>NW_026652293.1:56969663-57049739 GCF_009828535.3 Hylobates moloch
GAATGTGTAACATATATTACATAATATATAATTATATATTATATAACTACCTATTATATAATATGTAATATAATTAATTATATACATATATAATAAAATCATTATATAATCAATTAATTATAATTAATATAAAATGTATAGTTGATATATAACATATATAATTTTGTCTATTATATATTATATAATTTTACTTAAAATTATATATTTTATATAATTATATATTATATAATATGTGATATATAATAATGTATTGTTATTTAATATAAATATATTATACATATTTATATAATTAGATATAATTATATATAATGTATTATTATATACATATAATTTTTTTCTTACATCAGCCCATGGGGAGAAAGGCTAAGGCATATATGGGCCAGGCCCCAAAGTGGCCCACATCTATTCTGCCCTCATTCCATTGACCATAATGAGGTCACATGGCCAACTAGTCACATGGTTTCACGTAAGTGCAAAATGACCTGAGAGATGTAGTCCCAGGAACAACTGTTCCTATGAAGGGACGCTCAGGTTTCAATGGGCAACTAGCTGACTCTACCAAAGGGCTGTAAATTAATCTACACTCATAATTTATTTGCTTTTTTTTTTCTTGCTTTGTTCATATTTGTTTCACCTGCTTACCTGGTAAGCTCCTTTAGAGCAAGGACTATGATGTTCTCTTGCTTTTGATGCTTTCCCCAGCAATTTATTCTGTATCCAGTGGGGTTCTTAATGGATAAGCTTCTCATTAAACAAGCCCCAAGTAATTTCAATAGGCAAAGGTAGTTGCCACTTCAGAGTCGGTGTAAATATCTGATGCTTAGAATATGATTTCAGCTAGTTAAATTTATATCACTGGGGTAAAAAACAGCAACAGAAATATTATCTGGGCCTTTCACTTTTTTATTTAATTCTGAATTGGATAAAATATTTCCAATAACTTTAAGCCTTGTTGTCTGTATAGCAATATTTGGTTCTTGGATTAAATCAAACAAAGATTGCTAATGGGATGGTTCAACATCATCATCACCTATAGTCATGTTTTCCGTTTCAGTTGACTACCAGGTAAAGGTAAATCAGTGCTCTCAAAAATACTTTCAGTAGTGAATTAAATTTTAAAATGTTATTTTCCTGACCTTTTTCTTTCATCTCATTTTCTGTCACACTGCCTTCATTTTCTATCATACTGCCTTTTTTTTTTTTTTTTTTTTTTTTTGGTTTCTTAAAGACTCTTACCTTTAAAACCACTGTCAGCTTGGCATGGACATTTTCTTGAGGAAGGTTAATACTTAATGACACCAAGAAAAGGGGTGAGAAGAAAACAAACCTCAGCTATGAAATCACTTACTCAACTTTCATTCAGAATTTATTGAGTGCCTAAAATATGCTGAACATAATGCAAATCCATAAAAATGCAAATAGACATCATCTCAGCCTTAGAGCTCATAGTCATAAGCCCAGGCCTATGTTTCTTTTATACACATTTTTTAAATTCAGGCACCTATTCATTCAACAAATATGTATTGAGTTCTACTATGTGCCAGGCACTGCTTTGCATGCTAGAAATATACAACTAAACAAAGCAAAGATTCCTGTCCTCCTGGAGCTTATATACACATGGAGAGAGATAGGCAATAATTTATCTCCACTCCCTACATCTCCAATCCAGAAGTGATTTTTTTTAACCTGTGAAGTTCTCTGATATTTTAGCATCTTTCCTTTGGCAACTGCTACTATCTAGCAGGTGTATCCAAGTTGAAAAAGAACAAGGACTGGATCTTAATCTTTATATCTACCACTATAGCTAGGACAGGGTTAATAAATGCTCATCAGCTTAATGAATGAATGAATTTGTCTTTTCACAAAAGCATAACCAGTGTAGCCAAAGCAAATGAAGACTCACAGGATGCTGAATGGGCTTTTTAAATTTCCATTATCTGAAGGTATACTAGTCCATTTTCATACTGCTATGAAGAAATACCCAAGACTGGGTAATTTATAAAGAAAAGTAGGTTTAATGGACTCAGAGTTCCACATGACCGGGGAGGCCTCACAATCATGGTAGAAGGCAAAGGAAGAGCAAGGCATGTCTTACATGGGGGCAGGCAAGAGGGCGTGTGCAGGGGAACTGCCCTTTATAAAACCAAAAGGTCTCATGAGACTTATTTTCTTTTTCTTTTCATTTTTTTTTTTTTGAGACAGAGCTTTGCTCTAGTCACCCAGGCTGGAGTGCAATGGCGTGTTCTTGGCTCACTGCAACCTCCACCTCCCGGGTTCAAGTGATTCTCCTTTCTCCTGCCTCAGCCTCCTGAGTAGGGGTATTACAGGCGCCCGCCACCATACCCAGCTAATTTTTATATTTTTAGTAGGGGCGGGGTTTCACCAGATTGGCCAGGCTGGTCTCAAACTCCTGACCTCAGGTGATCCGCCCGTGTCAGCCTCCCAAAGTGCTGGGATTACAGACGTGAGCCACCGCACCTGGCTGAGACTTATTTTCTATCATGAAAACAGCACCGGAAAACCTGCCTCCATGATTCAATTATCTCTCACTGGGTCCCTCCAATGACACATGGGGATTACGGGAACAATAATTCAAGATGAGATTTGGGTGGGGACACAGAACCAAACCATATCAGAAGGCAACAAAGTAGCCAGAAGCCAGATGGGATTTGCTTCCACACCCGTACCCTGCCTTCTCCCTGGCTGGTTTGGGGGCTGGGATGGAAGGGCGCAGGAGCAGACTACATCTACCATTGTAGATTGCATCACAAGTAAATTTTGCAATGGGCTTTATATCATGATTTTTTATTCTCAAGGGAGAATTTTAATTCTATAGTTATCATAACAGTATGAGAAATATCTGGAAAACTTCAAGCCATGTCTGGGACATTGTGGACAACCCTTTGTGCCTAGGGAGCATGTGTGTTTAGGGATGGATTGCAAGGTGGCCGATAGAAATACAGATGGAACGTCTTATTGGGGTTACACCAAAAAATTTGAACTTTATCAAAAGACAGTGGGAAGCCATCAAATGATTTTTTTTTTAAGTTCCAGGGTACATAGGCAGGTTTGCTACACCTATCAACCCATCACCTAGGTATTAAGCCCAGCATGCATTAGCTATTTTTCCTAATGCTCTCCTTCCCCCACCACCCCACCCCCTGACAGGCCCCAGTGTGTGTTGTTCCCTTCCCTGTGTTCATGTGTTCTCATTGTTCAGTTCCCATGTGTAAGTGAGAACATGTGGTGTTGGGTTTTCTGTTCCTGTGTTAGTTTGCTGAGGATAATGGCTTCCAGCTCCATCCATGCCCCTGCAAAGGACATGATCTTACTCCTCTTTATAGCCACATAGTATTCCATGATGTATATGTACCACACAGATGCTGGTGAGGCTGCAGATAAATAGGAATGCTATTAGTTCAACCATTGTGGAAGATGGTGTGGCAATTCCTCAAAGATCTAGAACCAGAAATACTATTTGACCTAGCAATGTCATTACTGGGTGTAAACCCAAAGGAATATAAATCATTCTGTTATAAAGATACATGCATGCGTATGTTCATTGCAGCACTATTCACAATAGCAACATGGAATTAACCCAAATGCCCATTAATGATAGACTGCATCAAAGGATTTTGAGTGAGGAAGTATCATGATCAGTTGAACCAGATACTAGTCTTTTAGGAAGCATGAAGTTTGGATGGGGAAAGAATAGGACAAGAAGACAATGAGGAAGCTTCCCAACCATCCAGGTAAGGGATAATGAGGTGTGAACAAGAGCAATAGCCGCAGCCAAGGGAGGCTCTGAAGAGGGGCAATGGTAAGATCTCAGGGACCCCTATGTGTTGAGGGTGAGGGAAAAAGAGAATGCAAAGATGCCATCAAGACTTAGAGTCTAAGAGACTGAGCTATAAACCTACTAACAAAAGCAGGGAATACAAACAAAAAGGAAATTTTGTGAGGATGGTTATGAATTCAATGTTGGAAATGTTGGGTTTGAGTTGCCAGAAAAAAATCCATATGGAGATACCCAGTAAGCGGTTGGAAACTCAGTCTCACGAGCTTTGTAGAGGGCTCCAAGGAAGAGAAGCAGGTCCCTGAGCTGCTCCAAGACTGTCGGCTAAAGCCACAGAATAGGCTTTAGCACTTGCCTAATGAGTGCACGATGAAAAGGGAGGAGGCCCTGGAGAGAACTTTTGGGACCTGTGCTATAGGAGAAGGAAGAAATGGAAGGAGTGAGAGAGGGAGGACAGTCAGTGAAAACAAAAAAAGAGCAGTGGATCTCAAACTGTAGAGGGTAGAAAAAGTACCCAGAGATGTTAATGCAAACTGTGAGGCCATCCTGAGGCTGTCCCTGGGGACCCAGATTCAGTAGGCCCAGGACGGGGTCTAGGGACACGCAACTTAAAGCACACACCTGCTTCCTTTTCCATTGACGTAATTACCCCAAAATTCAGCATCTTAAAAAACAAAAAAATATTTTTGATCTCATGGTTTCTATAAATCAGGAATCTGGCTCCAGGCGTCTGGCGAGGTTGCAGTCAAGTTGTCGGCTGGGCTGCAGTGATCTGAAGACTTAACTTGGCTAAAGGATCTGAATGAAGATGAGTGTCCTCATAACATGGCATCTGGCTCCCCAGGAGCAAGTGATCCATGAGAGTAAGGCAGAGACCACAAGATCTTTTATGACAAAGCCTCATAAGTCACACTTGTCATGTCTGCAAAATCCTATTGTTTACATAGATGAGTTGAATTCAGTGTGGGAGGAGAGGTCGCAAGGGTGACAGGAGACACAATCAGGAGGCCCACCTTAGAGAATAAACATGTTCTTACACCTCTAGACTGATTTTGATACTAATGGCTCTTGGAGGGCAGGGCGCTGTGGCTCACGCCTGTAATCCCAGCAGGCGTGGGATTGTGAGGCCAAGGTAATAGGATGGCTTGAGCCCAGGAGTTCGAGACCAGCCTGGGAAACAGTAAGACCCTGTCTCTATAAAAATTTCAAAAGTTACCTAGACATGTTGGCATGTGCCTATAGTCCCAGCTACTCAGGGGGCTGAGGCAGGAGGATCACTTGAGCCTGGGAGGTCACGGCTACAGTGAGTCATAATCCAACCACTGCACTCCAGTCTGGGCAAAAAAGTGAGACTCTTTTTTAAAAAAAGAACCCAAGTAACCCTTGGAGAAACACTGGGTGGAGAGAAGAAAAAGTAAGCAAAGTAAGTCAAGGAAGGAAAGAAATTCAGTCGAATGGAAAGGTGGACCTCAGTGCCAAATAGGACCAAGAAATCAAGATGAGACTGAGAAGAGACCACTGGATTTGGCCTCTAGGACATAGTCTTGACCTTCTAAACTCTAAAACAACACTTCTAGAGAAACACAACTTTTTTAGAAAATGCAACCTATGGTAAGAAATATATTTTACTTCAACACCTGGTACATAGTTCTCCCATAGATAGTAACAAACGTTTCATAACTTCATATCTACCTCTACTACATGAGAACCACTCATATTTCTTATTCTATTGTAAAGTATTTCTTTTTTAAAAATGCTAGCCAAAGTCCACTAAATTGATGTTGTTGATTATTAATGCATCTTGAGCTGAAGTTTGAAAAAACAATGTGAACATGTCTGAATAACAAAGATGATGATGGGGATGATGATGATAACTACAAGAAGCAAATTTTGAGTGTTTATGCTAGGAGTGTACACTGTCTGCTAAATGTACTGCTACGAATTATCTCATCCATGACAACCCTATACTTCAGTACTACTATCACAACTTTAGATGAAAAAGTTGAATACTTAAAGAACTTAAGTAAGTTGCCCAAGGTCATATGGTTCAGAGATCAAAACTATAATTTATCTTAATATAAGCAATATGACTTCAGAGCTCACATTTTATAACTCTGCTGTCCAATATGGAGGGCACCAGCCACACGTGCCTCTTTTAATTTTAATAAGTTAGAATTAAATAAAATTAAAAGTCTATTTCCTCAGTCGTGCCAGCCATATTTCATGTGCTCAGTAACTACCTGTGGGCTCCACATTGGATAGCACAGATACAGCACATTTCCCTTATCTCAGAAAGTTCTGTTGGACAGCGCTGCCCTAGAGCTAAACTATAAGGGTCATGGGAGATGGAAGTCACCTGAGCATAGTTGTAAGGAGAGAGAGAAAAGAAGAAAGAGGAGTCAAAATAGGGGATGCAGGAGACAGCAAGGGCCTGGGGAAGATGGAGGGACAGAATCAGAGTAGGGGGAATGGGCTTTGGCAAGAGACAGGGTCAATTTCCACCCTGTGTCAGAAAGGAGGAGAAAACGGATGAAGACCCACAGGAAGGGGAAGTTGAGGAAGTTTGCTTTGATGGCCTTGATCTTGTTTAAAATGTAGCGGCTGAGAACAGGAGCAAAGAGTGAGTGGGCAAAAGTGTGGTCAGGGGCTTGAGTCAGATAGAAAAGATTAGAAATCATCCCTGCACTAGATGCACATATACAAATAGAGGCACTGACACCTACCACTGACTGGCTTAGCAGTGCTTAGACACTGTGAATTTTTGTTTTTTATAGGTTTTTTTTGTTTTTTTTTTTTTAAGACAGAGTCTCAGTCTGTCACTTAGGCTGGAGTGCGGTGGTGCAATCTCTGCTCACTGCAACCTCCGCCTCCTGGGTTCAAGCAACTCTCCTGCCTCAGCCTCCCGAATAGCTGGGATTACAGGTGCCTGCCACCATGCCCCCAGGTAATTTTTGTATTTTTAGTAGAGATGGGGTTTCACCATGTTGGCCAGGCTGGTCTCGAACTCCTGACCTCAAGTGATCCTCCCACCTTGGCCTCCCAAAGTGCTGGGATTACAGGCATGAGCCACCGCACCCAACCTTTAGACACTGATTTTTGTTTGTTTGTTTGTTTTTGAGGCAGAGTCTCACTCTGTCTCCCAGGCTGGAGTGCAGTGGCGCAATCTCGGCTCACTGCAACCTCCGCCTCCTGAGTTCAATCGATTCTCCCGCCTCAGCCTTCCGAGTAGCTGGGACTGCAGGTATGTGCCACCACGCCGGCTAATTTTTTGTATTTTTAGTAGAGACAGGGTTTCACCGTGTTAGCCAAGATGGTCTCGATCTCCTGACCTCGTGATCCACCTGCCTTGGCCTCCCAAAGTGCTGGGATTAAAGGCATGAGCCACTGTGAATTTTTAGTGCAGTCAATCGTTTATTTCATTCATTCAACAAATATTTATCAAGTTCCTGAGTGGGGGTGAAAAAAGCAGGTGAGATCCTTTCTCCTGTGGAACTTACTGGAGGATGACTTGGTTAATCAAATCTTCACAGAACTCTCAAGTGTAGGCCTGCAATGAACACACCCACCAAGGCAAGAAGCTGCTACTCTAAAGGAGCTGTGAGAGTGTATAGTAGAGGATTTAATGTGATCAGGGATGGCTTTCCCTGAACCAAGACTTCAGGAAGGAACTTCATTCCATGCAAATGGGAGAACAGTTAATGACTCTCACCAGAGGTATGGCCGTGCAGAGACCCAGGTAGGTGGATGAAGGTGCTTTCAAAAGCACCTTCTTATGGACAGAAGCAGTTGCTGAATGCACAGATAGGGCCACCCACAGTTTCTGAATTCTACTCCAGCCCCATGTGTGGGTGGTTTAAGTGAAAAGAACACTATGAGTTGCCCACTGAAAATTCTTTCATAGTATAATAAATCTGCTGGATGCAGAGGCTGGAATTTAAGTGGGCTGAGGGTGCCCTACCCTACCTAACATCAGCAAAGGATTCACAATGCACAGCATATTACAATATATGCACAGTTAGCCATCAACGGTGAACCATCCATCACCAGAATTCTATTGCAGTGCTATCTTCCCTCACTTCTATCTTTCTGAAAAACAAATTTCCTTTAAGGTTGAAAACTTCATGCTCAATTTTAGCAAAAACAGAAAACATTTTAAAAATGGAACTTTAAAAGCCTCACACATTTTTTTTAGTTTCAACAAAGCACATTCTTTAAAATTAAAAATAAAATTATTCAATGTAATGCCTATGTGATGCCGAGGATGAAGGAACTCCAAATTGGATACGTTATTAAGCAAGACTATTTCCTCAAGTTTCCACTGGGTCAATGTCTTCCTATGTTTTAACATTACAAACTATTTGTAATAACATTTCAAAAATCAGCAACTTTATCACACTGTTTTGTGTTTCTGTGTCAGTTTTGGGTGATCCAGTAACTGCAGCTCAGTCCTGTTATCTCCCTGTGGAATTGAACTCACTGTCAACTCTAAGCATGCTTATTTCGAGTTCTTCCTTTCTTCATAAGAATCGGTTAATTATCATCTCCTGCTTTTAATTGCATGAAGGTTACAAATGTGAAAAACATTAAAATCCGAAGATGCAGCAAAACTAGAAGCGTTTAAAATACTCTTATGCTCTCCAGGCTACACGTGATTTTCTCTGGCTATAATTATGCAGTCCTTGCAAGAAGGCCATCCAGTGTGAGGTTGGGGTGAGGGACCAGGGTCCGATCCTGACTCCACTGCCGACTAATTTCGTGATCTTGAGCAATTCTCTCTTAGAAAGAGCAGTTGGCCCAGAAAGAACAATTCCTATTTCGCATAGTTATGGTAGGGTTTGCACATAAAGCACTTAGAGCAGTGATCTAACACCCGCTCAATATGTATCTGCCATCATTTTTATACATATAACCTCTCATACACATGGAATATTTGCATTGTGGGTAAGTGATTGTTTCCATGGTAACAACTTTCCTATTTCTAGGCCCTTATCCCACTATTTTCTTTTTTTAAAAAAGAAGTTTATAGGCTACAGTTTTCATTCTTAGCACTACATTAACATGAGTTTTTCATTTATTGCCCTGGGTGTTTGCATACTTTTTTTTTTTTTTTTACTGTTTTGCAGGTCTGATATTTTTAACGAGTCCATATCTTGTGGGCTCACGTAGAGAGTGGTCCTGTACTGTATTCTCAGATACTGTTACTTAGGGGAATGTTTTCCTGTGTGTGAGGAAAAAGTGGAGGTGGGGCATAAAAGAACAGAAATCCTGTGAAATTGTACTGCAAAACTGATTTTTGAAAATTAATAATTGCTGGGTGCGGTAGCTCATGCTTGTAATCCAAGCACTTTGGGAGGCTGAGGCAGGTAGATCACTTGAGCCTGGGAATTTGAGAGCAGGCTAGACAACACGGTGAAGCCCCGTCTTTACAAAAAATACAACAATTAGTCGGGCATGGTGCTGCATGAGCTACTCAAGAGGCTGAGGTGGGAGGATCACTTGAGCCTGGGAGGTCGAAGCTGCAGTGAGCTGAGATCACACCACTGCACTCTCGCCTGGTGACAGAGTGAGACTGTCAAAAAAAAAAAAAGATAGGGAAAGAGAAAGAAAACTGGCCAGGCACGGTGGCTCATGCCTGTAACCCCAGCACTTTGGAAGGTCAAGTTGGGCAGATGACATGAGGTCAGGAGTTTGAGACCAGCCTGGCCAACATGGTGAAAACCGATCTCTACTAAAAATACAAAAATTACCTGGGCATGGTGATGCATGCCTATAGTCCCAGCTTCTTGGGAGGCTGAGGCAGGAGAATCACTTGGACCCAGGAGGCAGAGGTTGCAGTGAGCCAAGATTGTGCCACTGCACTCCAGCCTGGGCAACAGAGTGAGACTCTGTTTCAGAAACAAAACAAAACAAAACAAAAAGGAAATTAATAATTTACCAAATCATCCAGCCATTAAGGAAAAAAAGAACTTTCCACATAAATATTATCCTCTTAATAAAGGTGGTTTCAAAGCAATACCTTTATATAGAATAAAAATTACCTAAATGTTAAAAGCTTGTGCTTACTACCTGAATATTGGGGAAGCTCAATTAATCTACAGCAGCTCTGTCCAAAGGACATATACTGTGATATCTATTGTATATGCACGTGTGCAATTTTTATTAGTAGCCACTTCAATATAAGAAATAAGAAACATGAAATTAATTTCAGTAATACATTTAATCTAGCCTAATGGGTTCAAAATACTACCACCTCAACATGTAACCAATATAAAAAAAAGTATTGAGATATTTTACATCTTTTCATACTGCTTTTGAGATCCAGTGTGTATTTTATACTTACAGCACACGTCAATTCAAATTATTCATGCTCAAGGGCACATACCATGTATGAGTACGGGCTGCCGTATTAGACAGAGTAGCTATAGCTTTTTTCTCCCATTTGACCCATCCAAGAATTAGATGCTCTGATAAGAGATCGAATTAGAAGTCACCACAACAGCTAACAATCTGTTCTGAGGAAGGGCGTGGAACGCATTTCAATTCCACAGATGAATTTGAATTGTGGGGTCAGAGCACATTCTGCCATATTTTCCAAGTCTCCAACAAATTAGGAGGTCCAGGTCTTCATTTGGCAGAAGGCTCACATTCTAAGGCATCCAGCGAAATACACTGAGGATTTTTTTCTGCCAAATAAAAATGATTGTTCTTAGTATCAAGGGAATGTTTGGCATTGTAGTATTTGCAAAACATCTCCTTCATCTGCCCCAGGAAAGAGCCGACTGTAGCTTCCAGCCTGGGATCCTCTGAGGAGTCTTCATAAGATGCTACAGATGCAGGTGAGGAAGATTTTCTTGGCTCTGTGACGATGTGCTAAGGCTTGGAGCTTCCCCACCAGGACCCTCAAAGGAAAAGGTTTCTCTTTCGAGTTTTGGTGGTTTACTCCAGACATTCTATTTGCTGTTCTGTGTAGGGTTCACTTGTTATTATAACTTCTTTTACCAAATTTCCAAGATTGTTGTCTTCAAGATCACCTGGACTGGAGATCTGCTATCACTGCCACTTGGGTCAGAAACCCTCCTTCTCCATATCAAAGCATCCCCATGACATGAACCCTCAAACTCTGACCTGTTCCTCCAATCCATTCCTTCCTGTCCCCTGGCTATTGCCCTGGTTTGCATTTCCGTATTGCCCACCCAGACTGCTGAACCAGCCCACTAATTAATCATCCACGCTGCTGCCAGGGTGAGCTTTCTAAAATCTAGATCCCACTGGGTTTCTTTCCTGGTTTAAAGAGTTTTATTGACCTCTCCCTGTGATCTATACAGTGGATTTCAACCCTCATAAAAAAGGACTGAAACAGAAGAACCCCAAATTTTTTCAGTGAAGTGTTATAAGGAGCTCCAAGATATAAAACAGATAAAGTCTAAGCTGCCCTGGATAAAGCAAGGACAGAGGCCTCAGAGCCTGCCCTAAAGTCCTCCAGCCCTGCCCCCCTGGGCCCAACACAGCTCTGAGGAATGCTGGAGCTCTTCTGGACACAGCTGGGATGCTGCCGCCCAGTGGGAGGATGTCTATGCTTCCTGGCTTGGCATAGCAGGCCCTCCGGAATCTGCCTCAGCCCACCTTTCTGGCCTCATCACCTGCCACTTCACTGCACACACTCTCCATGCCCCTGCTACACAAATCACACACGACCCCAATGGGCCAGGCATCCGAGGCTCCACACTGCAGTCCATGCAGCTTCCTCGGCCTGGTGTCTTCCTGCTCATCCCTGTCTGGACAGTCCTAATTGTCCTTCCAGGTTTCACTCCAGTGTCATCCTGTATGGAGCCCTCTCTTATAAACAATTCGGATAGAGCACACCCCAAGCTTCCCCTGGGAACTCTGTTAAGGTGAACTGTTTAACCACTTACAATATCTGCTACCTAGACCTCTTTCTCTTAGCAATATCATCTTTCTAATCCTGGCCCAGATTATCAATAAATGTGTGTGACATTATGAAATGAAGACTATGTCCTTTATTCCATCATCAGCAGAGGTGAGTGAGCCATACACAATTCCCTGAGGAATCCTGAGAACCTTCAGAGGAAGCAAGAGGCCAAAGAGCCCCGAACTGGAAATCTGAGCCCTTGAGTTCTCGTTCTGGCTCCATCCCAAACTAAGTCTTTAAATTCAGCTCTACGCTGCCATGGTTTTAGTGCTCTTGGCATAATGATAATGATGATTCTAATGGCTAATATTTATAAGGCAGCTACCACATGCAGACAGACACTGCTGTAAGCATTTTTCATGGATTAACTCACTTTTGCTTTACAGAACAAAGGCTGAAGCATTTACTAGATTGAACCCTTTCTCCAGCTGCATTTGGGACTGAAAGAGACTTTACAGGGATGAGGAAAGGTGAAATGACTGCTCAGGTGACTCAGCTGCTAGCAGAACTGGCTGGTGGCAGGTCTCCTGGCTTTCAGGTGAGTATACTTTCACCCACATAACACTGCTTGGTGGGGGTAGCCTGGGTATTGACCTTTCCCTGCAAAATGTTTTACAAAGCATCAACAGAGAGATATGACACTCAGCTATCAGCACAACTCAATACATGAAAAAAATTTCCCAACTTCAAAAGTTAAATGAGTCCATTCAAATTCGGTTTACTTTTTAAATTACCATCTAGTAAGGATTATATTCACATAAAATAACTTATTTAACAAGGATACAAATGGTGCCAATAAAATCTAGGGTAGAAAAACTTCTTATCCCCAACTATAGAAATGCTGGTGAGATCCTAACCAGGCAGAGTGGCTCCTTCCACTGTAGTTAAGGCTGCTACCATGTGGCTTCAAGGACATAGTGTCCATGACCCTCTGCTGTACATCAGATCATAATTCTCTTAAAAGCATGGCTCAATTTAAAGTGCATTCCCCGAGAGGCAGGCAGCACGCTATCATGGAAAGAGAAGTAAATCTGAAGTCAAAACTCCTGCCATTGACCAAGTGACCCTGGGGAAATCAGTTAATATGGCCAAGTCTCAGATTTGTCCAGTGGAAAACATTATCAAGGCTATTGGTCCTTCCTAGCTGGGGTTGCTGTGATGCTTCAAGGAGATGTGAATGAAGAGGATTGGTGTGGGTAAATACTCATTTTTCTTCTTTAGGAATGGTCATACCAGGAGAATACTATCCATAAGTGTTTCCTCATTGCAACCCTGCCTTAGTCTCTTCCGGATGCTATTAACAAAATACCACAGATTGGGTGGCATATAAATGAATGAAATTTATTTCTCACCATTTTGAAGGCTAAGAAGTCCAAGATCAAGACATCAGATTTGGTGTCTGATGAGGATCCTCTCCCTGGTTCAGAGATGGCCATCTTTTCACTGTGTCCTCATATGACAGAAGGGATGAGGGATTTCTCTGGGGCTCCTTTTATAAAGGCACTAATCCCATTGATGAGGGCTCCACCCGTATGACCTAATCACCTCCTAATACTATCACCTTGAGAGTTAGAATTTTAACACATGAATTTGGGGGAAACACAAACCTTCAGACCATAGCAACCCCAGAGAAGAGAAATGACTTAGCCAAGATCCACAGTATGATGTGGACATGACAGAGCTTGGAGTCACCCCTTTCTAGCACTCTATCCTTTACTTAAACTATCTTAGGATTACATTAATTTCATTCTTTTCTTAAGCTAGGAGTCTGCAGAAATATTTGTAAATTAATATATTACTTTAAGTCTTAACACTTTGTTTTTGAGACAAAGTCTCACTCTGTTGCCCAGGCTGGGGTGCAGTGACACAATCACGGCTCACTGCAGCCTCAAATTCCTGGGCTCAAGCGATCCTTCTACCTCAGCCTCCAGAGTAGCTGGCACTACTAATGCACCCACCATGTCCAGCTAATTTTTAAAATTTTTATATAGAGGCAGGATCTCTCTATGTTGCCCAGACTGGTCCAAGTCCTGGGCTCAAGGGATCCTCCTGCCTTGCCTTCCCAGCATGCTAGGATTACAGGCATGAGCCACCACCCAGCCCAACTCTTAAAACTTTTAACTGACGCTTAGCATGGCACCAAAATAATATTTATTGAATGTATTCTGGTGCCAACCTCTGGATGCATAATTTCATCTGACCCTCACAACAGCCCTGCAATGCTGGTATGATGAGGCCCCGCCTCCCATTCCACCTTGCTGGAACTGGAGGTCAGGGAAACAGGGAATTTGCCCAAGAGCCCATGAGTGAAGAGTGGTAGAGGAGATTCAAATTCTTTTTCTCTACCAGATCCAGTGCTTTTCCCATTAGCCAAGGGTGCCTCAACAAGGAACGAGAATCCCACAAAATGGGAGGAAAAGGGAAAAAAACAATGTGATTTCAACATGGTGTTCACTGATGCTATTGCAGAAATGTGCATGCAGCATTCATATTTTGACAAAAGTAGTAATTACCATATTAGGAAATAGAGTCGTCTTCTTCCTTTTCTAAAAATCTTAAAAAGTAAACATTAAAGCATACTTTGGGCTTGCTAACTTAAAACGGCAAATGGGTGGTGTCGCATCCACAGCCGCTCTATTTGACCACATTGCAGAGGTACACACGTGCAGGACGGTGATTCTGCAGCTAAGGGTACCTCCTCCCTGAAACTGCACCCGGGCCCTTCTCCCCACCCCTTCGATTCTGAGGGTGACGCCTTCACCTGGGCTCTCTTAAAATCCTATTTGTGTGCAAATGCGAGTTCAAATTTCTCCCTGAAACACTGGTGGAGGGACACTATGCACTCTCAGCTTTAAATGTCACCCTGATTTCCTACATATTCCCTCCTCCAACCTGCAACCCCTCTCTCCCCCACCCGACTCCCACCACCCCTATCCCCAGCCTCCTGTCCTTCCCATTCCAGGTGCTCCGGGTGCTAGCAAAGCTGGGGCGGGCGGCGCCGGGTAAGGGCTGAAGACTGTGGGGACCCAGCTGCCAGGCGCATTGTGAAGTGGCCGGAGCGTCACAGGCGACCCGGACCCCGGGACCCGGGGGGGCGGGGCGGGTGTCTGCAGCGTCCTCGGGAGGTCTCAGGCCCCTTGCGCAGACGCTGCAAGTGCCCAGAGGGAGGGATGGCAGGCTTCAGCCACTTCTCCCAGCCGCCCTACCGGGACCTCTGGGAACCCCCGCGGCCCCGCGGAGAGCGAGAGTCCACGCAGCAGCTGGGCGAGCAGAGGTCCGGAGCCGACTCCCCCGCTTGCTCCTGGGCCGGGACTCCGGGTGCGGAGAGCGAAGCTGGGGCGTGCTGGCTGCACTCGCACTGTTCGTTCACCCCGCGGCCTCGCAGGCGCAGGTGCTCTGACTCACGGCTGGGCAGCCGAAGCCCGAGCGATGTGGCCCGTAGGCCCCTGGACCGCTCCAGGAAGCACGGGCCCCGCAGCAGGCGCCTGGAAGATGCCTGGGGCGAGAAGGGAACCAAGCCCCGCCCGGCTTGGCAGCCGCAGACCCAGCTGCCACCCCAGCGGCCGCAGCCCTGCCCGCATTACCCTCTGGCCCAGGGAGACTCGCCCCCGCCTTACCCCGGAGGAGCTGGCACTCCCCTGAGTGGCACATTCATGGTAGAAAAGGCACAGGGTGGAGACCAGTGGGCAGTGCCACTTGGCAGACATCTAGGTCGCCGGTCTCCTTCCTCAGTTCCCTCGGAGCGGTCTTCTGTGCCCTCGCAAAAGTTCAGGAGGCACTCAGCCTGCGTGTGCGCCCAGAAGAGAGACAGCAGCGACCAGGTTGAGTCATTAGCCAGCCGGGACTCCCAGCCCTCGGCCTCCAGCAAAGAGATGCGGAGCCCGCACACCCAGGTCCTGAAGAGCAAGCTGGAAGAGGTGGTGGTGTCCTCCCAGGACCGGCAGACAGTGGCCCTGGTGCTGACCCGTCTCAAGAAGGCCCAGAGGATGCGGGAGCTGCAGCAGCAGGCGGCTGAGGCCTGGGAGGAGCTGAAGCGCTGGGATCAGAAGGTCCAGATGACCCTGGAGCGGGAGCGCCGGCTGCTGCTGCAGCAGAGCCAGGAGCTGTGGCAGGAGAAGGAGCAGTGCAAGACCCTCCAGAGCCCTGAGCAGCGCGGCCGGCGGCGGGACAGCCAGAGGAAGAACGTGCCCCCGGGGGAAAGCCAGTGGAAGGAGCAACCAGAGGACCAGGAGAGCCCGCGCCAGGAGAAGCTGGAGAAGGCGCGCGCCCAGGCGGAGCACCGAAAGCAGTGCCAGGTGCGGCGCCTGCGGGAGCAGGAGAAGATGCTACGGAACCTCCGGGAGCAGCACAGCCTGCAGCTGCAGAGGAGGCTGGTGGAGGCCTGTCGCAAGAGGCACCTACATGCTGTGGAGGGTCAGAAGAAGGTCCAGGACACCAACCTGAGCTCCCTCATCAATTACCAGGCCCGGAAGGCCCTCATGGACTGCCAGGCCAAGGCTGAGGAGCTCCTTAGGCAGCTGTCCCTGGAACAAAGTTTCCAGCGGTCCCAAGAGATACACCAGCACCTGATGAAGGAGCGGCACCGCGAGCTGAGGGAGAAGGCCCTGAGAGAGGAAGAGCAGTTGCAGCAGGCCAGGTGGCGCGCAGGGGAGTCAGAGGAGCAGAGGAAGATGCGCAAAAGGATTCTGGTGGAGCTGGCGGATGAGAAGATCCGACAGGCCAGGAGTCGCGTGCACAAGACCACTAGGGACAAGGTGCGGCACCTCCAGGAGCTCAACCACCTGAGGGAGAAAAACCACCACATCCTGAAACTGAAAGCCGAGAAGGAGGAAAAGTGTCACATTGAGGGCATCAAGGAGGCCATTAAGAAAAAGGAGCAGAGGGTGCGGCACATTTCCCAAGGGAAAGACCCAAACTTCCAGGAGTTCCAGAAGCTCCCTCAGGCCTCCAGGAGAGAGGAGAGAGCACCTCCCAACAGCTCCCTTGATCAGATGGTACTAGAGGCCCAGCTCCGTGCCTGTCAGCAAAATAGGGGTTACTGAGAACCAAGGACGCCTGGCTTACAGCGCGCAGCCAGAAGGAGATGTGGCAATGTGATTCCTTTTGTAATCTGATTATAATTGAACATTGATTTTAAAAAAGCATGTAAAATAGCTGCAATTTTCTCTCATGAACTGGTTTATTGATTCACTTGGATAGTTTAGAGGGTTGGGAGAAAATTTTGGGAATTTCTATGAAAATGACTTGGCTTTGTGAATTTCGATTTGAATAGAAAATACTCATTTAGCTCTCAAGTAATCTTAGAAACACACAACAGGCACATTTTGGAGACACCAGAGAAAAATCTATAGTTAGGGATACAGTTCTGTGATATGTCTTAAGTCTTTTCCTGTCCCAGAACTTATGAAAGGGTGAAGTATAAAGTACCCGTCATAAGAAATCTCCAAGACAAAAAGAAATTTTAAAAAGGGTGAAGCGGGAGGATTCCTGTGAACGAGTAGATTTGGGAACCTTTCATACTATATCCTCTCTTGGGAGTTCATAATGCACTTTAAAATTTTAAAGGCTCTGAAAAGGCATGCAGTAAAGACACTTGTGCAATGCCCCTCCCCCCTTTTTTCTCAGATAATTTCGTGGAATTGATGTTCTGTGAAACATTTTTGGAAACAGCACTCTATAGTTTTTATCTGATTGTGAACTTCTTTGGCCTTCCCTCCCTGTGTTGATAGGAAGTATTTATAATTCCATCAGCACTATGTCTTGACTGTTCCACCACAGCCAGGCCATCTGATAGAGTTTGGCTGTGTCCCCACCCAAATCTCATCTTGAGCTGTAGCTCCCGTAATTCCCAAGTGTTGTAGGAGAGGCCTTGGGAGATAATTGAATCATGGGGGTGGGGGTTTCCCCCATACTCTTCTCATGGTAGTGAATAAGTCTAAAGAGATCTGATTGTTTTATAAGGGGAAACCCCTTTCACTTGATTCTCATTCTCTCTTGTCTTTCACCTTCCACCATGATTGTAAGGCCTCCCCAGCCACATTGAATGAGTCCATTAAACTTCTTTTTCTGTATAAATTACCCGATCTTGGGTATGTGTTTGCCAGCAGCGTGAAAACAGACTAATACATCATCTAAGAGCTCATTGGAATCTATTTGGTCTGCTTCTTTTTTTTTGGTCAGTCCTATCCAGTCTTACGGAATAAAATTCTATTGGAATCCTTCTCTTCCCCTCTATTTCTCCTCTGTCTCTTTTGGAGGAGGTATGTGATGTCATTCTGTCTACCCACATTGTGTCTAATTAACCTAACTAGGCCCTGAGTCAATGACTAAGCATGACTCAGTAATATGACATTTTAAAAATAAGGAGCCAAAAGTTAAATAGAAATTAACCCATCATATCTCAGAGTCTTTATTGAAATCTCTAAATGTTTTCTTTAAAAAGCCCCTAGTGTCACATTTGTACTGGAGACAGAGAAATAGAATAAGCCCCATTGGGAGATTTATATCTTATTAGTAATCTAAAACAAAGGTAATCTGACAAAGGATTTTGTGCAGAGGTCAATTTGAGGTCCACTTTCTTGGCCCTTATCATGGAAACCACGCCCTCTTCCCCATTCCGTTTTCTTCCCCTGCCCCAGATCCCTTTTGCCTGGTATCCCCAAAGAGGCCTACTGTAGGACCCTTACTCTTTTCCTGAAAAATGTTCAGGGACAGCCCCCTTGCTCAAAATGGAAGGGCTCACATATCTTGCCTCAATTTCCAACCTTATTCTGTTCTCCTTGCCCAAGTTAATCCTCTGTTCAAGCCAAATGCCATGTGCAACCCAAATATTCAAGAGTAATGCTTAAGACATTTCAACAGACTTTGTTATGAATCCTAGCTCTTCCTCTTAATACAGTTGTGTGAGACTGGAGAAGTTACCTTTTTGAGCCTGTTTTCTTGTTTGTAAAATGGAAAATAATTCGTAATTCAAAGGCACGTTGCAAAGGATGATAAAAACTAATCCATGTAAGGTGTTTGGCACAGTGCCCAGAACCTGATACATACCCTATAGTTAAATACTGTGGGGTTTTTTGGTTAATAACACTGACCTTGCACCTTTGTCAGTTCCATTCTCCCTACTTTGGTGCCTTTTCCCCAGCTGCTCCCTTCCACCATATCCATGCCTGGGTTTTCTGAGCTTAGTTCACGTTCTGCCTCTTGCCTGGCTGCCCCATCTTGACATCACTCTTCACTGACAAACTGCATGGCTCATGGAGTACTTAGTAGTTACTGCTTGTATGGCATACCTATTTTGCAATCCACATCTTGGTTTCCTAACTAGCCTACATGCTACTTGAAGCCAGGATCATTGTCTTAGACTTCTTTATACAGTACTTAACATGGTGGTCAATACATAGTCAAAGGCCATAAAACAGGATGTTTTGACTTCACCTCCATATCCCATGCATTTTTTCCTAATGTTCTTTGCTTTTTGCTCCAAGAAATAAATACAGACTTGTATTTTTTCCAATTCTTTGTGAATATTACTGGTAGAACTAATCTATACAAAATGAATTTAACAGAAATGGAGTAGACTTACTTTTTCTTATTTTTCCCTTAAGTACAGTTAAAAGCCCTCAACATCATACATAAAACAAACATGAGAACACTGAAAGGTGGAGAGACGACAGACCAGCTAGGGACCTCAGGACCCAAGGAGCCACACAGTGGTAAATTTCCTGGGCTTTTTTTGGCCTCATATATCCCAGACCAGGAGCCAAAGAAAGGAATAACCCCAAGACACCAAGTGCAGACAAAAAAGCCCCAACACAAGTCAGCTCTTTCCAGCCAAAGGACCAAGAAAGGGCAGGCTAACAAGAAAAAAATCTTTAGACAATAACCACTCTACTCCAACAAACTCCACCCTTACCCATGCCAGCAGTGACTGAGGGGGGGAACCTAGACTTTTACCCTCACAAGCTGAAACAAGGAGCTCCCTCCTCCTGCCCTAGAAATGCCAGCAGAGACCACGGGGGAGCCCAGACTTCCAACCACTGCCTCCCCAGGCATCTCTCCCCACCTCCCCACCTCCCCACTGGATGATGTCAAACGAAGATGAGTGGAGTTAGGACTTCTATCAGTATCCACCAGGAACAAGGCTGAATACCCCTTTTTTGGCCCCCAGCCCCTGCCACCCTGTACAGGCCACATAGGAACCAGTAATGAGACATTCCTACACCTCCCAGACAGGGAGGTATCAGTAGAGGCCTGAAGGGGAGCCAGGACTCCCACCCCCACCAGCAGTAATAAAGGTGCACACACACACACCTCAGGTGACAATGGAAGTTGAGTAGGGACATGGATTTCTGTCCCCAGCTGGTAGTAATAAGGCAGTGGCCCCCTTTCTCTTCTGGAGTGGTGTCAGAGGAAGCCAGATAAAACAAAATGTTTAAATAAGTTCTAGTCTTATAATACCCAAGATGTCTAGGTTTCAACTGAGAATCACACTTTATACCAAGAACTAAGGACATCTCAAACTGAATGAAAAGATAATCAATAGATGCCAACATGAGGACAAATGTTAGACTTACCTTAAAAAGAATTTAAAGCTACCATAATAAAAATGCCTCAACAAGCAATTATGAACACATTGAAACAAACAAAAAAGAAAATCTCTGCAAATAGATAGAAAGTCTCAGCAAATAAATAAGAAGTATAAAGAAGAACCAAATGAAAATTTTAGAACTGGAAAATACAATAACAAGAATCAAAAGCTCAGTGGATGGACTCAACAACTGAATAAAGGGAAAAAGGAGAGAATCCATGAACTGGAAGACAGAACAATAAAAATTACCCAAACGGAGAAACAAAATTTATTGGGGAACAAAATGAGTAGAGTCTTATGGGCCTATGTGACTATAACAAAAGATCTAACATTCATGGTATGGGAATCTAGGAGAAAGGTACAATAAGGAGGGGGCTGAAAAAGTACTCAAGGTAACAATGGCTGAAAACTTTTCAAATGTGATAAAGTATTAAACTCTAAAACGGTAAACCCATAAAAATCCATAAGATACAACATAAACTTCTAAAACTAAAGACAAAGAAATTATTGATCAAGAGAGTGAGAAAATAAGCCATAAACTGAGAGAATATTTGCAAAAGACTGATTGTATTAAAATTAAATAAAGTATACTTCAGAGCAAAGAAAACTACCAGAAGCAGAGAGGAACATTATAAGTTTATAATAGGGTCAATCCACCAAGAAGACATAGCAATTCTAAACATGTATCAAACAACAGAGCTACAAAACGTGTGAAGCAAAAACTAATAGAACTGTAGCTGGGTGTGGTGGCATGTGCCTGTGGTCCCAGCTACTCTGGAAGCTGAGGTGGGAGGATCACTTGAGTCCGAGAGGCAGAGGTTGCAGTGAGGCAAGATCGTGCCACTGCAATCCAGCCTGGGTGGCAGAGTGAGACCCCATCTCAAAAAAAAAAAAAATCAATAAAAGAAAAAAACCTAATAGAACCAGAAAGACAAATAGATAAGTCCACAATTATAGTTGAAGATTTCAATAAGCAGAAAATCATCAAGGATGCAGAAGAATACAAAAACACTATCAACTAACAAGATCTAATCAACATTTATAGAAGACTCAAACAACAGGAGAATATGCATTTCTTTTGCCAGGCCATGGAGCATATACAAAGATAGAACATATCCTGGGCCATGAAACAAGCTCAACAAGTTTTTAAAAACTGAAATCATACAAAATGTGCTCTCCAATCACAATAGAATCAAAATTATAAATCAATAACAAAATAGGAAAACATCTAGTGCTTGGAAATTAAACACTTCTAAATAATCCATAAATCAAACTGGAAGTTTCAAGGGCAATACAAAATTCACATTGAACTGAATGAAAAATAAAACTTGTTAAATTCGTGAGACACAGCTAAAGCAGTGTTGAGAGAGAAATTTATAGCATTAAGTGCATATTTTAGAAAAGAGGAAAGGTCTCAAAGCAATTATCTAGGCTTCCACTCAAGAATCTTGAAAAAGAGCAAAATAAACCCAAAGCAAGCAGAAGAAAGAAAATAATAAAGAGCAGAAAACAAAGCAAAAATAAAAAACAATAGAGAAAATGGGTGAAACAAAGATCTGGTTCTTTGAAAATTTCAATAACATTGACAATACTCTAGAAAAACTGATGAAGAAAAAAAGGATGACACAAATTACCAATGCAATGAGTGAAACGGGTATATCACTACAGACCCTGCAGACATCAAAAGGATGATAAGGAAATACCATGAACAACTTTACATACATAAATTTGACAACTTATGTGAATGGACCAAACACAAATTACCACAACTCACCCAATATGAAATAGATCATTGAATATCCCCATAACTACTAATAAAATTAAATTCACAATTTAAAAACTCCCCCCAAAAATCTCTAGCCCAAGAGCACTTTCCAATTCATTTCAGGAAGCTAGTATTACCCTAATTCCAAGCCAGGCAAAGAATGGATGAAATAAACAAAAACTACAAATTAATGTCCTTCATGAATATAAACATAAAATCCCTAGTAAAACATCAGCAAATTGCATTCAACAATATATAAAAAGAATTATATGCCACAATCAAGTGGAGTTTATTCCAACAATTCAATTTAGATTCCAAATTCAATAATCTAAAATCAATCATCATATTAATAAGCCACGATATTAACAAGCTAAAAAAGAAAAATCACATGAACATATCAATTGATGCAGAAAAAGCGTATGACAAAATTCAGCACCCATTCATGGATAATACTTTCAGAAAAGTAAGAATAGAAGGAAACTTTCTATTTGATAAACAGTATCTACAAAAGAAAAAAAACGAAAGAAAACAAAACAAAAACCTACAGCAGACATCGTACCTAATAGTGAAAGCCTGAATGCTTTCCCCCAAAAACTGTAAACAAGGCAAGGACGTTGATACTTGCCACTCTTGTTCAACATAGGGCTGGAAGGCAAGAAAAGGAAATAAAACCCATACATATTAAAAAGGAAAGAAAGAAAACTACCTCTATTTACAAATAATAGGATGGCTTATGTAGAAAATTTTAAGGCATCTACATAAATCTTCTAGAATGAATGAGTTCAGCAAGATAGATACAAGATCAACATTTTAAAAATCAATAGTTTCTATATACTATCAATGAATATATGTTGCCAAAATTTTAAAATACAATACCATTTACAATCACTAAAAAAAAGGAATATCTAGATGTAAACCTAAAAAAAAGTATAAGACTTGTCTGCTGAAAACTATAAAATGCTGATGAAAGAAATAAAAGACCTCAATAAATGGAGAAACATACTGTTCGTAGATCAGAAGACTCAATATAATAAACATGTCAATTCCCCCCAAACTAACATACTAATTAATTGCAATTTCTATCAAAATCCCAGCCAGATTTTTATAAATACGGAAAGATAGTTCTAAAATATATCTGGAAAAGCAAAGGAACTAGAATAGTGAAAACAATTTTGAAAAAGAAAAGTGGGAGGAATTTTATGACTTTTTCTATAGCTACCACAATCAAGACTGTGTGGTATTGGTAAAGGGACACATACATCAGAGGAACATAAAAGAGAAACCAGAAATAGACCCATATAAATATGTCTGATTAATTTTCAACAAAGATGGAAAAGCAATTTGATGGAGAAAGATAACCTGTTCAACAAATGATGCTGGAACAAGTGGATATCTCCGAGGTTGGGGGAAGCACGGGGCAAGTCTCACATCTTATATAAAAATTAACTCAAAATGGATCATTGACTTAAATGTAAATTGTAGTATTACAAAACTTTTAGAAAAAAATATGAGAACATCTTCAGGATCCAGGGTTAGGCAAAAAGTTCTTAAACTTGACACGGAAAGTTCAATCGATTAAAAAAACCTGATAAATTAGAATTTATCAGAATTATAAATGTTTACTCCATGAAAGACTCTTAAGGATAAAATGACAAGCTGCAGAGTGGGCAAATGCAAATTAAAACCACAGTGAGATATCACTATTCACCTGTCAGAATGGCTAAAATAAGAAATAGTGACAACACCAATTGCTGACAGGAACGCAGAGAAACTGGATCACTCATATATTGCTAGTGGGAAGGTAAAGTGGTACAGCCACTCTGGGAAACAGTGTGGCAGTTTCTTCAAGAACTAAAGATTAACTACCATACAACCCAGTGATAGGACTCGTGAGCATTTATCCCTGAGAAATTAAGACTTACAGTCTCACGAAAACCTGTACGTGAAAATATATAACAGCTTTATTTGTAATAGCCAAAAACAGGGTTAACCTAGATGTCCTTCAATTGCTGAAGGTTAAACAAACTGTAGTACATCCAGACCATGGAATACCACTCAGCAAGAAAAAGAAACCAACTTTTTTTTTTTTTTTAGACTGAGTTTCGCTCTTGTTGCCAAGGCTGGAGTGCAATGGTGCGATCTCGGCTTACTGCAACCTCTGCCTCCCGGGTTCAAGCAATTCTCCTGCCTCAGCCTCCCAAGTAGCTGGGATTACAGGCACCCACCACCACACCTGGCTAATTTTTGTATTTTTAGTAGAGATGGGGTTTTGCCATGTTTGCCAGGCTGGTCTCGAACTCCTGACCTCAGGTGATCCACCCACCTCGGCCTCCCAGAGTGCTGGGATTACAGGCGTGAGCCACCCCACCTGGCCCCAAATACTGATTCATCCAATAGCTTAGATGAATTGTGCTGAGAAAAAAAAAAGCCAATCCCAAAAAGTTACATAATGTGTGATTCTATTAATATAGCATTATTGAAATAACAAAATTGCAGAGAACAAATTAGTGGCTTTCAGGGATTGTAAATGGGTGGAAATGGAGAAAAGTGGGTATGGTTATAAAATCAAAACATGAGGGATCCTTCTGGTGATGGAAATGTTTTGTATCTTGACTTTATCAATGTCAATATCCTAGATGTGATATTGTATTGTAGTTTACAAGATGCTATCATTGGGAGAAACCAGGTAACAGGCATGCAGGATCTCTCTGTATTATTTCCCAAAACTGCATGTGAAACCATAATTATCTCAAAATAAAAAGTTTATGAAAACAAAATAAAACTGACGTTACTAAAACTGCACATTGTATACTGCTAGGGGAAAATGGCAGAAAGAAATAACATTTTGTTGTCAATAATAACAACCTCAAAAGTTGACACCAGAAAAACTAGGTTTGGTAGAAATTTATTAACACAAAGTAAACTCAATGATGGCTAAAACTGCAAATAGTAACATTTGTGATACACCAAAATTGAATGATAGAACCAAAGTTTTTATAACACTTTCATATGCAGAATTCAACCTGGGAAAGTTGAACTTGGAAGAAATAATTGCCACAAAGGAAAGCCCACAATGACAGAGGCTATAATTGGTCACATTTGATATTGCCAAAAACACTAATAAATAAATGCAATTGATCTTAACGCAAAGAAGTTTTTGTAAACTGAAAACAAAAATTAAAAAATTGGAAGCAGAGACTATACCATTAAAAACTGATCACAGAATTGAATTGGCTTAAAGGGATTTGTGGTTGGAAAATACTCTCTCAGTGCTCAATGAAAATGTATTAGCCTTGGTTTTCTGACTTAAACATTTGTATTTAAGTACATATCAGATCAAAGCTACGAGATCAAAACATCCTACCTTCTAATAGCCAAACCTTATCAAAGGCCTACTATATGCCAGGCACTTGACACATACTAGGCTCTTTTACATTCATTTATCTCCTTTAATTTCATAACCCCTCTGTGGCATACATATTAGAGTATCTCAGATAAGAAACTAAGGCTTAGCAGTGAGGTTGAGCAAGATTTCTGATATGCTGCTGCTAGTAAATGACAGAGCTGGAATTTGAGCCCCAGGTTTTTCTGACTCCCAAAGCAGTCTTCTCACATTATGTGGCCTTTTAACAATTAAAAGCAAGTAGGACACAATGGTTAGAACACAAGATCTGAAGCCACACTGCTCATGTTAAAATCCAAGATTCATTCCTTAACTAATCAGTCACTTTGGGCAAGGTTCTTAACCCGTCCATGCATCAGTTTCTTTATCCAACTAAAGGGAATAAAGTACTGTATATAACTCACAGGGTTGTGATGATTAAACGAATTAATACATGTAAGGAATTTAGAAAAGTGCCTAACACATGATAAGAACTCCATGTTGGTTTTTATTATGTAATTTTTTCTTGAGTCTAGTGCCGGACACAAATTTTTATTTTAAAAAATCTGAATTGCAAGTGCACTCAGAATTTGGGAGGAATGAATGGCAAATATTGAAACATGCATGTCTTTTATGGTAGAAATTTAAAGACTGACTGATAGCTTAGTTGCATTTAAACTTATAGACCTCAGAAGTTTTAAAGAAGTTACTTGAATTAGCCAGGCGTAGTGGTGCATGCCTGTAATCCCAACTACTCAGGAGGCTGAGGCAGTAGAATTGCTTGAACCCGGGAGGCAGAGGTTGCAGTGAGCCGAGATCGTGCCACTGCACTCCAGCCTGGGTGACAGAGCAAGACTCTGTCTCAAAAAAAAAACAAAAACAAAAAAAAAAAAAGAAAGTTACTTGTGACTTTAGGGGATGTAAGTGTTTCTCCCCTGACTGCATAACTGAATTAATTCTACATTGGAACAGCCTTTGTTAATGTTCTCCCTCCATCCTAATCCTATAGCAGCAATTCTGCATTGGTTGGGGGGAAATGCTGACCCGATTGAGTGTTCTCAGGCATTAATCCTTCCTTCCTAGGTCTGGAATGTCATTAAAATTATCTGGAGCTGCATTCTTCTCCTTTTTGTATATCTTACATAATCCAAGAGTCTTTCAATAATAGGCTTTAAAAAATTATTTTTGAGACATCAAACACTTGCCAATTGATTTTGTCTTTTTCAGAAGTCAGAAAGTTCTGGGTATTTTCCAATTCTATGTCTAGTTATAACTAGACCCATTTCTCTTCTAATAGCACTTGAAACCAGAATAGTTCTATTTCCAGCTAATTTTCCTGTGCTTCAGAAGGAGTTATTGTTTCACTTTGATGTTGCAGATGTTCTAACTCAAAGGAATGAGGAAGTCAGATTCACTGGCAAGTTTATATTTTGTGGTTTAAGTAGAAGTGAGCTAATTCTCAAAAAAGGGGGAGCCACTCCAAAAGGTTCTAAGTCTTATTTTCTGCATTGGCCTAATTGTCACTTGTATTATGTGGGTGATGGCACTTGCTAAAAGTCATGTCTCTTTTACTGACTTGAAGGTGGCAAAGGGACAGAAGGGTTAGGTACCAGTTGTGGCACAGTGAGGGAGTCCTTCTGTAGCCCTCTGAATGCATGTGCTGTCAGTGACAAGCCCTCCTTCTTTATAATCATTTTTAAAATATCTTCCTTACAGCCTCAGCTCAGAAATAGACCCATGTGTTAATCAAGGCTAAAGATGGACACTTCCATGTGGCATGGAAGATGGCCACCAAAAGCCTCAGGCTTATGTGCATCCCATTTGCAATGCAAGAAGAGAGACTTCTTTGCCTCTGATATGGAGAACTCCAGAAGAAGACTTGGATGGGTCAGCTTTGGTCACAAGCCCTTCCCTTGGACCTCTGTCCATTATAGTATTATAGCATATAGCACTATACTTGGTCTAGTGTGCAAATTGGGCCATGGGGGCTGTTACCAGAATGGGGTAGAATTGGCAAGGGTGTTATTGGACAGCTTCGTACACACAAGAGAGCCTGAGAACAATCATAAGATGAGATGTAGGAAAGTATGTGCCACAAACAGTAACTAACATTTATTTGGGGTGGCTTTAATGGCAATGAAATGTTTCCATGTTTCCTTGGATTTTCATACTCCCTCTCCATTTAATGCAAAAACAGGCCCAAACCTCTACTTCCCACAGTGTGGGGGATTCACTGTCTTGAGGTCCCTCCTGCTTTCAAACAGCTATCTGCTTCCTAAAATACAATTTATTTGCATTGCTGGGATTTTGGAAGTAAGGGAAACCTCCACAGGGACTTGACACACACACACACACACACAGTCTGTACACATAAAGGCAGAACTCCTCTGAGGACAAACAACCATGTAGCAATAAGGATAAGCTGACTCTGAGATTCCCAGTTTAGACCAGAGACCCTGAAAGGAGATGACATTGGTCCAGGGTAATTGTGTCCCTGGTTCCGGGCAGAAGCAAACACAAATCCACTCTTGAGGCAGGCATCCTCAATTTAAGCTCTCAAGTTTTTCACAGTTATTAAGATGAGTCCAATATGAGTTCACAAAGATCATTCACACAAATAAACAAATCATAATGAGTGATAATCAAAGGAAATAAAAAAATTAAAACCCATGCAGACTTTAAATATTAGAATTATCAGAATTAGAAGAGAGAAAAACCACATATAAAATGTTTAAGAAAAAATATCATCATAAAAATGGGCAAGCAGAAGGGAATGGCATATATGACTAGTCATATTTGAAAAAGAAACACAACTTCCTGAAATAAAAAATACAGCTTTTTGCTATTTCAAAAACCACAAAGGGTGGCAGTAAATAGCATACTAAACATAGCTGAAGAGAGAATTAGAGAACTTGAGGATAGGTCCATAGAAATTTCCCAGAATACAGCACAGAGAAACAATATGTAAAATGTGAAAGAGATGTTAAGAGATACAGAAGATAAAACAAGAAGTTTCAATAGCAAAGCAGGGTCCAGGAGGAAGGAATAGAGAAAACGGGAGAGAGAACAAATTAAAGATTTCTTTCTAGACGATGAAAAATGAGTACATTGACACAGTAAGCATCCCATGACAGTCTCCAGAAAATACAAAGGCAGTAAATCCAACCGTAGGCGTATTGAAAGTAACATGCTGAACACCAAAAACAAACAGAATCTCTTAAAGCCATTTTAAAAAGAAAACGTATCACCTACAAAGGAATGACAATTAGACTGGCAGCAACTTTCTCAATGGCAAAAACCAAAGCCAAGAGACAATGAAATAATACCTTCTAGGTGCCAAGAGAAAATAACCGTCATCCTAGAATTGTCCACCCAGCAAAAATATCTTCACTTATGAGAGTAAAATAAAAACATCTGCAGAGAAACAGAAACAGAATTTACTACTAGCAGACCCAAGCCAAAGAAACATTTATAAAATGCACTCTGGAAAGAAGAAAAATGATCCTGCAAAATAAATAAATAAGTAAATATTAACAAACATCATCTATAAAAATGACATCTAAATTCCACAGCTAATTTATGGAAATAAAAATGTTTAAAGGACAAAATCAAAATGCAAAAAGACAATAGAATGAAAGTTGGGAGAGGAAATAAGGTTGAGTGCCCTCTACTCACTTATAAGTGGCAGCTGAGCTATGGGTATGCAGAGGCATACAGAATGGACACAGGAGACTCAAAAGTGAGGAGGGTGGGTGAGGCGTGAGAGATAAAAAAAATTACTCATTGAGTACAATGTAAACTATTTGAGTGACAGGCACACTAAAAGCCCAGACTTCGCTACTATACAATTCATCCATGTAACCAAAAACCTCTTGTACCCCTAAAGCTGTTGAAATAAAAAAAAAGAGGCCGGGCGCGGTGGCTCACGCTTGTAATCCCAGCACTTTGGGAGGCCGAGGCAGGCGGATCACAAGGTCAGGAGATCGAGACCACGGTGAAACCCCGTCTCTACTAAAAATACAAAAAATTAGCCGGGCGTGGTGGCGGGCGCCTGTAGTCCCAGCTACTCGGAGAGGCTGAGGCAGGAGAATGGCGGGAACCCGGGAGGCGGAGCTTGCAGTGAGCCGAGATTGCGCCACTGCACTCCAGCCTGGGCGACAGAGCAAGACTCCGTCTCAAAAAAAAAAAAAAAAAAAAAGAAATAAAAAAAAGAAAAAGAAATTGTTACTTGGTTTGATAGGAGGGTTGAGATTCTAATGTTAGAGTTTAGTAGATTTGTATGGTAAAATTTCGGGGGAAACCGCAAAACAGCAGAAATAGAATATGGCATAACTTCCAGACAAGTAGAAGAAAAAATGGAATAAGAAAGCAACCAAAATTGAAAGCTTTAGTACTCAAGAAGAGGAAAATAGGCATAGTAAAAACGGAATAAATAAGATGCAAAAAGTAACAAATAGTACAGAGGAATACAGATGCATCAGTCACCATAGTGAATGAAAAAGACTAAATTCATCACATAATAGATCAATATTGTCACACTAGATATTTTTAAAATTCAATTATGCTATTCACAAGGGACACAATTAAACATAAAGAGAGGGAAATGTTGGAAGTAAAAGATACATGAAACAAATATTAACCAAAAGAAAGCTTTCTGCTGTCAGGGAACACAGACTTTAATAGAGAAAGCATTATATAGACAGAGAGGACCACTGTATAATAACAAAATGATTGATCTGGAAGATGAAGCAATTCTAGAAAATCTTACATATATGTAAAGCAAAATCAATAGAACACATAGAGGAGTTAAACTCATCATCAGAGTGAGACATGTTCAAAGATACCTCTTTTATTTATTGATAAACAAAAAAGTCAAATTATAAAAAATCGGCAAGTTTGGTTTATTAGACATGTGTAAAGTCCATATAACAACGAAATATTTACAAAAATTGACCACAGGATAGGCCATAAGAGAAGTATCAAGATTTTCAAATATTCAATAGCCTACGGACCAAGTTTTCTAATCACAATGCAGTTAAATTAGAACTCAGAAACATATGCTTAGAATTTTAAAATCTCATTTTAAAATACTCTGTGGATTAAAACATCATTAACATAAATTTAAAAGTATTTAGAACTGGACAATAATAAAAATACCATATACCAATGCTTACGGCATGCAGTGAAAAAGGGAATACAATAGAAATATAGAGACTCAAATGCTTATTAACATAAGAGAAGAAAAGCTAAAAATTAATGAGCTAAGCAACCAACTTAAGAAATCAGAAAAAGAACAACAGAATACATACAAGAAAGTAAAAGAAAGATAACTACAAATACAAGCATTCATAAAATAGAAAGCAAAAATGTGACAGAGTTGATTAACAAAACCAAAAATTGGTTCTTTGGAAACAAAAATAAAATGACTAAACTTCTAACAGAATTGTTAGACAGCTATGGTTTTTATCAGTGTTATCAATATTATTCTTCATGGTCCTCTCTATTAAAAATCTAGTAGCTTGTAGCTGGGCATGGTGGCTTATGCCTATAATCTCAGCACTTTGGCAGGCTGAGGTGGGCAGATTGCTTGAGCCCAGGAGTTCAAACCTAGTTTGGGCACATGTTTACCTATGTAACAAACCTGCACATCTTGCACATGTACCCTTGAATTTAAAGTTGAAAAAAAATTTTTTTTTAATTAGCTGGGTGTGGTGGCTCATGGCTGTAATCTCAGCTACTCAAGAGGCTGAGGCAGGAGGATGGTTTGAGCCTGAGAGGTCGAGGCCGCAGTGAGCCATGTTTGCACCACTGCATTCCAGCCTGGGTGACAGAGTGAGGCCTTGTAAAATAAATAAATAAATAAATAAATAAATAAATAAAAAAGAAGAAGAAGAAAAGAAAGAAAGAGAGAGAAAGAGAAAAGAAGAAAAACGAAAATGAAAAAAAGAGATTCACAATATTAAAAATAAAAAGAGGGATATACAGAGAGATCCAGCAGAGACTATAAAGATAATAGCCTACTATTAAAAACTATATGCCAAAGAATGCATAAAGAAGCAGAAGCTTAGAAGAAGCACACATTTTTTAAAAATAACCAACTCAAAAAAAAAATTACGAAGTCCAAATAGCTCATAACCATTAAAACAAGTGAATCGATTGTCTAATTTTCCCACAAAGAGAATCACTGGGCACAGATGATTTTGCAGGTAAGTTCTACCAACCATTCACAGAGTATAATATCTAATCTTAAGCAAACTCTTTGAGAATACAGTGGCTCACGCCTGTAATCCTAGCACTTTGGGAAGCCAAGACAAGTGGATTGCTTGAGCTCAGGAATTTGAGAACAGCCTGGGCAACATAGTGAGACTCTGTCTCTACAAAAAATACAAAAATTAGCCAGGCTAATGGTAGGCACCTGTAATCTTAGCTACTCAGAAGGCTGAGATGGGAGGATTGCTTAAGACCAGGCGGCAGAGGTTGCAATGAGCCAAGATTACTCCCACTGCACTCCAGCCTGGGCGACAAAGCCAGAACCTGCCCCCCACCCTGAAAAAAAAGTTAAAAAAAAGAAAAAGGATAGTCCCCAACTATTTATATGAGTGCACTGTACTTTGATACTAAAACTGAAAAAATCCAACAAAGAAAAGTGATAGGAAAACCTCATTCATGAATATACAGGCAATAATCCTACACAAATATCAGCAAAATGAATACTATAGTTTATGGGAAAAGATAATACTGTACATCAGGACTAAGCTGGGATTATTCCAAGAATATAATGCTTAACTTTAGGAAATCCGTAATTATCATTCACCACATTAGCATATTAAAATAATGAAACAATATTGTTTTTCAATAGATGGAGAAAACACATCTGATGCAATTCAAAATACTATTTATTTATTTTTAATTAACTAGCTCAGATTAAAAACAGATTTCCTTAATCTTATAAAGGGAGTCTACCAAAAACCTACAGTAAATATTATTTTTAAGGATAAAACAGAGAAGGCTTTTAAAATCAGGAAGAAAAAAGACAGGAGGCTGGGTGCAGTGGCTTACGCCTGTGATCCCAGCAGTTTGGGAGGCCCAGGTGAGTGGATCACTTGAGGCTAGGACTTTGAGACTAGACTGGCCAAAATGGTGAAACCCCCTCTTTACTAAAAATACAAAAAAAGTAGCCATGCTTGTTGGCATGCACCTGTAGTCCCAGCTATTCGGGAGGCTGAGGCAGGAGAATCACTTGAACCCGGGATACTGAGGTTGCAGTAAACTGAGATTCCACCACGGCACTCCAGCCTGGGCGAGAGACCAAGACTCTGTCAGAAAAAAAAAAAAAAAGAAAGTAAGGAAAGGAAGGAAGGAAGGAAGGAAGGAAGGAAGGAAGGAAAGAAGGAAAGGAGAAAAAGAGAGAGGGAGGGAGGGAGGAAATAAAAGGTTTGGAAAGGAGAAAAAACCCTTAAAACTCTCATTCACAATGATATGATTTCTACATAGATGATGTGATTTTATCCACAATCTTAAAAGTTTATATGTTATATTCATAAAAGCACTTTTTGTGATAGCCAAGAACTGGAAACCATTCAATGTCCATCAATGGTAGAATGGATAAATAAATTGAGACATAGTCACACATTGAAATTCTATACAGCAAAGAGCATGGTCTACAACCATATTCATTTATGTGGGTGAATCTCACAAATTTCATGTTGAGTGAAAGATGCCAGCCACAAAGCATCACCCACTGTATGAGTTCATTTATATAAAGTACAAACAAGCATAACTAATCTCTGCATGGAAATCAGGTTTGTGGTTACCCTTGGATGAGGGACTAATGGACAGAAGTGGCACAGGAATGTGGTGTGCAGTATTGAGGTAAGTATGGAATTTGGAGTCACGCAGTGTTTGGTTTAAATATTAGCTCTGCTGTTTACCAATTGACCAATCTTTCACAAGGGACATCACCACTGGGAGACTCAGTTTTCTCAACTAGAAAATGAACATAGTAATGCTGTTCAGCTCACCGGATTGGTGTGAAGTGAAGGAGAAAACATATGTGAAACACCTGGCTCAGAAAGTTCTGAAAAATGGCAGCTATTGTTGTTATCAGTTTTATTATTCCTCGTGGTCCTCTCCATTAAGAATCTAGTGACTTGTAACCACGAACGGTGGCTCACACCTATAATCCCAGTGCTTTGGGAAGCCAAGGTGGGTGGATCACTTGAGCTCAGGAATTTGAGAACAGCTTGGGCAACACAGTGAAACCTCATCTCTACAAAAAATACAAAAATTAGCTGGACGTGTTGGTGTGTGCCTGTAGTCTGGGCTACTGAGGAGGCTGAGTTGGGAGGATCACCTGAGCCAGGGAGGTTGAGGCTGTAGTGAGATGCGATCGCGCCACTACTTTCCAACCTGGGCAACAGAATGAAACCCTGTCAAAAAAAAAAAAAAAAAATCTAGTGACTTGTGAGTAGAAAACAAAGGTAACAAATAGAGAGTAACTCAACAGATGGCTTTACATTTCAATGTATTTCCTCCAAAGACACTTTGGGAACACTCCACACCCCAGACATGGCTTGTTCAGCATGCACTGATATTGTCTTGTCATTGAAACTCCTGCCAAGGTCACATGCACCAACGCCAAATGGTAAGTTCAGCATGAGGAGGGGCAGAGGCCTCTAGAGACGTTAAGTCAACTGCTGACTTTACTCTCCTTCCTGCAAATCTGAGAATGAGCACAAGTGACCTTTCATTCTTATCTTAATGGTAAGAGCCGCTTGAGTCTAGGGCATTTTGGTTTGGAGCTGAAGGAGGCTGTGGAATGCCTTCTCAGTCCATTAGGGACTAGTCAGGCAGCCTCCTGAGCCCACCCTCACCCCTGCCCGCTGGGGGCACAGGCATTTATCATGAAAAGAATGTAGCACCTGCTTCCCCCAACCCCCGTCAGATTTCCTGGTTTTTAAAAAAAAAAAAAAAAAAAAAAAAGAAAGGAGCTTCCAGCGAGGTGCACTGGGTAGGACAGCCACTCGAAGCCCAAAGTAGAAACAGCACTTCATCAGCCCAGAAGAAAAGGCATCCTACTCCCTGCCCAGGCTGAAGAAGACACCATCCAGAACATTAATCCTGTCACGCTTTAGTGCATCCAGAGCTTTGCAGCAGAAAAAGTCCTGGTAGAAGTAATTTTTGCACACTGAACAAAAAAGAATACGCTTTGAAACAGACGGGATTGAAGGTAATAGATGTGAAGGTGCTCGGGGAAGTTAAAGGGGTTATACAAAGGTAAGAGATCGTTGTTATTAGTGTTGTGTTTGCTTCGAAGATGCTGGAATATTTCTTCTCAATCAATGATCTTGACACCACAAGGGCCAATTCTGTCAGGACGAGGAGAGCATTGAGCCTGGAGCCGGAAGGGCCAGAGTCCAGCACAGCTGTACCGCTGATGACCCACTAACTACCAGCAAGCCCCTCCGCTCTCTGGCCTTGAGATGCCACCTCTGTAAATGGGGCCTAATCATAGGGTTGATGAAAGCGTCCAGTACTCAGGAGGCACTTAAAGCAGCTACTGTTTACTGAGCTCTGTTTACTTTGCTCTAAACACCATGCCGGCACTGTGTCTTCCTTCTTTCACTAATCTTCACAAGAAACTACAAGGTAAGAACTGCTGTTTTCCAGTTACAAGGAAGACACAGAAGTGCCAAGAGGTCAAGCAGACTGCCCTAAGTGACAGGATTTCAGAGCCCAACACAAACCCAGTGATTCTAGTCCCAGGCTCTGTTCATTCGCTACCATGTTTTCCTCGATAAATATTGGTTGAATCCCGAGTAGGTTATCCATCCTTTGACGGCAGGTACTATTTGTTCTTCCTGAACTTTCATCCCAGAGCATCTGCTCCCGTGCTGGCTGCCAATAAAATTTACTGAAATTGAAATGTTACAGCTCTGTGAGAAGGGCCCTGCTGGCCAGGTCAGGGCTCTCTGACAGCTGTTTGGTGAGCTCCACGTGACTTCCCAATCCAGGTGGGATGACTTCTGCATGAGGGGACCTGGGAGGCCCTCACACATGCAGCTTCCAAGGGCAACAGATGAGCTCATTGTGCCCATCCCTGACCTGTAAAGAGGGAACTACCTCTGGTATACTCTAGGTGGCCAGACAGGTGTCTGAGATACTGGGACACCATCCAGCCCTGCTACAGGAGTGCAGTTTTAGCTTGTCTCAAAGTGTCAAGAAAATAACTTCAGAAGTAACATTTGAGAGCATGGCTATCCTGCTTTGTAAATCTTGGCATGTTTTCGAAAACTTGATGTAAAGACTGTATTGTATAAAACACTGTACCACTAGCAACTTCCAGGCAAAAATGGCTAAAGTGAAAACAATGAAAAATGCACCCAGCATTTCAAATTAAGGCTTCCTAACGTCATATCTCTTCATTCCCTGCTGATCATATTCTTAGACTCCTTGTCTTTCATGCCAGACAGTGTCTTCAGCCCTCACCTGCTGCTGTCTCAACCCTGCCCCGGTCCAAAAACCCAACACAAATTCCCCTCAGCCACACTCAGGGGTCCAGTGCAATTCACATCTTGCAAACTGACTCCTCTCACCAGCCCACCAGCTCACCAGACAGGCCTAGACAAGTTTACTCTCACTGAGGGATCAAGGAAAAATGCTCACACCAGGATTAGTTTTATGCTGACATTTTTGTTATTTAAATATGAGAGAATAAATTAGTAAATAAATAAATGAATAAACAAGATAGCTTTTCCTTACAGTAGAAAGTCAACAAACACATGTAAAAGGAATAATATTTTAAAAAAGAAAAAACTGTATTTGACAACCATCATCATTTTCATAGATTCAGGCCAGAACCATCAATGGATGCTAAAGCTAGTGAGTAAAATTTGAAGGAACATATTTGTAATCTCAAAGTACCTTCCCACAAGATGCATATTAATTACAAAGTAACTTTACAAAGTAAAATAACATTATTATTTTAGAAAGTAATATTACCATGGAGAAACTTGGCTGATGCTACCTGTCAATGAAAAGAGTCAACTCTGTAAAATATTTGAAGAGATTTATTCTGAGCCAAATATGAGTGACCATGGCCTGTGACACAGCCCTCAGGGGGTCCTGAGAACACGTGCCCAAGGTGGTCAGGTTACAGCTTGGTTTTATATATTTTAGGGAGGCATGAGACATCAATCAAATACATTTAAGAAATACATTGGCTTGGTTCAGAAAGGCTGGACAACTCAAAGGGGGCTTCCAGGCTATTGGTAAATTTAAACATTTTCTGGATGACAATTGGTTGAGTTTATCTGAAGACCTGGGATTAATGGAAAGGAATGTTCAGGTTAAGACAAAGGATTGTGGCAACCAAGTTTTACAGTGCAGAGGAATCTCTCAGCAGACTTCAGAGGGAGAGCAGGTTGTAAAATGTTTCTTTTCAGACCTAAAAGGGTGCCTGGCTCTTAGTTGATTATCTCCTGGATCAGGAAGGAAAGGAAGGAAAACAAAGGGGAGAGGGGATTCTCTATAGAATGTGGATTTTTCCCACAAGAGGCTTTGCAGGGCAATTTCAAGGCATGGCAAGAAGATATATTTTGGGGTGAAATATTTTCTTCCTTGTCTCATAATGTTATGCCAGAGTCAGATTGAAAAGCAAGTCACAATATACAGGGCCAAATAAAATCCATCTGATGAGAATCCATGGTTTGCAGGGCATGACTCCCCAGACCCCTTAGAGAGGAGTTTGGGCAAGATAAAAAATCAGAGCTTAGTCCTCATACCTTAACCAAAGGATCAAAGTTCACGTTACTAGCAATGACACAAGGGTTCAGCAGGTGCCTCCTGATAAGCTGCACCAAGAGGAACCCAACACCACTTCTACAGCATTGCCATTCAAAGCACACAACCCAAATGCAATCACAAGGAAACATTGGACAAACCCCAATTAAGGGACATTCTACAAAATAACTGGCTGGTACTATGAAGAAAAGTCAACATCAGGAATATGAAGAGAGGCTCAAGAAGAGTTCCATATTAAAGGAGACTAAAGAGATGCAACAATTGAATGCGTAGTCCTGGATTTTCTTTTGCTATAAAGGAAATTATCAGAAAAAATTGATGAAATTTGAATAAAGTCTATAGATTGGAAAATAACATTGCAGCAATCTTATCAGTTATTACATCAACAATCAATGTATATGGTAAGAAGGAAAAGGATAACACAAGTGTAGTAAAATGTCAACAATTGAGGCATTTGAGTAAAATGTTTTCTACTATTCTTGTAAATTCTCTGTAAATTGAAAATTTATGTCAAAACTAAATTTTTTTAAAAAATAATCTGGGCTATTCTTTATCTAAAGACATGTGTATATGTTTCCAAGCCAGGGTTGGGGGGCTGGGAATGCTTGCTACTTTTCAAGCAATGGCCAAGCCTGGTCTTCTTCTTGGACATGAGAACACAGCTGGCTTCTGAGACCTTTGTGAGCCACATCACCAGGTGACCTGAATTTGAGCCAGGTCTGAACCTTTTGTGGTTGTTTCAAAATCGCTTAGGAAAAAAATTGGCGATGATGAGGAATGGTGCGGAGGAGCAGCTGCGTTTCTAAGAGAACACATGCACTATACACCACTGCCCAGTCATCCCATAGGATATTCTTGGCTTCCGAGAGGGAGAAATCAGAAAGTCAAGGACCATGTGCTCCTGTCTCTAAGCCTGTTCAGTGGTGGCTGAGCCAGACACTCAAGCCTTAGGAGCTTACTTGTTATGGCCCTAAAAATAATTCAGAAGTAGCCCGAAGCTACTGACTCATCAGACACCCTGAGGGCTCTCTTGCTGGCATTAGGAAACTCTGAGAAATCTAATTAAACTTTTATTCAACCCCTTCTCTGACAGCACAGACTAGTGGAGAGCAAGTGACAATGGTCTGGTTCAGCTTGGGTGTCTCCTGAAGGTGGGGGGCAGAGACAGCCTCCAATCCCAGTGAGGGAGCCTGGGCAGTGGGAAGACCCTGCAACATGGGATCCCTGAGGCTGGGTCCCAGGAAGGACAGGCTCCTTTTCCCACTTCATGTCAGGGGCCAAGTGCTCCATGTCTGTGCATTTCTCTGAGCCTGCTTAGTTACTGGTGAATCAAATAAATAAAATCAAGACAATATTTAATATTCATTGAGTACTTATTGTGTGCCCTTCACTGTGCTAATCACCCAAATAGAAAATCTCATTTAATCCTATGCAGAAGGTGTTATTAGTCCCATTTTAGAGTTGAGGGTATTGAAGCTAAGAGAGGCAAAGCAATTTATCAAGCTTCCTTTGAGAGAGTGGAGGAGCAACTAAGTTTACCATTAAACAGGGAAGCCAAGTATAAATAACCACATGAAATATGAAATAGCAATGAAAGGGCCTTCTACGAAAAGGCTATCTTCATGGACTTTTCATCAATGACCTCATCCAATCTCGAGACTCCAAACATCTCCTCCGTGAGGGGATCCTTAGATCTCTAGCTCTTGGTCCAGCCTCTCTCTTGAGCTACGTAAACTCCTTATTTTTAGCTGTGGGCCTGACCTTTCCTCTGGGCAGCTCTGTCTGGAGCTCACACTCAGCCTGGCCAAAACTGAGCTCATGCCATTTCTCTCTTCTTCCCAAACGAACCCCACATTCGATGTTTCTATTTCTGTCCTAATGACACCATTCTCCTAAGGACTACGGTTTGAAATCTTGAGCTTTTTCATCCCTGTTCCATTATATACTGTCTAATATACTTTTTTTCTCCTTTTACTTCTTTTTCCATGCCTGCCCCATTCTACCACCACCCCACCCTACCCCACCTGCCTGCATATCTATCTAAGGAAATGTGGGCTCTCTTAGCAGGGAAATATGATATAAATCCTTCCTTATCCATCCCTCAGAGCACATGCTACAAAACTGACCCAGAATAATATTTTGAAAGTTGATGAATCAGAGAACAAAAAGGTCAAATCCTGGACCCTCACTTTGTGTAGATCTGATTTTAATGGCTCATATGAATACTTTTATTTCTGAAAGAAATGAGATGGAGGATACTCAGAGTTTTTAAAAATAATATTTCCCTAGACTCTACCATGAGCTGAGCCTTGTGCTAGTTTCTTTCACACATATTATCTAATTTAATTCTTATAAAAACTTTGCAAGACAGGTAGTAAAAAACTCGCTGTAGACAAGTTCAAACTCAAGCTCATTTTGAGAAGCTAAATAACATGCTCAACTCACACAACTAGCAAGTTCACTTCTCCTTTTGCAATCTCTCCCTAAGTGATTTCCTCCAGATTTAAAACCCATCCATAAACTGCTCAGATTCAGATCTGCAGCTCTGTGTTCCAGACTCCACAAAAGCACCTCCTCACATCTCCACTTAGAGGGCTGATCCACCCAGATGACTTTACATGTCCAAAACATAAGCCTTGATTTTTCCCTCCTCATTGAAATAGGTCTTTCCTTTTCCCCATATTTCCCACCCAGTTAGTGACATCATCATTGGTTGGGCCAAAAACCTAGAAGTCATTCTTGATTTGCCTCTTTCCTCCGTCATGAACACTTAGTCTGTTTGGCAAGGCTTTGAGGCTCTATTTCCAAAGCGGGCCTTTCGTCCAAATACCTCTTTCCGTCTCCACAGCCGCAACCCTAAACCAAGCCCCTGCTGTCTCTGGGCTAGTTGACTCCAGTGGTCTTCCAACCCTGCCTGCCTCCACTCCTGCCACCCACCTTCCCGCTCCATAGCACATCCTCCCCACAGCAGTGTGAGTGATCCTTTGACAGCAGAGATTAGGTCATGTCGTGCTCCTGCTTAAAGCCCTCCATGACATCCCACCATCACAGCCTCCAAGGCCTGCCAAATTTCCTGCCTTATCTGCACCACTCCCTCCTCTGCCTTCCAACCCCTGGCAACTGCTGATCTTTTTGAAAGCTGATCAATCATATCAATTTGCCTTTTCCAGAATGTCATAGAGTTGAAATCATGCAGTATGTAGCCTTTTCAGATTAGCAGATTAGCTTCTTTCACATAGTAATATGCATTTAAGAGTCCTCCCTGTCCTTTTATGGCTTAATAGCAAGTTCCTAGGGATACGTCACTTTATTCCACCCTTTGCAACTAGTCTGACCCCAGGCCAGAAAAGCTAAGGTGGGTGGTGGGCAAAAAGCAGGGGTCTGAGGTCTGCTATCGTTCTCCACAGTCAGTCCCACCTCGAATGATCCATGCTTCCATGGCAGGGTGGATATTGTGGCACGGATCCAAACCCTCGATTTCACCCTGCTGTAGATGTTACTGTCTGCCTTTTCAACAGGTATTCCTTTCTTCCTAAGATGCCAAAGTTTATCCAAGGATAAAATTTATCTCCCCTCCTCAGCTTGCCATGTCCTTTGGGGAGGGCACATCCCCAATCCCAAAGGCCCATACGAGTCTAAGCCAATCATAGTGGTCCTATTCCCCTTGCCTGTGACTGGTTTAGGCATGACCATGGCTTGACTCTCTGGCCAAGGACACATCATGGGAAATCTGTGGGGCTTCTGTGAAAGATCCCTTCACTTGCCCAAAAAAAAGACACAAGGAAAGACAGTTTCTCTTCTTCTGCAGAAATAGTGTGTCTTTGTGTCCGGGTGTGACACATGGAACTAAGGCAGTCATCTTGACTTAAGAATAAAGCTCACCTGAGGAAGAGGGCAGAGCAGAAGAAAGAAAAGAAACTGGAGCCTTGCTGGCTTACTAGGACACTGAGTTAGCTAATCCCTGAAGCCCTACCTCAAGGCTTTTTTTTTTTTTTTTTTTTTAATGTGAGAAAATACATTGTGTTTCTTGTCCAAACCACTCTGAGCTGAAGTTTCTGTTCTTGCAGCCAAAAGCAGCCTCAAGAAGACATGCCCTGTTGAAGCTTCATCAATCCACTTCTTGGCTTAGCTTCAGCCTTGTATTAGTCAATCTCAAAAGGTGCTCCGAGTCAAATTGTTGCTGCCTTTAGCAACAAGGTGATCTGCATTTGGATTTCCTTGGTCTTGAACTATTCTCACTATATGGAATCATTCCAGATAGAGAAAGGCCATGTGCAATGAATAACAATTTTGACATATCTATTGCACTTTGCATTTTATAGAATTTTCAATCTTTCCTTCAATAAAAACTTCTTAAGCACCTACTGTCAGCCAAGCACAGGTAAGAATGATGCAGTAATGAACAAAACAGACAAGGTCACTGTCTTTATGAAGCTTATAAGGAAACAAGTACAAGATTGCGGTGAATGACAGGAAGGAAATAAATAGAACAAAGAAAAAGTAAATAAGGAACTGCAGTGGGATAAATTCTTTAAATTAGATGGCCAGGGAAAGCCTCTCTGAGAAAGTAATTTGTATTTTTCTGCTATAATTAAACATTTTTTATTGTTGCAAAGTATACATAACATGAAATGTATCACTGTAACCATTTTTAAGCATACAGTTCAGTGGCATTAAGTACCTTCACATTATTGAGCAACCATCACCACCATTCATTTCCAGAACTTTTTCATCATCCCAAACCGAAAATCAATAACTAAAAATCAATAAACATTAACTCCCCATTTCCCCTTCCTTCCAGACCCTGAAACCGTAATTCTACTTTTTTTCTCTATGAATTTGACTTCTTTAGGTATCTCATTTAAGTGGAATTATACAGTATTTGTCTTTTTGTCACTGACTTCCTTCACTTAGCATAACGTCCTCAATGTTCATCCATGTTGTAGCATGCGTCAGAATTCCCTTCCTTTTTAAGGCAGAATAGTATTCCATTGTATGTTTATACCACATTTTAAAACATCCAGGTGTCTGTCAATGGACACTTGGGTTTGAGGAAGTGACAGGTGAAACGCGAGTTTAAAGGATGAGAAGACCCAGCCACAGGAACTGCTGAAGGGAGTGTTGCTTGACAGATGGAACAGTGGTTTCCTGGCAGATGGAAAGTTAAAGGCCTGGGAAACTCCTAAGCTTTCCTTAAGACCTGATGCCAATGCCAGCACATTACTTTTCAAAGTCTTCTCTCCCTTTCCTGAAAAATTTGTCACTTTCTGTCTATGCTTCCAAGAAACTTTACCTGTATTTATTCCGTTGCACTGTTGTCTCCCCTACCAGGCTGTGGTTGTGTCTTAGCTGTTTTGTGTTGCTGTAACAGAATACCAGAGGCTGGGTAATTTATAAGCAATAGAAGTTGATTTGGCTTATGATTTTGGAGGCTGGGAAGTCCAAGAGCATGGGACAGCATCCCGTGGGACCTTTGTGGTTCATCATCCCATGGCAGAAGGTGAAAGGGCAAGACAGTGTGAGAGCAAGGGAGCATGAGGGGGCTGAACTTGCTCTTATAATAAGCCCAGTCTCTTGATAACTAACCCACTCCATCAAAAACAACATTCATCCATTCATGAGGGCACAGCCCTCGTGACCTAATCACCTCTTAAAGTCCCACCTCCCAACACTGTTGCATTGAGGATTAAGTTCCCAACACATGAACATTGGGAGATACATTCAAACCATAGCAAGTTCCATCACCCCTCCCCAACAAACCTTTTTCTAGCAGGTGCAAACAAATTACAAAACTGGTGAATTAGAGCTGCCAATAAACTGCAAAAATGATGGATTTGAGTTTCTCCTTACCCTTAGTCCCACAAGGCAGAAGAGATAAGGAACAAGGTGAAATACCAAATGCAGGCAGCAAAGGAAAATAAGTAAAGGGCCTTCATCATCTGCTAGTTAAGCCCTGAATTTAGAACCATAGCTTCCAGGAGCTGGAAGGGATATTAAGGGATATTGGAGATCACCTAATACAATGCATTTGCTTGGTCCTGGGGTGAAATGTTTTATGCAAGCCTCTGGAATGGACATGATTGGTTGGAAGCAGAGAAGGTTCTCAGCAGCCCTGAGAGGTGCTTAAAGTGAGTTTTCAAATGCCCCTTTATATCCTCCCAATGCCCCCCAGTAGCTGGACCCCCTTATATTACTCCAAGATTGGAAGGCAGGATGATGGGACAAAGGGGTCCTTGCAGAGCACCACAACTCATACCAGCAAGTGCTACAAACAGTCCCTGGGAGACATGATTTACTCTGGGCCTTTGCTGGAAGGGAGGGAGGAGAACAGCTGTAAGCGCCATTGTCCCAGAGATGATGGATTCCAGAAAGTGGGGCAGAGTTGGTCTTTCTCCAAAGGACACCTCTCTGTAAGCAGAAATGGGCTGAGAGAGGGTAGCTGGTGGTGCCGAGGCCTCTGGTGCATTCTGGTGGTAGGTGGGTGGACAGACCATCCTGGAAATGACTTGTCATAGCCCACTCTTGACTCATCCAAATGAGCCTGAAATTGCCAGGGCTGTGACTGTGCTTTGCATGAGCTTGCCCTCTGCAGCCCAAAATATCCTTTTCTGATTCTGTGCCATGAGTTGATTAACAGTCTCTTGGAATAATTCCCAGGCCCCTCAATCCTTTTCAGAATCTATTTTCTCACTTTACATGGGGCACCCTTTAAATGGGGACAGAGTAATATAAAATAGTGCCAATGCCAGATTCTCAGAAAACAGCTAGGTATTAGATCTGTACTTATTAAGCCCTCACATAGAAATAGGAAGACATTTGCCTTTAATTTATAGTTCATCAATCCAAAAATTATCCAGAACCTACTGTGTGCTCAGAACTAAGCATTTTGGAGGAGAAAGTATAGCATGTATAGCATGACACAATCCTGGCCCTTCACAGATTTATCAACTTCCTTGAAATGATTAATACATGTGAAACAATGAGGAAAAAAAAATGTCAGTGCCATGGTATGTGGCCCTGACTCTTTGTGCATAACTTATGGGCTGCCATCCACCCCTGAGAGGGGCTTCCTTTCTATGGGATAGGGTTAGCCTGGAATATTTTTGCAGGTTAACTAGGCACCATTCTTCCAAATATGGCATTCCTTCCAAATGCTCTAACATATTGTTATATGAATAAATTTCATCCACAAGTGACACTCCATAATCCTTAGTGCAAACACCAAGTATGGACACTGTATATAAACTCTGAGGACTGGGAGAACATCTCAGTGACAGCTTATAACTTGGCCCTGGAAAGCCAAGATGCCAGTGCCCCCACCAGTTGCCAGCTTGGGCCACTTTCTCTCTTTCCTTCAAGACTTCCCGGTGTGCTGGTGCTGGGTCTCTCCAAACAACCATGTGTTGTGGCTTCAGCAGGCATGATTGCCACTTGTTTTCCTGAGCTGGATCTTGCAAACTTCACACCCTTGTCCTCTGTGTTACAGAGAAGGTCCTTTGGGTTTGTCCATCTGAGCTGCCATCTCTTTGCAATGGCCACATGCCATTTTCCTCTTCCTCGCTTTTTGCTCGAATCACAAGTTTTAGGGAAAAAAAATTAGAAGCAATTCCTCTCTGAGAAATTCTACACTTGGCTAGTTCCTGCCCTATGTGATGGGATCAAGCCAAGTCACCATGTTTGTCCAAAATATTACAAGTGCAAAGGAACCCAGAGGGGGGAGAAGTCAGTGTGGTATGAAAGGGGCTGAAAGGGAGGCATGGAGGAGGTATGAATGCTAAGGGAAGGAAGGAAGACCCCAGGAGGGTGAGGAAATGACCCAGACCTGCACAGGCTAGGTGGGGCCAGCTGAGGGTGACACACTGGGCCAGAGGGGATGGGGTGACCAGAGGAGGTGAATAAAGTCCATTCAGCAGCTGAGTGATAGAAGGGTTAATTTTATGTGTCAACTTGACAGGCCTAAGGGATGCCCAGAGAGATGATAGACATTATTTATAGGTCTTTCTGGGAGAGGTTAGCATTTGAACCAGTGGGCCCTGTGAAGGAGATTGCCCTCACCAATGTGAGTGGGTACCATCCCATCCGTTGAGGGCCTGAATAGAGCAAATAGAGGAGGAAGGGCAAATTTTGTCTCCCTGTCCTTGAGCTGGGACATCCACCTTCTCCTGCCCCCAGACATCAGAGCTCCTAGTTCTGGGCCATTTGGACTGCAGGATTTATGCCAGCAACCCCATCCGCACCCCTTCCCTTCCCTGGTTCTCAGGCCTTTGGCCTCAGACTGAATTACACCACCAGTTTTCCTGGGCCTTCAGTTTGCAAATGGCATTTGACTTTCATAATCGTGTGAGCCAATTCCCATAATGTGTACACTCTTATAGATAGCTATACATATCCTGTTGGCTGTGTTTCTCTGGAGAGCTCTGGCTAATATGAGTGAGCACGTACTATGTGCAGGCACTGAGCTGGGGCCTGAGAACACAGCAGAAGACAAGATGGACAAACCTCTCTGTCCACTATACCAAAATATAATGGAGCATATATTCTGGTGGGCAGAGACATGTAACAAATAAAATAATAAGTAAACTGTACATTTTTCAGAACCTGATAAGTGCTATGGAAGAGAAAAAAGCAAGGAAGATGAAAGGGCAACCTGGAGAGGATGAAAAGTACCAAAATGTAAATATGATGGTTATATGTATAGAAATATTTATGGTTACATGAGAAATATAATGGTTACATGAGAAATATAATGGTTATATTTCTCAGGCCAACTGAGAAAGTGGCATTTGAGCAAAGGTTTGAAGGAGTTGACAGAGTGTGCTATCTGAAGACCCGAAGGAGGAATGATCCAGGCAGATGGACTAGCAAGGGCAAAGGCCCTGAGGTAGGAGCTAAATCTGCATATCTTCAGAAGCACTGGAGTGAAACAAGCAAGAAGAGACTGGTTGACCAAGTTGATGAGGTAATGGGGAGACATTGTATACGGCCTGATAGGCCATTGAAAGGACTTTCTGGCTGGGTGCTGTGGCTCACACCTATAATCTCAGCACTTTGGGAGGCCAAGGGGGGCAGCTCACATAAGATCAGAAGTTCAAGACCAGTCTGGCCAATTGGTGAAACCCTGTCTCTAATAAAAATCCAAAAATTGGCCAGGCGTGGTGGCCCAGGCCTGTAATCCTAGCTACTTGGGAGGCTGAGGCAGAAGAATCACTTGTACCCGAGAGGCAGTGGTTGCAGGGAGCCAAGATCACACCACTGCACTCCAGCCTGGGTGACAGAATGAGACTCCATCTCAAATAGTAAGAAGAAGAATAAATAAAAAGAAAGGACTTTTTTTTGCCTTTTACTTTGAGTGACAGGAAGAGAGCTTTAGCAGGCTCTCTCTGGCTACTGGGTTGCCACTAGGGAGACAGCATGAAGCCAGGTCAGGAGAGAATCTAAGTACCCAGGTAAATGAATATGATGGCAGGACCAGCAGGGTGGCTATGAAGGTGAGAAGTAGGGGAGGCTGAGCATATTTTTAAGGTGGTCTCAACAGGTTGACAGTTGCCTAGGATACAGCCTGGGATGTAAGAGAAAGAAAGCACTCAAGGAAGACTCCAGCATTTTTGGCCTGAATAGCTGGAAGAAAGGAGCTTGTATTAAGGGAGGGGGTTAGATTGTGGGGTGGGGGGAGGACTTGGCAAGGCAAGTGGTGTTTCCAGCATAAAGACCCTGGATTTTGCCCTGTAGGCAACAGGAAGGATTTAGACTCCTGAGCAGATGAACTCGTGTTTGTGATTGCATTAGTGTTGTAGAAAGGCAAATCTGGCCTTTCCACAAGAGGGACTGCAGCAGAGAAAGACAACAGACAGAAAGACAGGCTTGGAAACTCTGTCTTAATCTAGACATGAAGTGGTAGTTACGGGAATGGAAACTGGAGAAATCTAACTCTAATGCAAACGTGCAGTGGAGTCACATTTGGGATTCAGTAAAAATACATTCAACCCTCCTATATCCCCCAGGAAGCCCTATGGCCTCCCTGCATAGGCATCCCTATGATTGCAAAGGCTTATGCGTGCACAGCCATTTCTCATGCTGTTTGTTTGAACCCATGTTGTCACTCTGTCTCACTTCTTGTTTGTCTGTTTGTGATAGAGTCTCATTCTGTCACCCAGGCTGGAGTGCAGTGGCACAATCTTGGTTCACTGCAACCTCCACCTCCTGGGTTCAAGTGATTCTCCCACCTCAGCCTCCCAAGTAGCTGGGATCACAGGTGCACACCACCACACTCAGTTAAGTTTTTTTGTATTTTTGGTAGAGACAGGGTTTCACCACGTTGCCCAGGCTGTTCTCAAACTTCTGACCTCAAGTGATCTGCCCACCTTGGCTTCCCATAGTGCTGGGATTACAGGCGTGAGCCACCGCGCCTGGCCTGTCTCATTTCTTGGAGCTGGTTTCTTCTCTCTGACTCAAGTGGAACACATCCAGAAGTTGCCTTCGCCACTTCCTCCTGTCTACCACTGGCTAGAACCAGGGCAAAAGTTCATCTTTAGTTGCAAAGGGGATTAGGATTTGCCATCTTTCTTCTGGGAAGTCCTGTGCCCAGTCAAATTTAGGAATTTCTTTTCCTTTTTTTTTTTTTTTTAAATAGAGGAATAAGGGAAGTGGGTACTGGTGGGGAACAAGGCCCCCTCCTTTCAGCTGTCTCACCTCTCAGGACTTTCACTCCCCAGCCTACTCCAGCCATACCCGAAGGGCCTTGTTTTCCAACCAGAAACACTCTTTTTTAAAAAAAAAATTAATTTTAATTAATGTATTTATTTTATTTTTTCTGCTTCTTGTGGAGCAGGGTTACCCTCTAGGCAGTGTGCCCAGAGTAGCCCAGACATACCCTTAAATTGAACTTCTAAACAATACTGTTCTCTCCCTGAGAAGAGTTCTATGCCAGCCTCTTAAAGTAATGCTTTTTCTTCCAACCCACAGAAGAATGACCGTTTGAAGGAAGGACATTTTAATGATAGGACTTGGTGATGATGAAGAGAGAAAATTTAGATTTCTGTCTTTGGGAGCTGGAAAAATTGGAGCTGCACTATTAGAAATAATGTAATTAGGAAGGAAGAGTGTAAATAAAAATAAATGGCAGGGGTCGGGCACGGTGGCTCACGCTTGTAATCCCAGCACTTTGGGAGGCTGAGATGGGAGGATCACTTGACGCCAGGAGTTCAAGCCCAGTTTGATCAACAAAGCAAGATCCCATCTCTATTTTATGTATAGAGAGACATATACATAAAATGTATATCATAAAATGTATATAAAATGTATAGATAGATAGATGATAGATAGATAGATAGATAGATAGATAGATAGATAGATAGATAGATAGATGATAGATAGTGGGGAGGTGGGACAGGGATGGGAAGATAATGTATTTTAGGAGGAAATGATTATGTGAGGTTTGGACATGATACACTAGAGGTAAGGGTGGGCATATTAAGGTAAGAAATGTACTCTAGGCTCTTGAAAATGTAGAAAAAATGTCAGGTTATAAAGTCAGGCTGAAGAATGGACATCATCTCTGTGTGTCTCAGTTTTCTCATCTGTAAAGTCAAGGTAGTAATTAATGGAAATTTTAAAAAATTAATTAATTAAAAAAATTTTTTTAGAGACAAGGTCTTGCTCTGTCACCCAGGCTGGAGTTCAGGGGTGCTATCATGGCTCACTGCAGCCTCAAACTTCTGGGCTCAAGGGATCCTCCTACCTCAGCCTCCCCAAAAGCTGGGACTACAGGTGTGGACCACCACTCCTGGCCTAATAGAACCTATTAAACGACACAGAGCATACGTTAATGATGTAGACACACAGAATAGAAACAGCATATTAGAAACATATTAGAAACCGCAGCAGCCAAGACCGCGGGGGATAAAGAAAGACATGCATGGGTACAAAGTGAAGGCAAGGGCAGGATTGGACCCTAAATGGCCACCGAAACACAGGGGCTAGGTTGGAGGGAGCTATAGAGAGCCAAGGCTGGGAATCTGCTCAGGTCTGTGGGAGAGGTGAACCAACCCAGGTGGGACCCTGGGGCTCCCACCACGGCGACCTCGTCTCTAAGGGCAGCAAGGCCCGAGAGAAGGTTAGATGTGCTGAGCACAGGCCCAGCTCACAAATGAGTCCTCTTTACACCTCTAACCTTCTCGATTCTATGAGCAGGATAATTTTGAGGGCTGGCCTGCTAATCTCAGAGAGGCAGGTGCTCTTGTGGGCGTTTCAGTGCCCTTTTCGTGTAAATGTGCCACAGGGAAGTACATTCAGAATTGATAAGTGCTTTCTGCCTATGTTGGTATCCCCAGCTCATTCCCTTCACAATTTTCTCGTCATGTAGGGACTTAAGGGATACGGTGAAGCAACCTGGCCAAAGAGCCATATTATTTGTTTTCCTCTCTTTGGTATTTTAGAGGTGATGAAAAAGAATCTGTCATGTTATTTACAGTAAAATCCCACACATACAATCCCTTTGACATTCAAATCTGGACTTAAATACCATGAAACATGCATGCCTTCCTTAAAGGATTGCTTCTCTGAAAGCATATAATTCATCGTTATCTCTACATGACCAGGTGTAATTTGCAGGACCAGAAGATTCATTTTCCTATTTAAAACAATGAAGGGGGTTGAGATCCTGATTTGTATGGTAGCTGCTTTAGGCTGCCAGCTCTAGATATTTTCATCTTTGATCTAGGCTGGTGTCTGTTTCAGAGCAAAAGCAGCCAGGAGCAGTCGGAAAGATAAGCACATACCAAGCAGGAACTTTTGCCAAGAGAGAAAGTCTTATCTAACCTGAGTGGCACAAAGATGTGCTTGTCCCCTAGCGCAAATTGAGAAGAGTCTTGAGGTCAAGGAGGAAGGTGGAAATGGCCTGGAAGTCACACAGCCCTTGCCTCTGTCATAACAATGGGTCTTCCTATCAAACAGTTGTTTGGGACTGTGTTAGCCCAGGTCCTCTGGGAAGCAGATGGCAAGAGATTTACTGGGGGAGACGTCAGAAGGATAAAGAGGAAGAAGGAGAAGGGAGGAAAGCCTTCAGACTGTGATGACGTCAGAAGGATAAAGAGGAAGAAGGAGAAGGGAGGAAAGCCTTCAGACTGTGATGCTGGCCTGGGCCCTGTGGAGGAGAGAGAGAAGGAAGGATGATTGATTGGGCTGGAAGAGTTGTAGTGCTGTTCTAAGAAAGATTTGACGAGGCCCATGAGGGATCTCCCAAATCAAAGTGGCTCCTCAAAGGAGGCCCCCGTCCTGCAGGAATGGATCTGCTTTAGCACCTCCAACTTGCTCAGTCATTGACTGGGACCAGCCTAGGGGAAGCCTGGCCTCGGTGCCGGTACAGCGATGGGCCCAGCTGCAGCACCAGTCAGCCTCACTCCATGCAGTGGAAGATCCAAGTGGCACATTCTCATGGCTGCCCCAAGGACGATTTGCAAGAAGTCATGTCTAAAAAGCCTGATAAAGATCCTTGTGAAAATGTTTATGACTCAGTTACCAATAGCAATGAATTCTACTCAAACTGACCACTGCTCATTTAAATGGTTCTGAAAGTCAAGGGACAAAAGTGGGGATCCCTTCATGTGGGGATTGAGCAGAGACTGAATCTGGCTGTAGGTTTTGAGCTGTGTCCTACCCTATGAACTGTTCTTACAACACCACTCCTGACACCAAATATTTGGGATTTTACCAACTAATTGTCTAACTCTCCAGACACTAACTGGGTGTCCTACATTTCAATTCAATTCTGACACTAACCACCTGGAGTTAGCTCAGACCCCATAGGTTCTAGGGCTCAGTCCCACAAGACTGCCCTTCAACTTCAGACAGTCACAAGTCCTGGGCCTCCCATACTCTTGACAAGCTGGCTATAAAGTTGGGGGTTCCCATGACTCCCCCTCAGGTCCAGTAATTTGCTAAAATGGCTCACAAAACTCAGGGCAACATTTTACTTACATTATAAAGGATGTAACTCAGGAACAGCCAACTGGAGGAGATGTGTAGGGCAAGAGATGGGGATGGGGGTGCATTGCGCTTCCATGCCCACTCTGGTGCTCCACTCTCCCAGCACCTCAGTATGTTTACCAACCTGGAAGCTCTGGTAGCCCTATCATTTAGGGGTTTTTAGTGGAGGTTTCATCACATAGGCATGATTGATGAAATCATTGGCCATTGGTGATAAGCTCAATCTCCCAACCGCCCCCTTCCCAGGAGGCTGGGGTTGTGGCTGAGAGTTCCCACCCTCTAACCATGGCTTGGTCTTTCTGGTGACGAGCCCCCAGCCTGACGCTATCAAGGGACCCAAAAACAGCGGTCTCATTAGAACAAAAAAGACACTGTTATCATGCAGAAAATCCCAAGGGATTTAAGAGCTCTGGTGCCAGGAACCAGAGACAAAGAACAAAGTCATATTTTTTTTTATTATATCACACACATACTGTCAGTGTGTCACTGAGTTTATTGTAGTAATAATAGTAATAATAATCACTACAACCTCTACAAAGGACAGAACTAGGTTCTCATGCTTGCTAAGAGTGATGCCTACCATAAAAAGCCACAGCAGAATTTTCTTACTCTCATGTATAATTTCCAAACCCTTCCAAATGAGGATAACAGCCTGTGCCCAAGGCATCCTTTAATAAGAGAGGGACAGGGCAGCTGGTCAGGGGGGAAGGAAGGCTCACCAGCCAAAGGGGCACATGGGAGAAGCTGACGCAGTGTGCAAAACCAGCAACTGACAACCGAGGGACTCAAGGGCCTCCATGACCTGCCCACTCCTCTGTCCCACACACTCTGGGGATAGCTTCCTCCAAGATTTCAGCCAGGCAGCCTCCCTCCACTCTCTTCCCACCCCTCCCCTACCGCCTCAGACCTGCCCTGGCTTTCTTTCTGAAGGAGCCTCTGGTAGGGAGAGGACAACTTACGGTTTGCAGGTATACCGTATATTAAGTCGACTAATTAATTGCTATTTAGCCTTTTGTATCTGCCAGGATCCTTTTAAACACAAACTGGTTAATTCTTACATCTCTTTGGTTTTTCCTCTGGGCCTAGGCTCATGCTATGAACATATTAAATGCTCAATGCATACTTATTGACCAGTTTGTTAATTCTGTGAATAAATACTATCCAAAGAGTGTTAAGAGCCCTTGCAGCACAGTGATTGCATCACAGAACCCAGCGCTGGTGACGGATTGCCTTTATCTAGAAGGCTTCAGTTATGAAAATATTGTCTTCCAACTGGACTAGAAGGAACTTAACGGCAGGAAGAAGTACAGACTGATCCACCATCTTTTTTCCAGTAACTCTAGAAACCAAAAAGCTCTGAAAATGAATGTGGTTTTGTTCAAAGTTTGAGGTGAACTCCCTTGGCGGTAAAACGTGACCTGAACTGATATAAGACTATAGTCTTCGTTTATCTTCATAGAATGAATATTCATACATTCCACTGCAAATATTAATGTGTTGCTTGCAGAGTGCTGGCCCAGAACCCCACTTGTGGCATTACGTAATGTATAGTAGGGGAGCTGAATTACCTTTTGCTATGGTCTGAATGTCCCCCAAGATTCATGTGTTGAAACTTAATTGCTAGTGTGACAGTATGAAGAGGTGGGGCCTTTAGGAGGTGATTAAGTGATGTGGGCAGAGCCCTGATTAAAAAAACTCGAGAGAACTAGCAAGTCCCTTTGCCCTTCAGGCTTCCCCCAAGTGTAGATGCAGCAACAAGGCACCATCGTGGAAGCAGAGACCCCTCACTAGGCACCCAACCTGCCTGCGCCTTTCTCTTGGATGTGCCAGCCTCCAGAACTGTGAGAAATAAATTCCTAATCTTTATAAATGACCCAGGCTGTGGTGTTTGTTATGGCAGCAGGAACAAACTAAGATACCTTTCTAAATCTGAAAAATTCTGACTTAGAAACATATCTGGCTCTAGAGATTTTGCATAAAAGGTTGTAGTCCTGAATTCTGCATCAATCAATATAGTTGCAGATGCAAGTAACTGATAGTCCCACTCAAATTGGCTTAAATAATAAAAAGAATGTATTGACTCACACAACTAAAAGTCTATAAATTGCGTGGCTTTCAGGCATGGTTTAATTGAGAGGTTCGAAGTTGTTAAAGCCCTACGTCCTCGGTCTCCAATATTCTTGCCTTTACCCTCCTTTGTCTTTTGGCTTTATCCTAGATTGTCTTTACACATTGTAGCAAAAATGATTGCAGTAGTTCCAGGCCTTGCAGGGGCACCCCACGTGGCTCAGAGGAAGAAGGCATCTTTATCCTGGCACCCCAAGAAAAAGGTCCCATGGCCACACCTGAATGGCCACACTAGATGTGTTTAGGTGGGGCGGAGGGTAAATTGGGCTGATTAACTTTGCCTAGGACAAGCATGCTAACTCTAGGGCTAGGGCAAAATTAGTTGACCTGAAGCCACATGGATCTCCAAACAAAAACCAGGAATGATAGGGAAGTGGAAGGAAAAATGAATATTGTGGAGGTAACAACCACCTCATCGCCTTTTCCTCTGTAGTCAACACACTCCTGAGCATATTAAAGATACTTAACATATGCTGGCCTGTGTTCAACTCAAACCTCATCCCCAATGGTCAATAAGGATTCTGTTTTCTTTATGTTATTAGCTTCCTTTCTTTCCTTCCTTCCTTCCTTCTTTCTTTCTTTCTTTCTTTCTTTCTTTCTTTCTTTCTTTCTTTCTTTCTTTCTTTCTTTCTTTCTTTCTTTCTTTCTTTCAGACAGAGTCTTGCTCTGTCATCATCCAGGCTGGAGTGTAATGCCACGATCATAGCTCACTGCGGCCTCCAACTCCTGGGCTCAAGTAATCCTCCTGCCTCAGGCTCCCAAACTGTTGGAATTACAGGCATGAGCCACTGTGTCTGGCCTCTTTATATCACTAGCTTTCTACCCTCCTTTATGATCCTATGCAGCTTCCCATGTGCTTATCTTATAGTATTTATTTTATGTATTATATTCTACCTTGTATCAGTCATTTGGGTAAATATTGTCTACCTTATTGAACTCTAAGCTCCTTTAGGTGGGGTCTAGATTTAGGTGGGGTTCTAGCTTGGTTCTGTGCTTAGTATATGTCTTGCAATGAAAAACATTTAATGAGTGTTGGTTGAACCAAGTCTATTCCCCACCGCAGATCAAGGTATTAGCAATGGAAAGAACTCAGCAAAGCAGGGAGGGTGGGGTATAGATGGATGGAGAGAGAATGATGCTCTCTTTACATGTTTTTCATTGGGAACCTACCTAAAAGCTCCACACATATCACACTAAGGTAAAGTGATTTGGGGAGCAAGAAACAGAAAACCCAGATTGAACTGCCTTGAATAATAAAGGTGATGTATTAGTTCACAAACTGGAAACTTTTGAGCCAGGGCAAGCTTTGGACCCAGTAGCTCAAGATTGTGAACATAAACCCAGTTATTTTCCTTTCTCCAAGACTAACTTCCTCATGGTTGCCAAATAGCTGCAAGCAGTTCCAGGCATCTCATTTACACACCACACTGTCTAGAACACATGCACTGCTTGAATGAAAAACTGGCCAGAGGAAGGGGAAGACAGACAAGACTCACCTTTGGAAACAGGGATGGATCAGCTTTTCCCTAAGAATTGCATGGTGTGTTCGTTTGCTAGTGCTGTCTTAACGAAGTACCGCAACCTGGGTGGCTTAAACAACAGAAATTGATCGCCTCATACTTCTGGAGGTTTGAAGTTCAAAATCAAGGTTTCCACAAGATTGGTTCATTCTGAGGGCTGTGAGGGAAGGATCTGCTCCAGACCCCTCTCTCTCTGGCTTTTAGAGGGTCATCTTCTCCCTGTGCCTCTTCACAGTGTCTTTTTTCTATGCATGACTGTCACTGTGTCCAAATTTTCCCTTCTATAAGGACATCGGTCATATTGGATTGGGGGCCCCCCCTACTCCAGTATGGCCTCATTGTAACTTAATTAATTACATGTACAATGACCTTATTTCCAAATAAGGTATAGAGGTACTGAGGTTAGGTCTTCATCATACGAATGTGTTGGGGGTGAAGGGGAACATTTCAACCTCTAACACATGGGAGGGAGGAGTGGATGGGATGGCTAAATGAAAATCAGGATTCTGTTAGGGGAAGAAACAAGGAAATGTGTTCTGGGTCAGCAATGTTAAAGGTCTCATAGTGATCTCTTTCTACAACAAAAAAAGTGCAGATGAGGCTTTCAGGGACAGCGATTGTGGAAAATCATTTTCCCTCTCGCTAGCACATGGTAGATGATGGATGAGATGACAATAAGCCCTAAGAGATGGGTTCTTCCCTCACACTGTCTTCCACCTCTGTGGTTTCCCTGGATAGTCTCTCTCCAGCAATCATGTGCTATTTAGCCCTGAGATGCTCTGAGATGCTTTTGAACATTACCCAGTTAATCCTCATGATGCCTGCTGGGATTTCTCTTAGAGAAGAGACTCTCAAGGAGATTTATGGCAGAAATGCCCAGAAATGAGAATCCTGAAGCCACCCCACAGTCCCAAGCATTTCTCTTGGCCCAGAATATTCAGCATTAAAGAGTGAAGACCACGTTTTCAGCTTTGGTAGTGTCTGGACGCCCTGGTGGGGAGAGATAGCCTCACTGGTGGTGTCCGCGGGAATGTGGAAGTGAAGATGCCCCTCCGTAGAGTGCAGACACGTTATCTATGATAAAGTGTCTCATACAGGGCTCTATGGAGGAATGGGCTAGAAAAGAATGAAGGTCACAGGGGGACCTGGGCTATGCAGAGGTGCCTGGAACACTCAAAGGAATCCTTTTAACCTGAGAAAGAGAAAACGCTACCACTTGGAGCCCAAGTTAGGTAGAGCATCTTGTTCAGAAAAACTCAGTTGAGATCAAGTATGACACAGTCTTACTACTTTCTGTTAAAGAGGCCGACATCAACTCTAAGGGGAAGTTATATGGGATACATGGTTCTTTTATATTGTCTTGGTTTCTAAGAGCTTCTTTGGGATATGATTGACATACTATAAATTGCATGCATTTGAAGTGTACAATTTGATAATTTGTGATGTATGTATACAACTGTGACAGCATCACCATTATCAAGATAATGAACATATCCATCACCACAAAGAGCCTCCTCCCACTCCTTCTCTCCCACCATGCCCCATCCCTTTCCTTAGGCAACCACCACTCTCCTTTCTGTTGCTGTAGATTAGTTTGCTTTTTCGAGACTTCTATATAAATGGAATCATACAGTATGTACCCTTTTTTTGGTACATACTACAATGCTGTGTGCAACAATGTTTATTCCTTTTCATTTTTGAGGAGCAGTCCATGATCTGCATGTTCACTGACCACAATTTGTCTACCCAGTCTCCTGTTGATGGATATTTGGATTGTTTTCCATTTCTGGCTATTTTATAAATAAAGCTGGTGTGAACATTCATGGGAAAGTCTTTGGACCTGAGGCACGCAGTTCGGTGGTGGCATATCGGTTTAGTGGAGCTGATTTTACTTTCTGCATTTGGGTATGTGCAAGTAGTTCTGGCAAGATCCCCAAGCTGTGCTCAGCAGAGGCTGGCCTGCTGCGGCTGCCATCTCAAGCCATCTGTAGGGTCCTTGTCCTCTTCCTCAGGGCATCATCCCTGGCTTTTGCTTTGCTCTCCTTCCTTCCCCAGCCCCTACTGCTGCCATAATTAATAACTAGACTGGAACTTAGGGAAAATAGACATCTGGGGAAGAAGTACCTTTCAGAGGATCTGGGATTTACTTTCTTAAAATCAACTCTAAATCCTCCATTATCACCCAGCAAACCAGCTGGCATATGCAAAACCACACTTAGACCTAGGCAACAGCAGCCATTGCTCTGGACCCTGTGACTGGAGTTTCCCCTCTTGCCCTCCTCTAATCACACCCACTTTACAGCACAAAGAGGCCACCTGGTATGGTTTTGCTGCATCCCCACCCAAATCTCATCTTGAATTGTAGTTCCCATAGTCCCCACATGTTGTGGGGGGGACCCAGTGGGAGGTAATTGAATCATGGGGGTGGTTACCCCCATGCTGCTCTTCTTGCGATGGTGAGTGAGTTCTCGCAAGTCCTGATGATTTTATAAGGGGCTTTTCCTCCTTTGGTTTGGCACTTCCCCTTCCTGCCGTCGTGTGAAAAAGGACGTGTTTGCTTCCCCTTCCACCATGATCATAAGTTTCCTGAGGCCTCCCCAGCCATGTGGAACTGTGAGTCAATTAAACCTCTTTCCTTTATAAATTACCCAGTCTCAGGCAGTCCTTTATAGCAATGAGAATGGCCTAATATACCACCCAAAGTCTGCACCATCATCACTCCACCCTGTCCACACTCTCCATGCCAGGGATCCAGAATCACTTGCCCAGGTGACTCCAGCCCACTTGTAGGATGTCCATGGGGTGCTCTCCAGCTCTGAGCTACCTGAAAGGTAGATAGCTGTGGGCAGAGGGTATGGATGGAGCTTGCACGTGTCCATGAGTGCATCCTCATGGGTGTGCACACTCACATGTGGGTACACTAGCACACACGGCCCTTTGCAGTGTGTGTTGGAGTAAGGAGTGAAAGAGATGGGGAGGGACCATGGCCAGGGCCTGGGGGCGAGGAGCCAACTCTTCCTATGCTCCCAGCACAGAACAAGAAGGAGTTCAAGAATTTTAAATGTAAGCCTGGCCTACAGAATGTTGGGAAAGTCTATTTGTCAAGTGGGAGGCTACACCATATTTCCCTTCACAGTGCTTTGGCTTGATTTAGAACTTTTATGTCTTTAGACATTTGATGCATGGGCCTCCACTTGTACTTGTATTCTTGCCTTGCCCCCCATTAGGGATGGGCCAAGGTCCACCGCCCTCCTCCTGCATCACATAACTCTCATGTTATATGTGGCTTTTACTGCTTTCTTTTCCCGTCCTGAGTTATCCTTCGTGTTTACTTCAATCTTTTTTCAATTGCATAAATATTGAGAGAAAGTGTGAATTGGGTAGGGGAAAGGGGGAAACACGTTTAGTGTGATCTGCCCCAAGCCTGCACACCTGGAGGCCAGGTTCTGCTGCAACTTCAGAGTAAGGAGTTGACGTTTCTCGTCAAGATTATGGAAATGAGGGTAGACTCTTTGCTTTGAGGTCAGGCAGCTTGTTTTCCCGCTAAAAAGCTACTTTGACCACCATTGTGGAAGAGCAATTGCAAAAATGGCTCTAATTCTCCACTTCTCCACTCCTTCCATTGCAGTATGACTTTGTGGCTTCTCTCCTCCTATTAGGAGATGGGATGTACCCCCCTCTTGCCTCAGACCTAGGCTGTCTGTGTGACTCACTGTGATGAACAGAACGTGGCAGAAGGGACAGTGTGCCAGCCCCACGCACGGGCCTCCAGGGGTGTTTCTGCACATTTACTGTCTCTCAGACCCCCATTTCTGCCATGAAAATAAGGCTGAGCCAGACTGCCCCATGACAGGCCACTTGAGGCAGCCTGGACCATCCCGGCCAAGGCCACCAGCAGCCCATCCAATGACTGCCCAGAGATGCATGGATGAGCTCAGCTGAAATGAACTAGGCTTGCCCCAGGTCAGCAGAACCACCCATCCAACACATACTCAGGAATGTCAGAAAGTCAACAAACCCAGATTTTATCAGTTACATGGTCTTTCATGAAACTCCACTAACCTGCAAAGTGTTGTGTAAAATAAGAAATGTTTTCATATAAGTTCAGAAAATTCTAAGTTAACCTGGTTAAAAAAAAGTTAAACCTGTTTTTCCCTTCAAGACTTCTCAGAACTTTTAATACAGATCTAATCAGTATGCCTAACCAATGCAGGCACAAAAAACTCCATCAGATCTATGTGCAAAATCACAGCAAAAAAAAAAAAGTAAAGTCACTAATTAGGCCCTAATATGTGCATTTCCTGAAATGTGGATTAAACTGCATGATAATTCAATTCTTCCTCAACCTTGTCCTATTGGGATGGACAAGTTATCAAAATGAATCAATGGCACTAAAAGCACAGGCAACAAAAGTAAAAATAGATAAATTAGATTACATCAAAAGTTGAAACTGTGCATCAAAGGACACAACCAACAAAATGAAAAGGCAACCTACAGAATGATAGGCAGTATTTGCAATACATATTTGAAAAGGGAGCTAATATCCAGAATATATGAAGAATTCCTACAACTTAACAACAAGAAAACCCAAATAACCCAATTTAAAAATGGACAAAGGACTTGAATAGACATTTCTCCAAAGGAGATACACAAATGGCCACAAAGCACATGTAAACATACTCAACATCACTAATCACTAGGGAAATGCAAATCAAAGTCACAACGAGATTTCACCTCACACCTGTTAGGATGGCTACAAGGAAGGAAAGAAGGAAGGCAGGAGGGAGGGAAGAAGGGAAGGCAGGAGGGGAAGGAATAAAGGTAGAGAAAGAAAGGAAAAGAAAAGAAAAGAGAAAGGAAGGAAGGAAGGAGAAAGAAGGAAGGAAGGAAGGAAAGAAAGAAAGAAAGAAAATAGAGAAAGAAAGAAAAAAGAAAGAAGGAAGGAAGCAAGCAAGGGAGGGAGGGAGAGAAGGAAGGAAGGAAGGAAGGAAGGAAGGAAGGAAGGAAGAAAGGAAGGGGAAAATAGCAAGTGTTGGCAAGGATGTAGAGAAATTGGAACCCTTGTGCACTATTGGTGGAAATATAAGATGGTGTAGCCACTGTGGAAAACAATATGGTGTTTGCTAAAAAATTAAAAAACAAAACTATTATATAATCCAGCAATTCCACTTCTGGGTATATAACAAAAAGTATTGAAATCGGGGACTCAAAGAGATATTTGTATACCCGTGTTCAAAGCAGCATTTTTCACAATGGCCAAAAGTGAAAGGAAATCAAGTGTCCATCAATTGATAAGTGGATAAACATAATATGATACATACATACAGTGGAATATTATTCAGCCCTAAAAAGGAAGAGACTCTGGCAATGCTACAACATGGATGAATCTTGAGGACATTATGTTAAGTGAAATAAGACACACAAAAAATTGTATGATTCCATTTATATAGGAGATCTAAAGCAGTCAAAATAATAGAGGCAGCAGAAGGGTGATTGCCAGGGACTAGGGGTAGGTGAAAATAGGGAGTTGTTGTTTAATGGGTATAGAGTTTCAGTTTGGGAAGATGAAAAAGTTCTGGAGATTGGTTGCACCACAGTGTGAATGTACTTAACAACACAGAATTGTAAAATTAAAAATTGTTAAAATGGTAAATTTTATGTTCTGTATATTTAACCACAATTAAGAAGAAAACAAGAAAAAAACTCATGATGCCAAGCAAAGTATGTCAGCATGTTATCTCAAAACATCCACCTTAACCAGGAAAAAAAATAATCTTCTAAATCTTCAAGTGCAAAATAAGAAACAAATAACTTTAAAAGATCAGTTAGTTATCAAATCAAACTCAAGGAGCTACCTATAAAGTCATGCAACTAGTAATTAAAAGCCAAAATATCTCATATTATTTCATAATGGCTCATTTGACCCACCTGCCTGAATTGTCTGCCCTGCATTTGGGACCAATGAAGCAAGGAAAATAGAAAAGGGGCCACTTTTAAATAATGCGATTAGTAAGTGCATCATGGCATTTCAGATGGCAAATTAATGAATCAAAATGTTTCTGTTGCAGGTTGATATATCTACAAATACTAGTAATTGGGCTCAATAATTGCATTGGCTAAAAATCCCTGAAGAAAAAGGCTTGAAAGAAACTTATTTGTTTTGCAAAGGAGTACCAAAGCAAACCACAGGTGATGAAATATTCAAAGTGATAAATAGAAGCACTGAAACAAATATCATCAGAACCCTGCATAAATTTCTGCACAGATGATATAGGTACAATGACAGGGAGTTGTCAAGGTTGTACATTAAGAGTTCATTCTGAAAACCATGAGATGCAAATAATACATTGTTTTATTCACAGGGAAGCCCTCATATGAACAAGTTTGCCTATAGATCTGAATTTCACGTGAATGATACTATAAAAATGGTGAGTCTAATGAAATCCAAGCTGCATAGTCCCATCAGTTATCAGCTTTATCTAAATAAATGGTATCATAACATCCATTTCTGATATTTCACAATGAAGTGCGTTGGCTGGCCAGAGAAAGTATTGTGTCAGTAATATTCACACCATGCAGATATACTAAAGAACAGTTAATGACTTTTCTAAACGGCTTAACTGACAATTTTGAGCATCTGATTGAAATTAATTAAAAATTACCAGAACTGCGTGAAAACATATAAATGTGTTTGACAAAGTTTATGCATTCAAGACAAAAATTTAACTTAGGAAAACTGAGGTTAATATGATTTACCAGTAATATTAATCAGGACTAATATCAACTCTAAAAATGATTAGAGACCAATAGAGAAACATATGTGCAGGCTTAGGGAAAATTTTCATCATTATTTAGAAATACTCAATATGATCAAGTTTGATTGTATTCTAAATCCATTAATATTATCATAAGATATATATTTGTCAATAAAACAAAAGGCAGAGCTTCTGGTTTTAAAGAGTTATCTTACCCTCAAAATATAATTTAAAGAGATCAAATTATCTGAAATCCTACTAATGATGAGAGAGAAGTTTCTGCCAGTTGAAGAATAAGAGATATTATTGTGCCATTTGCTATCATGTATGTGTGCAAATAAACTTTATTTCCAGTGCTATTAAGATCTTGGTTAAGATTTATATGCATTCATTTCAAACATAAAACCTGATATTAAAAAGTAAAGTCTGTGAAAGCAAGCTCAAGTTTATTAACTTTTTCAAATGCAATATATGTAAATATATATCCCATCCTGTTTACTCCAGTGAGTCACAGAAATAGAGTATCATCATCTTCCATGTGTGCAGGAATGCAAAAAATGCTGGGAAACAGTGTTTTAATATATTATGTGCACCGTGCATATTCAAAAGTGTACTACAGTATGTAGCTTTTCCCAAACTTGCTCAGTCATAGAACTTTTCTTGCATGTAACAATGGTTAATGTCTTGTGTTGCACTGGTGTTTCATGGAACACAGTTTGGGAAAACTCATGCAATCTGAACTTGTAATTACACAGCTGTCCAGACAGGGAAAGTGTATTGCCCAAGGTCATGGGGCAACACATATCTCTGCTTTCAAACCATTGCTCTCTTATACGACTTCCCCAAGGAGCCCATCTAAGTAGGATATGGAGAAACCCATCAACAAGTCCTTACTGTTTTTTTTCTTAATGATGAACTTTCATCATTTTAACTTTAGCTCCATAGCAACTAGAGTTGCATTTATCCTGTGGTTTCCTGCCATTTGTTTTGGAAGCCTGCTCTCCTTTTGTATTATTAAGTTTATTATTAAGTCCCATGGCTGGTTTAGATTGTATACTTCCTTGTTTGCTCAGTCATCTGGCTAATTTGGCTCACCAGAGATAGTATTTTTCAAAGGCTTTCCTCTTCTTAAGTTCATCCAGAAATTGGAAATCTGAACAGCTGTTACAGAGTTCCTCAGCCCTAAGATTCCACAATCCCTAGGTGTGAGGTGCGGATCAGGCATCAGAATTTTCAAGCTTCAAATCTTCAATCCTGATCTTTAACTCTTTTCTTCTTATGCTTTCCATAAGATTTTAAAGAGAAGCACGTATTCCATCCCTTGGCCCTTGTCACATATGTCTGGGAGATGGAGTGGCAACAGGAAGTCTATTGAGCTGTGCTCACTAAAGGGAAGGTGAAGGCAGCAGGGCTCGGTTGGGGGAGCATCTGGGCTGAGATGGAGACACAATGAAGGCTTCAACCTACCCCATAGGGAGCTCCAAAGATGGGACAGCCTTTGTACGGGTCCCCAAGCCTTTGTACCTTTGCATCATCCAGTCACTGGAAGCCGGCTGGTCCTGGGAAGGGGCATGAACTTGGGTGAGGCAGCTTTCTTCTGTTGAGGGCAATTCCTAGCCCTCACCTATAAACTAGCAGCTGCTGGGGGAATCAAGCCTTCATTCTTGCTGGGGGCATGTGGATTTGGCAGTGCCACACAGCATCCACCATCACTGGAGAATTTCTCTTGACCTTAGTCCAACAACCCATCTCCTAATCAAACAATTACTAGCCAATGTTTGGACCCCCATGCTACATCTTGAGAAACTTAAGGCCTACCTTCCTCCCTAAGTGAAGAAATGTAACACTAGCTGATGATGTTCAGTGTAGTCAAAATTCAGAAGACCTGGAAAACCTGGATGCTTTGCACGGCATAACCCATGTTTAGTTGGCTGGTGCCACTTACTGAATCAGTTCCCTTGTCCCTTGCAATGTGCCCCCATGTATTTCTAGGAGATCCAGGGTTATCTCATTTGGGCTTAGGAATCTCCTCCAGCCTTTTCCTCTGGTAACTGCTGCATTCACCAGGCACAGCTGTTGCCACCGCCAGAGTACTACAGCCCTCAGGGTATCAAAGCAGCTAGCTATGAGCCCTGGATCCCACTTCACAAAGCATGCTGCACTCTCTCCCTCTTTGGGTTCATCATCTAAGTACTAAAGCTGTGCTGACCTGTGCCTCAGAGTCTATGTGATATTTCATGAAACAATTTTCAGTCTTTACTTCAGCTCTCCCTGCATGCTCCCTACTCTCCCAGCTCCACCACTGGACTCAGATTTCAGTCCTTGGGACTTGGCTGGGAGACAGGTCCAAGTGACAGTTGCTATGCTGTGCTTCAGAGCAATGCAGTCTTTGGGTTTGGACCCCAGCGCTGCTACTTACTGGGTGTTCTTAGTCAAGTTACTGCAACTCTGAGTCTCAGTTTTCTTATCTGTTAAATGGATGTCAGAGTGTTGGTGGGAGAATTTTTAAAATTAATATATGTAAAGCACTTAGAACAGTGTGCAGCACAGTGTAAGCACTCAGTAATAGCACTTCTTTTCAGAATTGGCCTCCCCTCCGAGCACCAGGCCACCCTTGTCTAACTGGCTCCCCTGGAGCTCCTGAGTTCCGTCAGCAGCTTTCTGACTGCCCAGCCTGACTATCTTGCTGTACTGGTCCCAGAGATGAGAACAGTGCAGTCCCAACAGGGACCCCGCACCTCATGGCACTTGTGAATGGACTTCTTTCAGTCTGTTTAGACAGTGGGACCCTCCGGAGCTGCGCCTCTGGCCACCCATCCACCCCCACCACACAGGCCTCTGTAGCTTTAATTCTGCCCAGGTTGACCCCTTGGGGAGAGCTCAGCAGACCTCAGCAGCACCTCTGACCTTGTGACACGGGAGCTCCATCCTGGCTCCGCGGCCTCCCAGACAAGTGAGAAGGCACCTGGAGCCCCAGGTGACTTGAATCTGTTTCTCTCTCCCAAGGCCACAGGACAGCAATACCACATCTCTCTTCTCAATGCCCCTTCCCTTTGCCTCATCATTGCTTGTGCAGTGCAGTGCACGTCCCTGGAGATGGAGCAGGAAGCAGGTTTCCCACTGCCCTGGTACCTTCTCCACTGGAGCCCTTGGTTAGGAGCACCTGCTTTGAGAACGTGCCGGGACCTGCAATCCCCCTCTGTTGGCTCTTCTCAACTGCCTGTCCTCTGACCAAATTTCAGCCCGGATTCTGTTCCTGGCTGACTTTGGCCAAGTCATTTTACTTCTCTGGACCTGGCTGGGTTACTTATCCCTGAAACATGGGAGGCGAGTAAGATGATCTCATTGGCTCCCTCCAGCTCTAACAGTCATGAGTCCGTCACTGGGGGAGAGCAGCGAGTGGAGGTATAGGCATCAGAAGCATGAGTTCTAGTCCTGACTTTGCCACTCCCTCTCCATGTGGTTTTTAGCAATCCCTTTATGCCTTAGTTTCCTCATCTTTGAAAAACAAACGAAGGTCCCAGCCTAACAACAATAATGCCAGTCCTTATTGAGACGTGTGCTGAGTGCTTTACATACAATATCCAAATCATCCTCTAACAATCCTATGGTATAGGTGTTACTATCCCCACCATACCAATAGGTAGTCTGAGCTGTCACAGTTAAACAACTTGTGCAAGGTTGCAGAGTTAAAAAGTGTGTCAAGTCAAAGTGCATCAGGAATCCAATCTAGGACCATCTGCCCATGCTCTGAACCACTATACACTGTAGCCCCCATGAGGTCTGACAAAGGCATCAATATCAAAGTATTTTATACACCACAGCTCATTATTTGTCTCTTTGCATTCACCCAAAAAGGATCCTGAACTTAAGCTACAATTCTTATTGTTGAACATCATAGTGTGTGTGTTTATATACACACATACATGCATACACACATATGACTTGCATAGAATGAAGTGTGCAAATTTTAGGGGTACAACTTGGTGAATTTTTATATATGCCACCTGTGTTACTACCACTCTGACCATGAGGCAGAACATTTTTAGCTTCCCAGAAGGCTCCCTCACATCCCTCAGAGTCAATATCCTACAAAAGGTAACTGCTATTTTGACCTCTTATTACTACAGGTTATTGCTGTGGTTTTGCCTGGTTTTGAACCTCATAGAAGTGGACTCATCAGTAAACTTTCACTTAACACTGTTAAGCAGTAAGTTGTTTCTTACCCATTTTATTGTTGATGGACATTCGGATTGTTTCAGGTCTTTGTCTATTTTGAATAACATGGTTATGAGCATTCCCATTCATTTAGCTATTATGAATAAAGTAGCTATAAGCATTCTTTTTTTAACTTTCATTTTAGGTTTGGGGGTATGTGTGCAGGTTTGTTATACAGGTAAACTCATGTCATGGGGGTTTGTTGTACAGATTATTTCATCACCCTGGTTTTAAGCTTAGTACCTAATTTTCTCTGCTCTTCTCCCTCCTCCCACTCTCCACCCTCAAGTAGACCCCAATGTCTGTTGTTCCCTCATTTGTGTTCATGAATTCTCATCATTTAGCTCCCACTTATAAGTGACAACATGCGGTATTTGGATTTCTGTTCCTGCATTAGTTTACTAAGGATAATGGCCTCTACCTCCATCCATGTTCCAGCAAAAGACATGATCTCTTTCTTTCTTATGGCTGCAGAGTAGTCCATGGTGTATATGGACCACATTTTCTTTATCCAATCTGTCATTGATGGGCATTTAGGTGGATTCCATGCCTTTGCTATTGTGAATAGTGCTGCAGTGAACATTCACAAGCACGTGTCTTTACGGTAGAATGATTTACATTCCTTTGTGCATATACTCATTAATGGGGTTGCTGGGTCGAATGGTATTAGGTTGGTGCAAAAGTAATTGAGGCTTTTGCATCAACTTAACCGTTTTGCTTTTAGCTCTTTGAGGAATTGCCATGCTGCTTTCCACAATGGTTGAACCAATTTACACTCCCACCAACAGTGTATAAGTGTTCCCTTTACCCCACAACCTTACCAGCATCTATTATTTTTTGACCTTTTAGTAATACCCTTTCTGACTGCTGTGAGATGGTATCTCATTGTGGTTTTGATTTGCATTCTTAATGGACATGAACACTCATTTTTATTGGTTGTACACCTATGAATGAAATTGCTGGATGGTACATTACATCTATGTTTAGTTTTAATGATGACTGTCAACAGTTTTCCAAAGGGGTTCTAATAATTTACATTCTCACGTATGAGAGTTCTAGTTGCTCCACATCCTTACCAATCGTATTTTCAGTCCTCTTAATTTTAGCCATTCTGGTGGGTGTAGTGGTATCTATTGTGGTTTTAATTTGTCTTTCCACGATGAGTACTTGTGTTGACTCCATTTCTATATGCTACTGACCATTGGATATCCTGTGTTATGATGTACCTGTTCAAGTCTTTTGCCTACCCTTTTATGAAGTTAAGTTGAAGTATCTACTTTGTATTTTGATTAAGTTTCTTTAACTATTCTGTATGTGAGTTCTTAGTCAGGTATCTACTCAGTGAATACCATCTCCCAGGCTATGACTTGCATTTTCACTCTGCTAATGGTATGTTTTGGAGAATACAAGTTCCTACCATAATCTTCTTTTTGTGGCTGCTGCATTTTTTATCCTGTTTGTCTACCCTAAGATTATGAAAATATTCTATGTTGTTCTTCTAGAGGCTGTATTGTTTTTACCATTTGTATTTATGTCTACAATCTGCCTCAAATTACTTTTGGAGGTCATGGGTCAAGTTTTTCTTTTTTTTTTTTTTTTTTTTGGATGTGGATCTCTAATTGACCTAGCACCACTTATATAAAAGACAGCCCTTGCCCCCACAGAATTGCAGTGGCACCCTTGACTCAGATCAGGTGACTACATATGTGTAGGCCTATCTCCTAATTCTCTATTCTGTTCCATTGGTCTATTTGTCTATCTTTGCCAATACCACATAAGAAATTTTGGTAGCTACTAGTATAAATACTCCAGCTTTGCTCTTTTTCTCTAAGATTTACCTTAGCTAGTCTAGATCCTTTTAATTTCCATATAACTTCTAGGATCAGTATGTAAATTCCCCCCAAAGAAATCTGCTAAGATATTTTTTGCCCTTATTCTTAAGGTATGGTCCTTACTTCTAAGTGTGACCTTTCCAGGGGCTCTATTGAAAGCCCAGGGTATTTACAAAGGCCCTCCACCTTGGCAGAACTTGAACTCCAATCTTTGTGTCCCTAGCACCACCCAAGAGCTGAACGCTCTACTTCAGCTTGTTCTCTTCCTGGTGGTTATTTTTGTTGAAGTTCTCTGAGCCACTGCACGCAGTTTAGAAGTCAGCAACGACTTCAGGGGATTGGTGTGCACATCTTGGGGGCTCCCTCCTTGCAGTTTCCTCTTCCCCAGGTTTTTCACTCTGAAATCCCAGCTACTTTGGAAACTCTAACCTCCATCGCCTTAGCTCAGTAAGATATCACTCTCTGCTGGGGCTCTAATCTCATTAGAAAGAGCTAAGGTGGGCCAGGGGTGGTGGCTTATGTCTGTAATTCCAACATTTTGGGAAGCCAAGGCGGGAGGATCACTAGAGGCCAGGAGTTTGAGAACAGCCTGTGAAACAAAGCAAGACACCCATCTCTACCAAAAACAACACCAAAACAAAACGAACAAAAAAAACATTTTTTAAAATTAGGGTGGTGCATGCCTGTAGTCTCGGCTACTCTGGAGGCTGGGATAGGAAGATCACTTGAGCCTAGGAGTTTGAGACTCAATCATACCTCACTGCAAACTCCCAGAAGTTTGAGGCTACAGTGAGCTATGATTGTGCCACTGCACTCCAGCGTAGGTGACAGAGTGAGAACCTGTCTCAAAATGAAAGAAAAGAGAAAAAGACAAGAGAACAGAAAAGAGAAGAGAAGAGAAAAGAGAAGAGAAAGGGAAGAAAACAAAAAGAAAAGAAAAAGACAAGAGCCAGGGAGAATGTGGAGCTTGCCTTTTTTCCCACAAATCTCTTACTCAGCTCATTTAAATGTGGTGTTGTTATTCCCCCACCATTAAGCCACTGTAACATTGAATATCTATCTTTCTAATGACAGTCTACCTTGCATTAAAATCATTATCATAGGGTGGGAACAATGTCATCCCCCATTTCATGCGCATCCGTGTGAAGAGACCACCAAACAGGCTTTGTGTGAGCAACATGACTGTTTATTTCACCTGGGTGCAGGTGGGCTGAGTCCGAAAAGAGAGTCAGCAAAGCCTATAAGAACTAATGGTGGATTATCATTAGTTCTTATAGGTTTTGGGAATAGGCGGTGGAGTTAGGAGCAATGTTTTGGGGGCAGGGGTGGATCTCTCAAAGTACATTCTCAAGGGTAGGGAGAATTACAAAGAATCTTCTTAAGGGTGGGGGAGATTACAAAGTACATTGATCAGTTAGGGTGGGGCAGGAACAAATCACAATGGTGCAATGTCATCAGTTAAGGCTATTTTTACTTCTTTTGTGGATCTTCAGTTACTTCAGGCCATCTGGATGTATACGTGCAAGTCACAGGGGATGCAATGGCTTGGCTTAGGCTCAGAGGCCTGACGCCCCACACCCCATAACCCATGCCAACCTAACACAGGGCCTTATGCATAGCGGCTTCACAATGAACATTAGATGACTTGATTGGTAGAATGGAAACAATGGCTTAAGCATATCCCTCATCTCTGCAGTCCTGGCAACATGCACACTTTTAAGGACGGACCCTAGAGTCCATGGAGAGGTGTATTTTATTGGGAGGGTGTAATAGGTGGGAGACTTGGCAGAATTTAACTTGGGAAACCAGAATTCACATCTTAACAGATCTAAGTAGAATAGAATGATTCAGGCCCTTGACCCTTCCAACTGGCCACCACCACTACACGGTACAGAATTCCAGATAGTTCCTTAAAGGGTTTTCAGCAGCCCTTGTCCGTATTACTCATGTGTCACTCATGTCTGCCCCTCCTTTGTGGGAGGAGCCCAGGAGGCCCTGGGAGGCAGGTCCAGCTCCACTTACCCACACTTACTCTGTGGCTCTGCAAAACAGATAGGCACAATCCCTCCCTGTACCCAATTCCACACGCCCACCTGTTGTCCTGTCGCATGTTAATAAAACCATGTCTTTTTTTAATACCCCAGCCATCACTTCCAGACTCAGCTCTAATTATTTTAACCACCACAAAACCCTCTTCAACAAAAGAGCAAACCAATTAATTTTCCCTTATCTGCGGTGAGGTCATTATGGATTCCTCCAGGAAAGACAGGCTCTGGGTATTGAGAAAGAAAAGGGATTCTAGGACTCCATTGTCATGTCTAATCCTCCTTCTCAAATGAAGCTTGTTTTCTTGTCCAAAAAACAGGTATCTACTTGGAACTTAAAGTTATTTGAGCACAGGGTCCTCTGGCAGAATTACAATGGTGGTAATTATTCGACTGCACTTCTGTGTAATTTACTGCTCCGTGCAGCGCGTGCATGCAGGCAGGCCCAGAATGCAAATGATATGATTGCTTTCATTAAATCATCTTTTTATGACTGTATAATTTCAGTAATTAAAACCTTTACTAATATATTCTATGAAGCAGGCAGAATGTTACACTAATGTATGGCCCTTATTAATTTTTGAAAAACAGGGGTGAAATTTGAATAACCTGCTTCCTCACACTTAAGAGCTCTGGAAAGAAAAAAAAATACAATTTTGATTAGTGTAAACTAATTAGCATTCATTGTTTTTTATTCCCTCTTCCTTACCTGAAAAGTCACCACAGAGGGTATTAGCATTGCCTATTGCATATTTCAAATCTTATTTCTGGCATACCTCTGGGTTTTTTGCCAAAAAAGAACGAGGGAGTTTGTAGGTCCTTAATCGTTGCAATTACGGAGTGAGAAATCGAACACCATCTGTTACTCTCATGGTACAAAGGGCTTGGCAAGTTCTCCAGTGTGGCTCAGCAGACATGACTATAGGCCTCAGAGAGTTCTAGGAGCTCTTGTTTTCCCCCAGCAAAACCTTCCTATCTCCTAAGGAATGTTGGCTGTACTTGATTTTTTAACATATCTGTGGGCACAGGATCACGTGCATGCCTGTGCACACACAGGTTCAACCAAACACAGAGCTTCTCCTTGGTTGCTGTTACCGAAAGATTAGTAGGAACTAAAATTTGGAATACAAATGGTTCCAATTAGATCTCAAAGCAAGCTTCATGCCCTGTGTTCATCTTCCCCATAGCCAGGTCAAATGTTCATGCTTTATAGTAGCAGCTTCAAAAAGCACACTGGGATGTACAATGGCTGAATTCAATTTAAGTCTTAGTTTAAGAAATAGCTCCTCTATCTGTAATGCATGTACTAGTGTCCCTTCTGATAAAGGATAATTTCCAATATGGAACTCAAATTTCATTACGAGAAACTCCAAAGGGGATAGTCTTCTGTTTGCAACAAACATTTAAGTAAGCAAGTAATTAGCTAGTTTGCACATCCAGGTATTAGTCAGAAATAGGAATTTTTGACATCCAGGTTTTGTTATACTGGTGTGTGCTGCAATTCAGTACCTATCATCGCTAATATCAGCTTTTTTCAACAATTTTTTCTGAATTTCATATATGGCCAAACTCCACGCTGAGCCCAGGATTCATATAGCCATCCATGACTCCCCATTGTCTTACAAAATAAAGTCCACTTTTTTTTTTTTTTTTTTTTTTTTTTTGGGTGACTCCCCTCCTTTGGCCCGTGGGGAGGGCCGGAACCACAGCCCACTCCAAGCCTTTTTTGAGCTGGAGTCTCACTCTGTTGCCCAGGCTGGAGTGCAGTGACGCAATCTCAGCTCACTGCAAGCTCTGCCTCCTGGGTTCACACCATTCTCCTACCTCAGCCTCCTGAGTAGCTGGGACTACAGGCGCCCGCCATCACGCCCGGCTAATTTTTTTGTATTTTTACTACAGACAGGGTTTCACTGTGTTAGCCAGGATGGTCTCGATCTCCTGACCTTGTGATCCACCTGCCTCGGCCTCCCAAAGTGCTGGGATTACAGGCGTGAGCCACAGTGCCCGGCAAAGTCCATTATTCTAAGACCTCTATGATCTGGCTACAAACCTACCTGTCTTGGCATTAATTATCTTCGCTGCTCGCCAGCATTTGCTCTTGGGTCTGCTTGCTGTTTCTGATACACACGTTGTACTTAACCACCTCTGCTGCTCTTGGCGCTCTCTCCTCCTATTAAAAGGCCTTGTTCCCTGGTCTCTGCATGTCCAAATCATCTCCTCCTTAAGGCCCAGCACAAATGTCATCTCCTCTTTGAGGCCTTACCATTGTTATCTATGTGTTTATGTCTGTGTCTCACAGATACTGGGTGCGTGGGAAATAAAAGTTGTCTTATCATGCAAAGTTCCTCAGTCAAAATTGAGGAACTGACCCCTAATAAAATTAGTCCCACTTGACCCTGGTTAACACCAGCACTCACGCTAGTCAGCCTCTGCTGATCAGTTTTTCCCTGATGGAAGGCTGCCAAAGACAGCTACAGTATAATGCACAATACAATGCAAATTGATTGCAAAGTTCAATGATGGATCTTGGGAAAGATAAGGAATTTCATGAAGTCAATAAAAGTGATGTTGATCTCATGCTAGGTCATTGACACATAATAGTTGAAGAAGAGATTATCAAAGAGGATGATAACTCTGAGTTTTAGAAAACAGTGAATTGAATACCAAAAATAGGAGAGGCTCTTGAAAAATGAATAAAGCCTTCAAGCATTTTGGGGGAAAAAGACAGCCCTTTTGATCAATCTATGAAAGTCAAAAGTGAGGTGAAGAAGGTTGTCTTATGTGAAACTTACACAGTTTTGACTGACAGTTATGAAAAAAAATTCTCTAATCAACCCTGGATTCAGTTTTCATTCATTCTAAAAATGGGTGAAAATGTGTAATTATAACTTAATTTGTGTTAAATCAAAAATAGAATAATCTTATTCAGAGTTTTTACTTTAATTTATCAAGACAAAGTCCCAAAGTGTTGTCATGCCATTTGCTAGTAAATGCCACCATTTTCATGAGCTTTTCTTATCACAAATTATCCTTGGATAACGAGGACCCCTGATGACATCTCTTCTCTCTCTAACCTTTCATCTTTATCTGCACCTCTCATCTCTGCACTTATATCAGTGATTTATGAACCAGTTATTATCTCCTCACCAGGCTGAGGCAAGACCTGTGTTTTATTAATTGGAAGCTAAGAGGGGCCTTTGGTGTCAGGCTGCCTACAATGAAGATTCAGCTCCACCTCCTTCAGGCTGTGTGATCTTGGACAAGTTCCTTGCTCTTTCTGTTCCTCATTTATAAAATGGGGACAATAAAAGTATATACTTTATGAGATTCTTTTAAAGACTAAATTATATAATAGACATAAAAGTGCTTGAAAAATGTCTAGCATATGTTACTTTCTCAATAAATACCAACCATCTTTAATTTTATTATTTCCATCCCCTGAAATGCCTGGAGGGAAACAACTTTTACCAATTCCTAAAGGTTTCTCTCACATGGAAATGTAAGACTCCTATTATTGTCTTCCACTCTGCAATTTGCTTAACCTTAGGCAGGAAATGTGATTTTATTTGATTAGTGATTTGGGGAAGAACAAACTGTGCATACTTGCCTGGGCCCAGCTCCTTCCTTTTTCCTCCCGGGAGTCAGGTGCTCACTGATACATCACTGGCTTTGCTTTTGGGAGGGGGCCTTGGGGCACCCAGCACCTTCTGCAGCTGGGTATGTTTGATAAGCCCACTTGCTCTTACTACAAGATATATCTTTCAACCAAGATTTGATCACTAATAATGGTCATATTTTGGTCTCCATCGGCCTTGCCATTGTTCATCTTATTTTTCAATTAGTTCAGAACTGGAATGCAGAAAAAAATGTTGTTTATGGTGGGGCAGAGTCTCCAAGATTCTTGGCTGGTGTTCAGTTACTGTTTGCCGGATAAATGAATAAATATAGGCATACATTCTAGATTCCAGTTTTGCTTCTCAAAACATTATTTTTCAGATAAGAAAGACTGCAAGATAGCAAGCAAAACTTTTACTGTGTTTAGGTCCAATAAGTCCTATTAAAGGATTAGTAGAACATCTATCAAACATGCTTCTGTGTGGAACTGAAGATCACCCAAAGGGAAAAATAATATTGAAAATACAGTAGCTGGTTCCTAAGTCTCTTTTCCAATTGCCATTTCAACTCAAAGACCTAGAGATGCCAGCTCCCCATCTGTTGCCTCAAGGATGCCAGCTCTGAGCATACAATATGCTTCAGATCTGACATTTTCTGGCCAAAAATCTGCTTCATGAATAAAGAGACCAGTGAAATGGTCAGTCCCTGCTTGTGGTTTGATCATTATTGACATTTTATGTTTATAAAACTTCTTTCTCTCTGTTGGAACTAGCTCTGTTTCTCTTTCAGACACTGCATTATTCCTTCTACACAATCCTCACCCAGCCTGATGCTCCTCATTGCCCACTGTCCCCCATACCAGGCTCCTGACACCCTAAAGCCAAGGCCAGAAAGAGCCCCCAGCCTCCACTCCTGGTGCTGCTCTGAGCACCTGTCCTTCTGGTTGTTGGCAGGCTGTGGCGGGGGTGCCACCTCTCCAGGTTGCCTTTCTCAGATTCCTTCTGGTCTGCTGGCCCCTTTCAGGCTGACTTCTGACAGCACCCTTTACAAACCAGCCCAGCTGACATCTGAGCTCTGTGCCTGGCCTGCCTGGCCCACTGCTGACCCTGGTCACCAGACTCCTAATGCCTCAGCCAGTCCCGTCTGTCTTCTCTGGCTATGCATTGCCTGAGATGCCTGGCCCTGGGGCCTATTGTGCTCTTGTCCTGCCTAGTGCCCCTTACTGCCCAGGGACACCCATGCCTACCAATAGCCTCCTATACGTCGAGCTCTCTCCCTAGCAAGATGGTCTTCCAGGTCCAGCAGTGTCTCATGGAAGGATCATTTTTTCCCTCTGATCATCCTACCACCAGCCTTCTCCAGCTCATCCTTAGGTGTGTAAGAGAATGATCTGTTTCGGCCTCGCTTTGTCCCTGGCCTGTGCTCAGCTGTACTGCCCCCATCAGGAGCCCACCCTGAGCAGGTCAGGGAGTGTTAGCAACCTCATCCCCTTGCTCAGTGGGCTCCAGCATCTGTCTTGTTCTCCAGGCTCCAGTTCTGAGCTGTGAGTGCTTCCTGAGTCAGGCTTCCTCCTCCCTACTCCCTGTGTGGGCCTCGTCTAGGGATTGCAGGTAAGTGCTTTATCTTATGCCGATGCTTATCTGCTGGTAGTGGCTGCCTAGACTGTAATGTTCAGACTGTTCCTGGGATGAGCAGGAAAGAATGAAATGATCAATTAGTGATGTCTACTGTGGCAGCAGCAGTGGAGAGGGCTATATGTTGAGTGTTTGCCATCCATTTGACATAGCTTCTACCTCAGTTTCCCTAAGTAGCTCATATTCTCTTCTGATTCTAAAGTCCAGCCTGATCTCTAGCCTATCTCACTGGAGCCCCAGTCCCTTCCATCTCTCCAGGGGAAGTGACCTAAGTGCCTGTCCCTCCCACCCCTGGCTAGGCCCGTGCCCTCGGGGGACTGATCTTGGAACCATGTAGCAGTCACTATGTGCCCACCCTCAAGTATTCTGGCATGTTCCTCCCCCGCTCCACCATGTCCCACTGCAAAACTTGGCACTGATTCAAAGCCATATCTAGATACCACTTTATACCATTCGGAGGGTGAGAATCAAAAAGTCAGATAATAACCTATGTTGTCGGGGATGTGGAGAAATCAGAACTTTCATGCTTTTCTGGTGAAATGTACAAAGGTGCAGCTGCTTTGGGAAAGATTCTGGCAGTTTCTCCAATGACTAAACGGAGTTGTCATATGACCTGGCCATGACCCTGCTAGGCATGTACCCAAGAGAAATGAAAACATATGTCTACACAAAGACTTGTACACAAAAGTTTGTAGCAGCATTGTTGAGAACCGAATGATAGCAACAACCCAAATGCCCATCAATGGACAAATGGATGAAAAAGAATTTGCTATATCCATAAGAATAAAATACGATATACACTACAGCTTAGATGAACCTTGAAAACATTATGCTAAGTGACACAAACCAGTCACAAAAGACCACATATTGTATGATTCCATGTATATGAAAGTCCAGAATTTGGAAATCTATAGAGACAGAATGTAGATTAGTAACTGCCCAGGGCTGGAGAAGGAATGAAGGAGTAGGGTGGGGAAGGGTTGTTGATAGCCAAAGAATACCAGATTTCTCTTTCTGGTGATGAAAATGATCTAAAATAGACTGGTGATGGCTGCACACATCTGTGAATATACAAAAAGCCATTGACTTGTACACTTCAAATGGGTGAATTATGTTGTACGTGAATTATATCCCAAGAAAGTTGTTTTAAAAAAGAAACAGGCCCTCGTGCTAACATCTGCAGAACCCAAGTCTGGGGTCCTGGTGGGCCCCTGTCTGCCCTGGACTGGGTTGCGTCTCCTGCTTTATGCCTGGGGGCCTTTTGCACTCACCACCGTTCAATTCTAACATCAGTTCTCAGGAGTGCAAATACAGACACAATCATAAAACACAACCACATAGAGCTGAGAATGGATTCCATGACCTTGGGAACAATAAGGACTATCAGAGCTGATGTTCCTCTCCTGTTGGAAATGCTCTTGCAACTGCTTCCAATGAAGGCCTTGGCTAAGACCAGTGGCTTCACTCCCTCCCCATCCCCAGCCTCCTCGAGAGGATCCACCCATAGCCCCTTCCTGGTCCTGGCCATTGGCTCCCACCTTGTTTGTCCAGTGCTGGTCACCCTGAGGGGTCTCTGCTGTCTCAGAGTCCCTCAGCCAAGCCATTCCCAGCAGCCCCTCTTCCTCCCCAGCCCTTCAACATGGCCACCAGCCAAGGATGTCTGTCTCCATTTGAGTAGACTGGAAGTTACAGAGAAAAAGAAGTGGGGAGGAGAAGTCATTCCAAAGATTTAGAGCTGTGTTTACCATACTTATTTTTCATCATCACTCCCCTAGGAACTATTTCAGACATTTTTATCTGGCTGTCAAGGTCCCTGCCTCCCATAAAGTTTCAATACCACAGATGTACTACATATCTGCTTAGGGACCATAACCCTTTGGAGGGCCACAAAACATTGGCTCTTTTTGACCCCCAAGAACTGTTTTTGTCCCCTAAGGAACAATATCCCCACTGTTACGAATGTAGGATATTGTAGAGGGGTCTCCTGGGACTCAAGGCCACAGGGGTCGTAGGCCTGAGGAAGAGGCCATAAGAAGAAGAAAACGCACTTCTGCTTCTCTCCTCCCACCCTACCTTATCTGTTTACCTGCCCAATTCGTCTCTCTGTTTCTGCAAAGTCACTTTCTTTGCAATGCAGGCACATGGATGAAACCTTGCTCATTTCTCCCCAGTATTTATATTCCCTCTGTTCAAGGATCCAACCCAAACAGAAGCTGGAATCCTTTAGCCTTGATCCCAAATGCTCATGGAAGGAATTCCCCCAGCCCAGGTCAGAGATGGTGTCCACTCCTGAAACAATCAATAGGGCCAGTGGGCAGGGTCGTTTTGTGCAAAAATGTCTGCTAGCAATCAGTCACTGCTACTAAGTGGACAGAGAAAAGCAGGTCCTAAAGAAGGGACATGATGCTGCCTTAGAACCCAGTTCCTCCTGACACTGGTCTTTTCATAGACCCCTCCAAAACCTCGCTTGGGTCTTGGCTTCATTTCCTCCACCCACTCAGGCCTGGGCCTCTGGCTGACACCCTCAAGTCAATTCACAATCAACAGGGGCCTGGAGGGCTGTTGGCTCTGACACAAGCAGGGCCTGGTCCATGGCTGAGCTTGGCCAACTGCCTGTCTTTCCTCTCTGCTAACGGGCAGTGACACCATGTGGATTTCTCCTTCTCTCTCCAGCCTCAGCTCTGAATCTCTGACCTAAGCCATTTCCTTCTGGCAGATTCCTAAAGACCAGTCCTGACCTCTCCTGACTCACTCTGCACAGGTCCCCTACAGCCAACTGTCTTTCATGCCCAGATGTTGGGCATGTCTTTTACCTGCATGTTACCTTTATGCTGCCCACCAACCCGCAGCTGCGCTTGCCTTCAAAAATACAACCTGAAAGCAACTACCCTTTCCTAAAAGTTTCCCCATACCACCCTCCGTATCAGTAACACCTCTGAGGAAAACGTGTCACTCATCAGCTCCTGAGTTAAACACTCTCACCTTCTCTCCTCTGCTTGACTGTCCCTCCCGAGGGGTGGCCCATGCTCAGCCTCCACACACCTGGCACCCACTGCCCTGTGGTGCTCCCCTTTTGTCCTGATTCTTTCAGGGCACCATGCTTTCCAAGGGGCCACAGCTGCAGGTAGTTTGCAGAGAATTTGAGCAAAATGTCCTCCAAGCCAGAAACTGGTGAGACAGTAAGAAATGCCAGGGCCGGGCGCGGTGGCTCACGCTGGTAATCCCAGGACTTTGGGAGGCCGAGGCGGGCGGATCACGAGGTCAGGAGATCGAGACCACGGTGAAACCCTGTCTCTACTAAAATACAAAAAAATTAGCCAGGCGTGGTGGCGGGCACCTGTAGTCCCAGCTACTCGGAGAGGCTGAGGCAGGAGAATGGCGTGAACCCGGGAGGCGGAGCTTGCAGTGAGCCGAGATTGCGCCACTGCACTCCAGCCTGGGCGACAGAGCGAGACTCCGTCTCAAAAAAAAAAAAAGAAAAGAAAAGAAATGCCAGGAAGTACATGAACCACTCAGTTCTTTCATCCCACAGAGGTGGTAACTGTGCACTTCATCATATTCTGAGTTCTCAAAACCTTGATACCCCAACTTGAATGGGAAAAGTGGGCCCTTCCCAGCAGGGGTGCCGATGCTCACTTGTCTCTTAGTTTTTTATATTCAGCTTGTAGGAGCCAGCAGAAGCTAAGCAGCAGTGGGAGTTGGAAACAGATGCAGTCACCTTTAGAATTAAGTTTTAGCAAAGTAGTCCTTGCCTGCACAGCCAGGCAAAAATGGTCATGATCAGATAACAGCAAATCCTTCCTTCCACCCCAGCTTCACAAGTGCTGTCAGATTCACAGGCAGCTACGTCTTCTCATCAGGGGAGTAATAAATGGAACATGTACAAAATGATTTTATCAAGGGAAGAGCCTCTCAGATGGTGGCCACAGAGGATGGGACTCCAAGATGTGAGTTGAAGCCCACCCTTAAACTTTCAATGTGAGGGCACCCCCTTCATTGTCCTCCCAGCCTCTGCCGCATCTCCTGCCTCTGTTTCTCTCCCCTCTCCCTCTGCACACCGCCTTCATCTGCTCTGTCTTCATCTTGGTAACCCCCCTAGATACCTCTCACCATAGCTACCTGGCCCTCAAAATGCCCCCTTCTCTGGGAAGACGCCTAAAACTCAAGGTGAGCCCCCAGGAACTGTCTCCGCCCATGTGATCTTGCCCCTGGTTGGAACTGATTGTCCCAAGGGTAGACACCTGGCCCAAGCTGAGCCAGCCGGTTTCTCATGCAAATTTGAACTCAGAAAGGGAAGACACAATGACTAGTTGAGAACATTAGTGGCAGCCCAGGAGATCCTACTGCTCTGTCTCAAGCTGTCTCCGTTCCTTTCTTTCCTGGGTCAGCTGGAATTATTTAACCTTACTAAACCTTTGCTTAACAGTTAGAGTCTGTCAACCTGAGACAAAAGCACTATGAAGCTAACAGAACCATTTTCTCCATGTCTCTATTCCAGATTCCCCCACGAGAGAATTGGATTGGCTCAACCTCACCTCCGGAATGGTTTCTCCTGGGCCGGTGTCCACTCCAAGGCCAATCTGCTGTGGCTGGGTGAGGGTGGGGTGCAGAGCCCCTTAGAAACTTGGCTACAGCAGCCTCTCCTTAGGAGTTATTGGGGGCAGCTCAGTGCTGAGGAAGGAAGACACCTTTTCAGTGAGCCGGGAAAGTCTCCCCATGAAGGATCTCCCACAGTGAGATCAGGCAGGGGGCCCCAGCACAGATGAGAATAGTAGAGAATCTGACCTGCCTGAGGCAAGAGCTCGTGATGAAGAGTAGTGAGAGTCCAGCCTCCACTGAGTCATGGAAAGCCTTCCTGCTGCAGATGGAAAGGTTTCCTAGAATTGTCTCTAGTCAACTGCAAATCTTCTAACGTGGGAGCCTTGGTACCTTATGGCTGCAGAGACGTGCGATTAAGGCAGAGGATAGCTGTGCTGGCTAGCATGTTTCCGTAAGAGATAACTTATTGGTTATTCAGAGATCTGTCCAAAGCTGTGAGTCTAATTAGCTCTAATATCCTCTTTGCAGCAAAACCTAATGTGAAAA
>NW_026652293.1:57059739-57411404 GCF_009828535.3 Hylobates moloch
GAGGTGAGGGAATGAGGGGGTGAGGAGGTTGGGGGGTGAGTAGGTGGTGGGGGTGCTGAGGTGTGGGGGTGAGGAAGTGGGGAGGTGAGAGGGTGAGAGGGTGAGGGAGAGCACAAGCTGAGAAAACCAACTACCTAGGTCCTGCCCAGGGCGACCTCTCTCGCAGAGTCGCTAGGCAAGGAGGACAAAATAAGGCAATGGAACACTTAAATGAATAGTCAAACTTGCTCCAAATCACAAGGCAGACCTTCCAGAGACAGGCGGGATGCAGAGAGGACTCCTTTCTCCTCAGCAAGGGAGGGCTAGAGAAACTCAAGTCAAGCAGGTCAAAGAGTAATTTGCCTGCTTTCCCAAACCCAGGCTTCCTGCCGTTCCTATGTGAGGAAGGGTTTAACCCCACAGCTGTGGGACGAAGGGAGCAGCAACACTTGTCCCATGTTTTGGGGGTGAGAGGGTAGTGACGGAGACAGAGGGCCTGGGGCTGAACCCTCCACACTCCAGCCTCGGAGAGGGGCCAGAGAGCGGCGCCCACACCCTGCACGCTCACCCGCTCACTCTTTACCCTTGCCGTGCCCCCTACTTCCCCCCAGCTTTAACATAAGAAGCAGACCAAGCAGGCAGCCCTTCTCCTCTTTGAGAGTGAAGTGACATGGGAGAGGAGGCAGGGCCGTGAGATGCCTTGCTCACCCGGCTGTGGGCCAGGGAAGGTCTCCTCAGTGTGAGGCAGCCCTGCCTTTTGTCCGTTTTTGAGCCTGCATGGTCCCTAAAAGCTCGATCTTTTCACCACGTCTCCCTGGATAGCAGCAGCAGCCTCCAGACAGCCTGCAGACTGTGTGTGGTGTGGTGTGGTGTGTTGTGGGGTGTGGGGTGTGTGGTGTGTGTAGTGTGTTGGGTGTATGTGTGTGTCTGGTATGTGCACTGCATGCATGTGGTGTATAGGAATGTGTGGTCTGGGCTGTGTGTTTGTGGTGCATGTGTGTGAGGGTAATTTGTGGTGTGGGGTATGTGTGCACTGTGTGTATAAAATTGTGTGCTGGTGGAGAGCGTGGGTTGGGGCTGTGAGATGGTCATCACTGGAGGGTGAACCGCAGCTCCATGGTAAGCTTTTGTGCATACACATCATTTGTAATTAGCCAGGTTTGGGGAGTTCGAAACTGGGAGAAGAGAAAGAAGAGAAGAGAGAAAAGGAAAATTAATGAAACAAGTAACCTGCCTTATATGGATATTTGATTTGTTTGTTTGCACATTGTTTAGTCCTTACAAGCTCTGAAAATGAAACACAAGCACAGTATCAGGCTCAATTAGGTGCTTAATAAATATCTTTTGATGATGACAAATGGCAGGGATGTTAATGACACTGCTTCCCTCCAGCTCCCGCTGCACAGAGCGCCCTTGGCTCTTCAGACTTACAGCTCTTTGCCTGAGCTGCTGTGAGCCAGCCTCTGCTGCCCACAGGAGATGGCCCTGTGGGCAGGGCCTCCTTGTGTCTTTTCACCTTTTGAGACCACCCCATCCACCTCTTCGGGCAGCAGCTCATAGCAGGTGCTCCCTGAACATGTCTGCCTTTGACTTGAACGGGTCAGGATGCCGCTCGAGGATGCTGAAGGGAGGCAGCTCATTGTGGTGCCCTTACCTCCACGACTTCCAGGAACTCCTCCTCTCCTTGTGGATCTCAGGGCTCATACGCTTTGCCCAGAGCCCAACAGCTACAAGTGCATTCAAACCGAACATTCCTCCATGCGTTTGCTCTTGCAAAATGTGTGTTGGGGGTGGGTGCAGTGGCTCACGCCTGTAATCCCAGCACTTTGGGAGGCTGAGGCGGGTGGATCACCTGAGGTCAGGAGTTTGAGACCAGCCTGGCCAATATGGTGAAACCCAGTCTCTACTAAAAATACAAAAATCAGTCCAGCGTGGTAGCAGGTGCCTGTAATCCCAGCTACTTGGAGGCTGAGGCATGAGAATCGCTTGAAACCGGGAGGCAGAGGTTGCAGTGAGCTGAGATCGTGCCACTGCACTCCAGCCTGGGCCACAGGGTGAGATTCTGTCTCAAAAAAAAAAAAATGCGTGTTGGATCCCATGGTTCCCCTGCTGCCCAACACACCGAGAACCAAATGCACACTCACACACTCACCATGGGGCCTCAGTCACCTCCTGACTCCCAAACACACAGCGCTCACTGCTGCCTCCAGTGCCCCCCCAGGCCAGCACTGGCTCTCTCAGCGTTGGTATCTTTTTATAAGGATACCAGTCGTGTTGGATTAGAGCCCACCCTACTCTGGCATGACCTCATCCTAACTTAACTAATTACATCTGCAGTAGCCCAGTTTCCAAATAAGTTCACATTCTGAATTACTGGGGGAATAGAATTTCAACATATGAATTTTGAGGGGACACAGTTCGACCCATTACTGCAGCTATCCGCAGAAGAAAGTCCAAATTCCAAAGCCCCTAGTCTTTCCTCAGAGGCCTGCCCTGGCTGCTGTACCTAAAGCAGCCCCCCCATCAGCATGTGCACCCTGCTTTTTACCTTGCCGATTGGTCTTCATGACACTCTGCATCCCCAGAAATGACACTGCATAGTCACTATTTACTTAGCGCTAGAGCGTAGGCTGTATAAGGACAGGTGCTTTCTCTTTCATGATTACCTTTAAAACCCAGGCTTCAGCATGCCTGACCCACAGGACAGGATCAACAAAATACGTACCATAAAAAATGACCCAATACATGCCACGAGGACATACATTGAGTCTGGCACAGTGGCTCACACCTGTAATCCCAGCACTTTGGGAGGCTGAGGCAGGAGGATTGCTTGAGCCCAGGAGTTCAAGACCAGCCTGGGCAACATAACGAGACTCCATCTCTACAAAAAATACAAAAATTAGCCAGGTGTGGTGGTGTGTGCCTGTAGTCCCAGCTACTCAGGAGATGAAGGCAGAGGGGTCACCTGAGCAGAGGGGTTTGAGCTATGATAACGCCACTGCACTCCAGTGTGGGCAACACGGTGAAACTCTATGCAAAAACAAAAACAGCCTACATTTCAGCACCACACAAAGTAACCATTCTAAGGGTAGGCTTTTCCTTTCCCAAAAGGAAGAAATTAGGCCCCAGGCCTTATTGGAACTATGGGAGTGGGAGTATCACCTACGCAATCCCAAGCCCTACGCAAGTCTCAGGTTGTGAGGAGACCCCTCCCCTTCCTCTGTCCCAGGTGTTGTACCCACTGGCCTGACACCCTCGGGCCTGGGAGGACTGGCATCATCTTTGCATTTCAAAGATGATGAGGATTCATTCCATGGGTGTTAGGATGTTGTTCTCCTTCCCTGTCTTTTGGAAAGGGCTGTCAGTCCCCAGAAGCTGGAGAAGCACAAAGTTATTCATTATGACTGCCACCCCCCACCCCTCCTCGACCCTTCTCCCTGTCACCCCTGGCTTGTATCCTCTGCACAGGCTCACCCTGGGTCTTCTTTGGCAGTGAACTGCACAGAAGCATCTCTCGACCCCACAATGTGTAAAGGCTCAGCGTGCCCACATCAAAGGCAAAGCCCAGGAGAGGCCTTGGAGGGCTCCTCTGGTCAGGAGGAGGCAGAGCCCACAGCTGCCTGGGCAGCGGCTTGAGATTCCCCACACGCCTTCGCACCAATGGCTGCAACCCCACAAACAGAGCTGTGCACCTGCCGGGCCCAAACCTCAGGGCTGTCACTTCAGCCCCTTCTCTTGTTCCGTTCATCTCCATATCTGTCAGCACCACCTCAGCAATGGCCCTGTCTTCTCTCATCTCCCCCATCCCCTCCTGTCACCACCTGGCTGCATCTCTTGCTTCCCCAGCGTAGCTCACCCTGCACATTCCGCTGACCCTGGCTCCCTGTCTTGCAGAGGTTCCCAGCTGTGTTAGTTTGCCAGGGCTGCCATAACAAAGCACCAGAAACTGGGTGACAAAGAACAACAGAAAAGTATTGTCTCACAGTTCCTTCCTGAGGCTGGAAGTCCAAGATCAAGGCGTCAGCAGAGATGGTTCCTTCTGAGGGCTTGGAGCGGGGAGGATCTGTTCCAGGCTCTCCCTTCGCTTCTCACGGTTTGCTGGCAAACTGGTGTTCCTTGGCTCATAAAAGCATTGCCTGATCTCTGCCTTCATCTTCACGTGGTGTTCTCCCTGTGTGCGTGTCTGCCTCCAGAGGTCCTCTTTTTATAAGGATACCAGTTGTGCTTGATTAGAGCCCACCCCACTCCAGCATGACCTCATCCTAACTTAACTAATTACATCTGCAGTAACCCAATTTCCAATTAAGTTCACACTCTGAATTACTAGGGGGAATAGAATTTCAACATATGAATTTTGAGGGGACACAGTTCAACCCAATACTGCAGCTATCCACAGAAGAAAGTCCAAATTCCTTATGTGGCATTCAAGGCCCTCTGTAATCCAATGAGATCCACATTTCCAGCTGTTTCTCTTCTCCTTCACCCCTAGGTGCACACATGTGATACTGTTTTGTATCAAGGCAGGATTCTGAGATTAAGGGAAGAAAGGGGAACAGTTAGAAGAGTAGCATCTGCTGAATGTTTACTAAATGCCACCATCAATGGCAAGTGTGTTTTATCTACTTCATTCTAGTTTTTTTTTTTTTTTTTTTTGAAACAGAATCTCACTCTATTGCCCATGCCGGAGAGCAGTGGTGTGATCACGGCTCACTGCAGCCTCAAACTCCTGGGCTCAATCAATCCTCCCAGTGCAGCCACTGTGGAAAATGGTATAACAGTTTCTCAAAAATTAAAAATAGAATTATCAAATGATCCAGCACTTCCACTTCCGAGTATATACCCAAAAGAATTCTAAGCAGAGACTCAAACAGATATCTGCACACTCATATTTACAGCAGCATTATTCACAGTAGCAAAGAGGTGCAAACAACCCAAGTGTCCATCAACAGCTGAATGGATAAACAAAATGTGGTCTACCCATACAATGGAATATTACTCAGCCTTGAAAAGGAAGAAGAGTCTGATACATGCTACAACATGAATGAATCTTGAGGACATTATGCTAAGTGAAATAAGCCAGTTTCGAAAGGACAAAAACTATATGATTCCACTTATATGACGTACATAGAACAGTGAAATTCACAGAGACAGAAAGTTGAATGGTGGTTGCCAGGGGCAAAAACAAAAAACAAGGGAAGATTCACTCTCCCTTGCAGGTTTCTCTCCACAGACCTCACCAGGTGTCAAAAAAAGAGTTCACCAGGGGATTCCAATGTCTGCCAAGCTGTGAAGCCACCGGCCTTTCGGGTAGTTATCTTCATTTCTTCTTTGGGGAGAACCTTGATTTTCTGTAAGCTGCAAAAGATAGCTCAAACCATCAGCTCAGCCAGTTAGGGGGACGGAGGCAGCTGGTCTGCATCCTTCCAATGGTCTTTCTTCTCCCTTTTTCTCCTAACTTAAAGCTTTCATGATGGAGAAGCCTTCCCTGTTGTCTGCAGTTTTCCTTCTCTCAAAACAACCTTCTGAAACCTCTTTTGGGGTGGGGTTTCAGACGTTGTGAAACCATCACATGCTTATGAACTAGCAGACATACAGCACCGGAGGTTGAGAGGGTGGACTGCCATCAGACTGCCTGGGCTGAGTCCCGAGGCCACCCCTTGCTTGCTTGAATGACTTCTGGCAAGTTACTTCACCTCTCCAAGATGTCATCGGGGCTCATCAGAGTACCCGCCCCATGAGGTCTCTTTGTGAGAACAACATGAGAAAAACCTGTGCAAAATGCTTGCTTGCCACGTAGAAAAAAGCTTCCATAAATGTTGGTTAATATTTTGAGCTTTCAAATCAACCAAGTGTGAATAATTTCTACTTCATTCCATCGGCTATGGCAGGGGAATACAAAGATTTGTCAGAGCTGTTTCCAGCCTAAAGGAGTTTACAGCTATCCGACTTTACAGCTACGAGTGCCATGAGAGAGCTACAAACCCAATGCTGCAGGTGTTCAAAGTCAGAGATTTAATAACCTCGGAGCCGGGAATTAGGGAAAGCCTAGTGGTGAATGGATTTAAGCTGACCCCGGTGGAATATGAAGCACAAAGCTGACTTCCCTGCAGCTCTGTCTGGTGACATCCTTTTCTTTTTCCAAGGAGATACTCAAGACTCAGAGAGATTCAAAACCACCCAAGGGTCACGGGTGGTTTATCAAAAACCCCCACCCCACCCCCCAAATACACACCAAAAAGCTAGGTTTAATAATCCATGACTCAGAACCTGGAAGGCTCTCTGCAGGGCTGAGGGGCCTCGCTGGCTGCCTATGACTTCTGCTCGCCTAGCAGGCACTGACCCAGGCCCCAGGCTCCAGGAGAGTGTGCTGTCAGCCAGAGGCAGCTGTCAGCCAGGCCGCTCCCCTCCTCTCAGCCTGGTGGGCATCCTCAGGGTAGTTCTCTCTGTTGGGGACCCTAAGCATGAAACAGTATTGGAGGAGGCTGTGCTGAGAAACCCATTGAGGGAGGAAGGCTGACGGTCTGTGTTCTAGTGGTCTCTCTTCACCCTTTGTTCTCCTAGCATAAAGCTTTCACGATGGAGATGCCTTCCCCATCATCTGCAGTTTTTCTTCTCTCAAAACAAGCTTCTGAGACATCTTTCCAGGGAGCTTTGGTCATTAGAGCTTGGGAGAGGGAGGCCCTTCTCTTCCCGTGTCATCACAGGGTCTCTGTCATTTAGATTCTTGTTGAACAACTGGGCTTTGGAGGGGGTTGGAGGAGACAGTGAGTGATGGCGCTGGGGCCCAGGGCCATTCCAAGCAGAAGAAAGGCACCAGCAGGGGCATGAGGCAGGACAGCCCAGGGCATGTGTGGACATCTGGGAAGAGTCTGTCTATATTCTGACTAGGAAGTGTACATGTGAAGGAGTGAGAGGTTAGACTGGAAAGATGAGGGTAGGTGTGGGCCAGACTGCAGAGGGTTGTCCTTACTGCAGTGGATCATGGGGAACCGTGGAAGCTTCCAGAACAAGGAGTGAGCTGAGACAACATCTGTGGCATATAGTTCGTTGAGTGAATGAATGAATGAATGAGTGTCCGAGGAAGACACGATAGTGGCAGGAGGGGAGAGTCCCCTACAACAAGCCCCACGGCCCTGCTGCATATGCTTAGGTAACCAGTGTGAACTGCTCTACGAATTCAGGCCCCAAGTAAAGTCATATCTGTTTTATTTTTTACAAATGAAAAATGAAGCCAGCTCAGACCCACATGCCAGAGGAATGAGAAGTCCGGAATCTCTCTCCTGGTACTCCCTGTATCCCTCCCTGCTTTTTGCTGTCAGCTGCCATTGACGCTGGTCCTCTGAGTCTAAGACAGTGCTGGCTGCTGCCCAGGCACAGGCTTCCTTGATCTCCAAGGAAGGAGTGTGCCCACATAGTGCTCCGTGGCTCCCTCAGTTCTCAAGGCTCTGGTGCTCAGCTCCTTCAGGCCCACACCCAGGCATCCCCCTAAGGCCAGCTGTCCTAGGAGCCCCCACGGAGTCTCTCAGGCCTCCACCTGTGTGCCTTCATGTCCTGCCTTCCCTAAAGACCCATCACACAGGAGGTGGGGCAACTTTCCTCTTCCAGCCTTGGGACACGGAGGACAACAGCTTTCCTGGAAATGTGGTCACCCTAAGTATTGCCAGGGGTCCAACAGCCTCCAAATGCAAAGGGTCTAAAAACACCTTTTTCTCCAAAGATGAAGTCACTCTCCCTCTTCAACACAGAGACCCAGATCCTCTCCTGGGGACCCAACACTCCCATCCCTTTTCAGGTGTGAAAGTGTCTCCGTTTAGTGCCTCAAAAAGGACTTACTCAACTAAGAAAAACCAAGCAATGCCAAGATCTCTTTTTGGGAGCAGAAAAAGAAGAAAAAGGGAGAAGGGAGGAATATTGAGGATCTCCCGCTATGTTTGTATTGTAACATTTTTCATTCTATATTATAATTTCTGCTATTTTACTTGGAATTTTCCTTAAAATTATATATCCTTTATATAGTAAAATCTCTAGCATATAGCATTTGTTTATTAGTTACTGAGGAGGAAAGAGAGGAAACAAAGAAGCCAGAAGATGGAAACTGAGATTTCATCTTTTGCCTGGCAGGTGCCCTAAGCTTCCAACAGCCTTATAAGGAAGATATTGTTATTATTCTGATTTCACTGATTTAAAACATTGAAGACATAAATGAGATGAGTAAGTGAATAAATGACAATGCCATTTCTCTCTTCCTTTCCATCATGCAAACATGGCTTACTTTCCTGAATCATAAAACATTTTTCAAGACGTCAGAGAGCAAAAAAAAGTATTTTAAAAACAGATTAAAGCAGTACGATTTCTGAACCATTCAGTAAAGAATGAAAATAGCTTTGTTATCCAGAGACTGTCTTCATAAAGTCATTGTTATCATGAGTTAGAACCTGTATTAACTCAGAAATTAAAATAGTGCTGTGTGTGGCAAATTCTGAAGACACACTCCATGATTTTCAGAGCACCTATTATTATTCTCCTGAACTTTAGCTGGATCTGAATGATTTACCATAAGACGATCCTGTTTAAATATTCTACTTCACAAAGAAAAAGTAATAAAATGGGATGATTCTGAAAACCTTATTTTTATATTAATTAGGAATGAAGTACAAACTCTAGAATAATCAGTCCAATGCTGGCATTTAGAAAGAAAAAGAAGTCCTCACACACACTCCCCAGGTTTCCCAGGGGACAGTTCTGGGACCTCAAGCAGACTTGGAACAGTCTCTGTGGAAGAAAGTCATTTACAGGCTTGATTCTAATTGATTCCAACAGTAGCAGCTGTAACAATACACTTTTAATCAAATCTAAAGGCAAACTTAGAACAAAATATGTGTTCTTCTAAAACACACAGTGCATTTTTCTAAACTATATGATTACACTTTCTGGAAAGGTCTTGGGGAATTATTCTTGTTCTAACCTCCGAGAGATATTGCCCTCTGTATTTCGCAGTCTCTGTGTCTGTTTCTGATCTTCTGTTCTGGGGCACCTCACTCTGGCGGGTCCCTTTAGAGTTGGAGTTTGCCACATGGTCACAATGTTCAGCCGTGGGGTGGAGACTCTTTGACAGGCGATCCCTTGTCTGCTGAGCTCTGCCCAGCCCTGTGAGGAGAAAGGCAGTTAGCCTGCACAGCCTGGTGCTCCAAAGATGGATCCTCTCAGAACAAAGGGGAGCAGGTGTAGGGACAGATGCCACCTGTAGCAACAGCTTTCATCCGAAAGGGGTCCCCAAGCTAATCCAGTGCTTGGTACATTTGCATTCTCCCATTAATATCACAAGCACAATACTTTAGGTGAGAAAGAGAAGACCACAAATGAACAGAGATCCTTCCATATTTGCTTCATGGAAGCCCTCCCCTGAGCTACCTGAGGGTAGGTGTAATACCTTATCTCTCACAACACCTGCAATCACAGGTACATGACAGATGATGAAAGCTGCTGTATTAGTCTATTTTCACACTGCTATAAAGAACTCCTGAAGACTGGGTAATTTATAAAGGAAAGAGGCTTAATTGACTCAGTGCTGCATGGCTGGGGAGGCCTCAGGAAACTTACGATCATGGCAGAAGGCAAATCTTCTTCACAAGATGGCAGGAAGAAGCGCTGAGCAGAGGGAGAAGAGCCCCTTATAAAACCATCAGATCTCATAAGAACTCACTCACTATCATGAGAACAGCATGGGGGAAACAACTTCCGTCGTGATTCACTTACTCCTCCTGGTCCCACCCTTGACATGTGGGGTTTATGAGGATTACAATTCAAGATGAGATTTGGGTGGGGACACAAAGCCAAACCATATCATTGATGAAGAAAGGAAGGAAAGGAGGGAGGGAAGAAAGGAGAGAGGGAGGGAGAGACAGAGGGAAGGAAAGGAATCCCAAGCATGAAAAGTTCAAGTTATGAGAAAGGGCTTCTTTAAAACCAGAGATCAAATACAAACCTAGGGGAGCAATGAATGGAGCTATTTCTATTCTCAATGAACTCTCATTCAGGGAGGAGCCCACACACACTAAAATATCATCCGCCAGGGTAAGAGTTCGCATTTTCATAAAGGATCATGTAATTAAGTTGATTCACTGGTGGTTTGTAAAAACCCTCATCCTTGCCACCCCTCACTCTCTACATACGCACCAAAAATCTAGGTTTAATAATCCATGTCTCTGGTCCTGGAAGGCTCTCTGTGGGGCTGAGGGGCCTCGCTGGCTGCCTGTGGCTCCAGCCCACCTAGCAGGCACCTTCTCAGGCCCCAGGCTCCAGGACAGTGTGCTGTCAGCCACAGGCATCTGTCACAGTCAGACCGCTCCCTTCCTCCCAACCTGGGGGACCACTCGGGGTAGTGCTTTCTATTGGGGACCTTAAGCATGAAACACAATTGGAAGAGACTGTGCTGGGAAACCACAGGGCGGGGGAGGCTGATGGTCTGTGTTCTTCACCCTTTGTTCTCCCAGCATAAAGCTTTCACGGTGGAGACGCCTTCCCCGTGGTCTGCAGTTTTCCTTCTCTCAAAACAAGCTTCTGAAACATCTTTTGGGGGAACTTTGGTAATTAGAGCTTGGGAAAGAGAGGCTCTTCTCTTCCAGTTGTCCTCACAGCATCTGTGTTATTTAGGTTTCTATTGAACAACTGGGCTTCAGGAGAGTTTGGAGGAGGGCACTTAGCAATTTGAAGTGGCCCAGGAATGTCAAGCATCTAGATGCACCCGGAATATTAGGAGTTTAAATCAAGTACTGGCAAATTGCAGCTTGCCGGCCAATCCAGCCCTTGGCCTGTTTTCATATGGGCAGCAAGCTAAGATGGTTTTTATATTTTCAAAGGGTTCCAAAACAAAGAAGAGTCTACAACGGAGATATACGTGGCCTGCATATCCTAAAATCGTATTACTCTGTGGCCCTTCATAGAATAAGCTTGCAAGCCCCTGGTAAATAGAAATGCAATAGATCAAAAAATATGCACCATGCACAAGAAAAGGTAAAGCCCCAGAAGGACCCCTGAGGGCCAACATTCACGCCCAGTTGAGAATGATGCCACCTTATCAGGCTCCAGAGCATGTGGTTTGTTAAGGCAATGAGAGCAGAAGTCTCCCAGGACTGAAATGAATTGAGATTTTACAATATGGAGGGTGTGATGGTTAATGTTATGCATCAACTTGGCGGCACTCACATAGTTGGCCAAACACGTCTGGATGTTGCCATGAAGGTATTTTTATGTGAGATCAGTAGGCTTTGAGCGAAGCAGACTGGCCTCTGGGTGGGTCTCATCTAATCCATTGAAGGCCTTAAGAGAACAAAGATTGACCTCTCCCGGGGAAGAATAAATACCACCAGCACATTGTCTTATGGCTGCAACATCAGCTCTTCCCTGGGTCTCCAGCCTGCAGGCCCACGCTGCAAATTTTGGACTTACCAGCTGCCTCTACTATCACAGAAGCCATTCCTTAAAGTAAATCACCTGAGGTGGGGAGTTTGAGACCAGCCTGACTAACATGGAGAAACCCCGTTTCTACTAAAAATACAAAATTAGCCAGGTGTGGTGGCACATGCCCATAATCCCAGCTATTCGGGAGGCTGAGACAGGAGAATCGCTTGAACCCAGGAGGCAGAGGTTGCGGTGAGCCAAGATCACACCATTCTACTCCAACCTGGTCAACAAGAGCAAAACTCTACCTGAAAAAAAAAAAAAAAAAGTAAATCTCCCCTCCTATCAACATCTTATTGACTCTGTTTCTCCAAAGAACTCTAACTACTATAAAGGGCTAAACAATCTTTGCAAAACTTGCTCTCTGGCTAGAAGTAAGGCCTACTATGGCTTGTTCCTGTGATGCCACTGGACATCTGGGTAAATAAAGAGCCAACACGTCTGCATATTAGACTAGACTCTGCTGTCTCTATTTTTTCACAAGCCCCCCATGGGGCTGAGGACACACAGCAAACAGGCTCCTGGTAACTGCAGCACTCTCTCTCCAGGGGCTTCTTCCATTTTTTGTACACGTCTCCAAGGCTTTGAAAGAGTGCTCAGGGAACGGCTCAAATCTAAGGGTTCTGAGGTTGGCAGCAGGGTCCTGGCTCTGTTCACTGTCTCTCCTCCTATGTAGGAAGCATGCAGTGATGTAAAGGCCACAGGCTGGGAGCTGCCTGGCTCAGGGTCCTGGGAAGCGGGCTCTGAGATAGAGCTTAGTGGGCAGGGAGGTTATTGGGCAGTGTTGCTGGACCAACATCTTTGTTGGGTGAGTGAGTCTGGCTATTCCGGGAAGGGGACATGGTCTGGCTGGGACTCTCTTTGGCTGAGGGCAATTCCCAGAAAAGACTCAGCTGTGAGCCAGCAGGAGGCAACATTCTCAGTGATTGGGAGATGAGAGCCTCAGTCCCGGGTGGGGCATCTGAAGGGTGCACCCCAACATTCACTACAGTGGGCTTCAGCAAATCACTTCCCAAGCAGGGCGCCAGCTTCCTTGTCTGCAGCCCCCATTCCCCCAGGCTTCATCAGCCTATGGAGACGAACAAGGTCTCTCCAACAGAAATGCCCTGAGTTTGCAACAAATCTTTCCCAAAACGAATGTAACTCACGTGTGGGCAGGCTTCACACTGGTGTCTATCAATGTCATATCCGTAGCACTGACCAACATCACTATTTGATTAGCAGAGATTCCAGTGTTTTCTCAGGAGGGATCTAGTCGAGTCATTACCTCTAGAAGCCCCAGGCAGGGTGGGCAGGGGAGTAGAAGGGCTCACAGATAAGAAAGCTGCTGCCTCTGTCTCCTGTCCTAAACTCCTATACTCAGATGCCCATGGGAGTCTAACCAGGCCCATGTGTGCCCAGTGACCAGGCGGTTTCAGATTGCCTCCAGTCTGCCAACCTCACCACCTCCTGCCCCACCTCTGGCCTGCAGAAAAGTTCTGTCCCGTTCTCATGACCAGCTCCTTCAGAAGAAGTATTGGGTAACGAGGGACAGCTCTCACCTTGATGCCCCAGCCCTTGGCCTCCCTGGCTCCAGGCACCGTGGGAGGGCGGAGTAAGGATAGCGAAGCCAGCCTCCCACCGTACCTGGAATGTGGGCCACAGTTCCCTCCAGCACCATGCCTTGCTGCCTAGACTGCTCCACTCATCAGATCTTTGCCTCACTCACTGCCACCACCCCACAGGAGTCTTATATGTGTTCTTTCCAAACCATCTGACTTGGGGAAACACAGGCCATCATCTGTGCCTAAACCCCAGTTGGGAACTGGCTTTAATTATTTCCTACTAGGCCCCTGGGCTGCAATCAAACCAAAGAATAATATGTGTGGACATCATCTCACCGCTCAGCCCCTGCCAGGAGAGTTGAGAAACTCCCCTCGCTCCATGACTGTTGGAGGCTGCCCGCTCAGAGACGATCTAAGAGAACTATGACAGCCCGGCTCCGATGACATCAAAGAAACTGGGGGCTTTTCATGTGAGTTTGACAAAGGGGTCAAAGAAATGCTTTTTTAAAGCACATGTTAAAGTCTCCCCACCACCACTTGGAAATGGCCACAGTGCCACTGGTCACACCCTCAGTATACCCAGGATTGAGACTGCTGCCATTTGGCTCAGAAGAGCTGGGTTCCTCCTCTGGTTCTTCCCTTTTCGCAGGATGTACTCATCCTAACGGGGCCTCAACTTTCCCATTTGCAAAATGGAGATAGGCCAGCCTTACTATCTGAGTGTAAACTTGGACATCAAGTGAAGGGACATCTGTGAAAAGAATGGGTCATCTATAAATGACACAAATGTGGGGTCTCCTTTTCCCACGTCCTGGTCTATCAGTCAGGGCCATGCTGTGATGTCATTAGTGGAGGCTGCTTATTCTCTGTTCCTCAGCCTAGGCCTGTGCCTCTTGGCCAGAGGCAGAGATGTGTATCAGAATCACCTGGAAGCTTTTTCACAGCACAAGCTCCCCCCAGTGAAGGCTCTGAGATACCCTGGTAGGGGATAGGGGAAGGATATGGGTTTTTAAAAAGTTCCCTAAACAGTTCCATCATGAAACCTCCACCTCTATGCCCAGCTTTCTCAAGCTCAACTCCCCAAGGAACCCAACGAGAAACAACAGCCCCCAAATTTCCAACACCTTTAGCTAATTCAAAGTCTACACCCAGCAAAAGTTCATCATACCTTCCTGGAGAGTAAATGTCACCAGGCACGACATCCTTCTTTCTCTGTTTTCCGGATGTAGCATCTCTACTGCACAGCACACTTGCTCCGCTTCTGAGGCTGATCATCCCATCTGGAGCCAGTTCCTGCTGGAGAGGCCTGTGGTGCCGCAAATGGTTTCTAAAGGTCCCTTCCAGATCTGATTTTTTTTTTTTTTTTTTTTTTTTTTAGACGGAGTTTTGCTCTTGTTGCCCAGGCTGGAGTGCAATGTCGTGATCCTGGCTCATTGCCACCTCCACCTCCTGGGTTCAAGCGATTCTCGTGCCTCAGCCTCCTGAGTAGCTGGGATTACAGGCATGTGCCACCATGCCCGGATAATTTTGTGTTTTTAGTAGAGACGGAGTTTCTCCATGTTGGTCAGGCTGGTCTCAAACTCCCGACCTCAGGTAATCCACCCGCCTCAGCCTCACAGAGTGCTGGGATTACAGGCGTGAGCCACCGCGCCTCGCCCCAGCTCTGAAATTTAATGAAATGCATCTTTTCTAAAGCCGTTTTACAAAGTGACAGTGGCTTCCTGCGGGAGGTAAAGAGACCCCCTGGAAGTCATTAACATTTCTGAATCTTATGGGGTGCTAGGAAAGCAGTTTGGAAGGGGGCCAAACCAAATTTGGACCCCAGGGAGGCTCGCTTTGGGGCCATCCTGGCAAGCCCATATTCCGACAAAGTGTACCTCAGCGATGAGGCCACCGCTGGCTGTCCGCCGGGGGCTCCTAGCCTAGCCTGCGGTGGGGAGAGAGAAGGGGCCTAAGAGTGGCTGGCACTTACTGAGCATGTCTTATGCCCCAGGCCAAGCCTGCAAGCCTGTCCATGATCCAGTTCATCTATTCCTCACAACAACCTATGCAGTAGGTCCTTTGTGAAACCACTTGCAGGTAAGGAAGTTACTAAAGCTCTGAGACAGTAAGTGACTGGGCTGACGACCAGAAACAGTCAGGATGAGGATGCACCCCTGGCTGTCAAACTCCTACCTTCTACATCCAGACAGAGGTGGGGCAAGGATTCTAGGAGAAAAACTGAGCAGAAGGAGGGGTTGTCGGGAGTTGTTGTTCAATGGGTATGAAGTTATAATTCTACAAGACGAGTAAGTTCCAGGGGTCTGCTGTACAGCTTAGCACCTATAGTTAACAATAAGGTACAGTATCCCCCCTTATTTGTGGGGAATAAGTTCTGAGACACTCAGTGGATTCCTGAAATTGCAAATAGTACCGAACCCTATCCATATATTATGTTTTCTCCTATACATCTGTATGTATTACAAAGTTTAGTTTGTAAGTTAGGCACAGTAAGAGATTAACAAAAATAATAATAAAATAGAACAAGTATAACAATATGCCAGCATCACTACTCTTGCACTTTGGGGACTTTATGAAGTAAAATGAGGGTTGCTTGAACACAAGCACTGTGATACCAAGACAGGCGATCTCATAACCGAAACAGCTACTAAGTGACTAAAGGGTGGATGGTGTAGACAGCGTACAAAGCAATGATTCGTGTCCCAGGTGGGATGGAGCAGATGATAAGAGACTTCATCATGCTACTCAGAAGGATGATGAAAGGGTGCACAATTTAAAATGTATGAACTGTTTATCTCTGGAATTTTCCGTGTAATATTTTCAGACTACAGTTGACCATGGGTAACTGAAACCACAGAAAGCAATATGGCAGATAAGGAGGGACTGCTGTATTTTGCACCTAAAAATGCGTTAGAAAAGGGGATCTCATGACAAGGGCCCTTAGCACGCACTGAAAAAAAAAGAATCCAAGGAAACTTCTGGAGGTAATAGCTATGTTTATTATCTTGATTGTGGCATGGGTAGCATAAGTGTGTACATATACACTCCCCAAATTGTATACATTAATTATGTGTAGTTTTTTTGTATATCCATTGTACCTCCATAAAGCTAAGGGGTGATTAAATGGCCTGCCAGACATGGAGCTCTCAGCAGGCCCTTCCTTTCACTCAGCGTGTAGGGAGTTAGGGGCGTATGTGTGCATTGAGGAGAGGAGTAAAGATTTCTTCCTGGAGGGCGATGCTTCACATTGCTGGATTTCCAGATAGGGTCTCATGCTGCCACCCAGGCTGGAGTGCAGTGGTGCCATCGTAGCTCCCTGAAGCCTCCAACTCTTGGACTCAAGCAATCCTCCTGCCTCAGCCTCCTAAGTGGGACTACAGGCATGCACCCATCATGCCTAATTCTTGTATTTTTTGTAGAGATGAGATCTCACCATGTTGCTCAGGTTGGTCTCGAACTCCTGGGCACAAGTGATCTTTCTGCCTCAGCCTCCCAAAGTGCTGAGCGCCTGGCCAATCCTTCACGTCTTACCAGACTTTGGATTGCATGGTGGAGTCTCAGGAGGCTGCCCAAGTGTGGCCCTGTCTCCTTCTCCTGGACCTTCCCTCCTTATCTCTTTCTCAGGGTGTGTGCAACCTGAAGCTCCACACCATTTAGAGCTCAGCAGAGCTCATCTTCTCTGGTCTTGGTGTTCTATCCATCCTACTTTTCTAAGATTCCAGGCAGATAACACCCTCATTTGAACTGAAAACACCCTGGGCACTGGGGCTCTTCGAGAGCCTTGCAAGCCTGAGTCTTGGAGCTATGGCCCAAAATAAGAAGGTGAGAGAAAGGCTGAACCTCTACCCTTCTTCCACACACTGGCCTGCTCAGGGAAAGCAGAATTTTTCCATTTATTTTTCCTTTTCTCATTTTTTTAAACACTTATGTCTTATAATAGCTGGTATTCTTCAATGTTTACTCTCATCATTATAAAGCTCTTATTCCCTAAATGTTTGCTTAACATTTTTGTAGAGCAAAGGAGGGGGAGCTACAGGCCTCTGCAAACAGACGCTTCTCAAAGGCAAGGGAGTAATGCGCTCACAGGAATCTGAATCCAGAGGGTCGTGGTCCGAGAGCCCTTGGCTGAGCCCTGCAAGTTTCTCCGGGCAGCCAGAGGGCTGCAGCTCATTGCGGAGGCTGCAACATTGCTGCCTTCAGAACCCACTAATTGACAAGCCGCTGGGGCCTGCGAAGCCCATGGAGGCTATTAGAGAAAAGGTCATCCCACCTCCCACCCAGAAGTACCACGTGGGACGTGCCTGCAAGCAGCAACAACAGTAGGATGGTTCCAGTGATCCATATCCCAGTGAGGCCTCTGTGCTCAGGCCTCAGCATGCCGGAAGGTTCTTTGGGGAGCTCTGAGAGCAGGGCTGGCTCAGGTGTATCTCAGATTGTGCCCCAAGCCAGGGATCTCCAGCGACTTCTTGGCTGTCGGATCTGTGGCCTCTCCTGTGGCCACTTCTCTTTGCATTAACTCCCTATATTCATGAACTCCTTGTGGTTTTCAAGATACTCTCACTCACATATTTTATTTGATCCTCACATTTCCCTGGGGGAAAGGAGGTATGGGTGCCATTTTGCAGATGAGTAAACTGAGGCACTGAAAGCTTAATGGCTCACCTAAGGCCATTTGGCTTCTAAAGAGAAACCGGGGACTAGAAGCTAGGCCTTGGCGCTGCATCCCAGTGTCTTCCCCGCTGCACTGAGTGCCTCCCTGCCACCCCAGGAGTTATGGCTTTGGTCCCTTTCAGTGAATGGCCCCATTTACCAGCCCCCAAGCCAGAAAACTGGGGGTCACCCCCACTCCTCCCTCCTCACCCATTCTACCCTAAATATCTCTGCAGTCCACCCCCTGCACTCTGTCCCTACAGCCACTGCCTAAATTCAGGTCCTTATTTCTCACGTAAAGTAATGCAGCACCTTCCTCACCATCCTCCACCTGACAGTCGGAACACAGACTTGGGCAGGTTTCTTCCTGAGCAATCCTTCAGTGATTCCCCACAGCCCTCAGGAGAAAGCCTACATCCAGAATAGCCTTCGAGGCCTCCCATGAGCAGCCTGCTTCTTTCTCCTCCATCACCCAGCCATGCAGCTGTTGATCCTATCCATTCCCTGTGCTCAACAGGCACCCACCCACTACCCACCCCACTCTCAAAATCTCACTGGACAGCTCCTAGTCAGCCTCACCTCCTCTGGGAAGCCATCCCACACTCCTCCAGCCTCAGGTAGGAGCTCCCACTGCCCCAGGGGTCTCCTCCTGTGATGAGGCTGCTTGTGCTGTGATATCACTGTGGATGGTCATTTCTGTCTCTCCTACTGGACCATGAGTTCCACTGTGGGGGCTCTAACCTCTGTATCAACTGGGCCTGGCTTAGGACATGCATTTAGAGGCACTAAGTAGGTCCAAGGACTTCCACTGGATTACTGAGATGCGGACTCTGTGTAGTGTTAGGATGTTAGAATCCTTCCCCAAATCTTCATTCTGTCTGGGTCTGACTTGGCTTCCTCGAAAAAGGGCTGATGCTGAAGTCAGCCAGGCTTCCCAGCCCCCAGCAGCCTCATCCTCACCCACACCCCACCCACCTCCCAGGAATGGACAAAAACAATGCTCCAGGGACCAGGTGCCACCCTGAGAACAGCCCTGAATACCCCAGGCAACTGCTAGTAAAAGAACACTCAGCTGCTTGGGGATGGGGCTAGAGATAAGGAATGACGATGTCAGCCCAAGCTGACCACCCAGGACCAAGGAAGTGATAAAGGAGTTACAAAGAAATTATTGAGGCAGGTAGTGAGGGTAAGGAAGTCCTCAGTAAGGTTTTTCTTTTAATGAAAAGCAGCCCCCAAATCATTTTCTTTTCTAACAAAGAGCAGCCGGTAAAATCGAGCTGCAGACATAGACAAGCAAGTTAGAAGCTTGCACCCATGAATGCCGGCAGTTGTGCCAGTAGGAAAGGGGCTACCTGAGGCTAGCTCCATCATCCCTTCTCTTTGCCAGCCATGTGTACAATAAGGAACAGATAACATGGCGCCAGCCAAGTGGCAAGCCCATTTGCATAATAAGATCAGGGTGGGGTGGCCACCTTCACCTCATGCTATGTAAAGTCACACGTGGTCCAACCAATCTGTGGGCCCCACGTAAATCAGACACCGCTTCCTCAAGCCTGTCTATAAAATCCAGTGCACTCCACCGCCAGCCAGAAGTCCCATTCGGGCGCCCCTCTCTCTTGCAAGAGACCACGTCTCTTGACATGAGAAGACAAACCTCAGATATTACCCCAGAAAATGATGCTGCTTCAGAAGTGGGGCCAAGTTGGGAGGCCAACATGAAGCCAAGTTGAGAGCTGTGGACCATCTGTTTGAGGATCTCCCTCCACTCTGCAGAGTTGAGGCTCCCCGGCTGGGGTCCACATTTCCAAGTCCCCTTTGCATCTCAGAGGAGGCAGTGACCGGGTTCTGAACTATGGAATGAAGGTAGAAGTGGTGTTCCTCACTTCCTTGTTTGGCCCTTAGAGCCTCCTGCACAGTCCTCCACACTCTCATTTGCCTCACCTGCCAGCTGGATATTAATACCCAGGGCTTCCATGGGGGTGTGCTGAGAGGAGGGCAGACCCCACCAGCCTGGGGCCCTGAATGACTGTAGGACACCACCTCCTCCCCTAACACTAATTGGACTTTCATGTGAACAAAAAAGAAACTCGTATTGTGTTAGGCCCTGGGGATTTGTGGGTTTATCCGCTACTCATGCAGTGCAAAAAGCCAGAGCCAGGCAAGACAGAATTACTCCCAGAATCAGCCACCACTCCTGGAATGAAGCTTCCTGTCTCTAGCAGTGTAGGAGCTGGTGACTGGGGTGAGCCTGGGCTAAGACTGGGGTAAGCTGGTGACTGGGGTGAGACAGGGAGGGTCAGGATCCCGCCTCTACCATTTACAGAAAGTATGTCCTAGGGCCAGGTACTTGCCCTCCCTGGGCCTCAGTCTTCCTCTATAATGTGGAGATAGTATTAGAGCATATCTCAGAAGAATGTTCTAGAAGATGCCAGTGAAGGCCCACCAAGACACCCTTTCTCAGTCTGGGCTGCTAACAGCCCTCAGCTGCACCCTTCTCCGGAAAATTGCCTTTGCCCCCTTAAGCCAACTCACCTGGGGATTCCTGAGAAGCTAAACCCCCAGCCCTACACCCTGCCCATCCACCCCACCCTCCCACCCACTGACTGATAAGAGGAACCAAAGCCCTTGCCTCAAGGCAGGGCAACTCCGAGGTATCACCCAGGCTGCAGGTTGCCCGGTCGGTTGGGGCTGAGGTGAGACTCCAGACGGGGCTCCTCTGTGCCTGGCCTCCTCGCCGGTTCTTTCCAGCTTCCCTCACTTTCATGTCAATTTCTCCTGTTAGCATTCACTCACTCACTTCCTCACTCAGCAGGCCACTTGCGTGAGAATCTTCATCTCAAATCTGCTTCTAAAAATCCCAACCTAAGACATTTGTGAAGATTAGATGCGATTACACGAGTCAACCAGTGCCTGGCATATGGAAGGTGCTTAGTAAAAGTGAGCTAGTATGGTTATCATTCCTCCAAGAGGCAAGGCTGAATGGAGACCCTAGTGGCCTCAGGCTGTAACGGTATTAACTGCACCACCCCTGGGAGAGCTCACTCTCAACATTCATTTGTAATGAATGAATGTAAACCCTCAGCAAGGAGGAAAGAAAAATGTGAAACCTGTGTGTCCATGGACACAACCGGTCTCATGAATAAGCCATCAAGTATGAATGATTTGAGGGACTCCAAATCTCACAACTTTCTAAAGTCACAGCTTGCCCCAAGCCCCCTGCTGTCTTCTGACAAGGTTCCTGAAATGCCTTTGGTGTTGGTAAGACTGGGGTAAGCCGGTAACTGGGATGAGACAGGCAGGGTCAGGATCCTGCCTCTATCACTTACAGAAAGTATGTCCCAGGGCCAGCCACTTGCTCTCCCTGGGCTTCATGTTGAAATGATAGCGGTGGAGCCTCATGGGAGGTGCTTGGACTCTCCGTTCTATGTCTTGGTGCCCTCTTCTCAATAACGAGTGAGTTCTCGCTCTATTAGTCCAGGCAAGAGCTAGTTGTTTAAAGAGCCTGGCGCCTCCTCCCCTCTCTTGCTCCCTCGCTCACCATATGCCACACCTGCTCCCTCTTTGTCGCCACCATGAGTAAAAGCTTTCTGAGGCTTCACCAGAAGCCAAGCAGATGCTGAAGCCATGCCTGTACAGCCTGCAGAACTGTGAGCCAAATAAAACTATTTTCTTTAAAAATTACCCAGTCTTAGGTATTCCTTTATAGCAACACAAACAGACTAATACAACCCCTATTCAAGATTGATTCTTTGGAGTTTTGGACGTGGCTTTAGAATGAAATGAACCTGGGTTCCACTCTGGGCTCTGCCATCCACAAGAGAAGTGTCAAAATCAAGCTCACATCTTAAGCAGAACAGGGCTTGGTGCCAAGGAATCTCCAGGTAGTACGGGTGGTCTGTACCCTGGCCCAGGCTCACACTGTGCTTAAGTACTTTTGTACCGTTAAAAGAAGTAGCCACAAATTCATAGTGACAGAAAGTACCACAGTGGTTGCCAGGGGCTGGAGGGAGGGGGAAACAGGGAATTGGTGTTTAATGGGTTTCACTTTAGTAAAAATGAAAAAGTTCTGGAAATGAAAGGAAGTCATGATTGGACAACAATGTGAATATAATCAGTATAAGCGAACTGTATGCTTAAAAATGGTTAAGATGGTCAATTTTGTGTTATGTGTATTTTACCATGATTAAAGAGAGGAAAAAAAACAAAAAAGAACATAATCTGCCAAAGACAAGGTGGCTGTGATGTGTGACTGTACTGGAGTGGCCCAAAAGGGCATGGCTCAAGGAGCCCTCATGAGTAGCATCTGAAGCAGCCACTGGGGCCAGGCTTGCCACCCTTTCAGAGGGACCTGAGGTGCAGGGCAAAGAGTCTGTAAAGGCTGGCAGGGAAGGGGAAAGCAATGGAGAGCCAGGACCAGCCCTGGGCACCCAGAGGGGTTAGGGACCCTGCCACCTCTCCCAAGTTTCCAAACAAGGCTAAGCCTGTGCCTGCCTGGGCTCTGACAGTCAGCCAACAAACAGGCATTTCCAGGTCTGCCTCAGGCCCCGGGGATACAAAGAGGAGTGAGAGTTCCTGCCCTCCCTGGATCCTGTGGGGAAGGCTGACAGATACACCAATCCCGTGCCATGGGAATTGGGGATCGGGGGGAATGATGGGCAGGGGGCATCAGGGTTATCTGAGAAAGCTTCCCAGAGGAGGCGGTCCCTGGCTGAATTGAAGAAATTGCTGGGAGCTTCTCAACGAGAGCATTAGAAGGGAGTTGGGGATAGGAAGTGGGTGCTCATGTCAGGAGAAAAATCCACAAAGGCCTCTTACACGCACTCTGCGCCCTCCTCTCATTTTTCCAGGGTCCTGCTGGCAGCTGTGCAAGCTGCAAGGAAGAAAGAGCCCCCTCCTCCAAGGTCTCGACGGTCCACTCTGTCTCCCACTTAAGAATTCACCAAATAAGTAATGACTAAGTCTGACTGGGAGAAAATGAAAGCTCTCTTGGAGGGGAAAACAAGTTACTCATGCAACCAAGAGCATATCCTTGGCACCCTCCATGAGTGGAGCCACTGCAGGAGGGGGCAGAGAGGAACAAACGCTGGCCATGAATCACGCCGTGTGCGAAAGCCTTTGTTTCTAAGGCGTGTGGTTTCCAGAGAAACCAGGGAACACTGCCTTCAGGTAAACACGCCCACCCATGCTTCCTGGAACAGGCTCTGTCCTCCAGGAGCCCCATTAAAGAGGCCTAGCTGCTTACATTTGTCATCTGTACCTCCGCAGGCGGGATTTCAAGTGCTAGCTGGCCAAGTCATCCAACGGGTGGCAATGGACCTTCTGTTGGCCGGGAGCATCCTGCCCCATGCCAGGTCCCTGGCCCCACTCTGCCCAACACCCTCTCACCCCCAGAAGAAGACTCCTCTGGTTGATGAGTTTGGGAGAAGAGTCTTGGTTTGGTCAATTCAGCCCTTCTGCTCATGCGACTCTCCCTCCTCCCCCTCTCCCTCCTCCCCCTTCTCCTCCTCCCCCTCCTCCTCCTCTTCCTCCCCCTCCTCCCCCCTTCCTCCTCTTCCTCCCCCTCCTCCTCCTTCTCCTCCTCTTCCTTTCCCTCCTTCTTTCCCTCCTACTCCTCCTTCTCCTCCTCCTCTTTCCCCTCCTCCTCTTCCTTCATCTCACCCTTCCCGATTCACTGGCATCAAGTTTGACCTCCCCAGCAGAGAGCTTTACAGCCATGATAACACAGTCCATCTTCTGGAGCTTAAGGCACTTTTACATATTATCTCATTTGTCTTGGCAGCATCTCTGTAAGGTGAAGACTTGACACAAATAGTAAAATGGTGAGGGCAGGCTGAGGGGCAAGAGCTATAAAGAGACTTACGTGGGGTTCAGTGCCAAAGTAGGGAAGGACTGGGGGGTCATGGGACTGATGCTCCCAGAGGACCTATTGAGCTGGGACACGGAGCTCCATGACCCCTTCCAATGAGCCTAGAAATGGGCTGCTTTAAAAACAGAAAATGTGGCCAGACGTGGTGGCTCACGCCTGTAATCCCAGCATTTTGGGAGGCCGAGGCGGATGGATCAGCAGAGATCAGGAGTTCGAGACCAACCTGGCCAACATGGCGAAACCCCGTCTCTGCTAAAGATACAAAAATTAGCTGGGCATGGTGGTGCGTGCCTATAATCCCAGCTACTAGTAGGGGCTGAGACAGGAGGATGGCTTGAACCTGGGAGATGGAGGTTGCAGTGAGCCGAGATCATGCCAGTGTACTCCAGCCTAGGCAACAGAGTGAGACTCTATCTCAAAAAACAAACAAACAAACAAACAAACAAACAAACAAACAAAAAAAAACAACAGAAAATGTGCTATGGAATCAATGTGAAGGAGGGAATTAACTCTGCCTGGGGCATGCGTTCTGAAATGACAATGTGACATTTTTGCTCAGCCTCAAAAGATTAGTAGTATTTTTCTAGAAAGACTCATGGAAGAACAGGAATGTGCTGGACAGAGAGGTGCCGATGTGCCTGCTTTTTTGGGCCCCTGGTGCTCGATGGAGGCCGTGGCCAGTGAGAGGCGTGGCAGTCAGAAGACGTGCTTCAATGTCAGTCTGCAGGAGAGAGGAGCTGAGGGAGGATTTGAAAAGCAGGGAGGTGTGCTTTCTGCTAAGTGATGTCCCAGGAGCCAGCGCTGCCCTGGCCCAGGGAAGAGACAATGAGGGCCTGCATTAGGGCAGGCTCCTGGGAATGAAGATGAGATTCTTCACAGCTCAATGCTGTGAACATACCACAGGGTTTAGGACATGGCCCTGCCCACAAGGAGCTTGTAACCTGGGGAAATATGAGCTGTAGACAGCAACCCATTCAAAGGCAATCAACTTAGAGGGGGTAGCCTTGAGTCCAACTGAAATAAAATTTCAGAGAAAGGAAAAATCAAGTGTGGGTAAGATAAGTCTAAGAAGTCACATGAGGGAGAGAGGTGAGTGTTAACCAAGGGGGGAAGGAAGGCATTTCTTTCTTTCTTTATTTTATTGAAGGATGTCAAGTTGAAAGGAAAGCATTTAGATAGACAAAAAGGAGGAAGGGCTTTCAGGGGAATGGGGAAGGGGCTGGAGTGAAGGCCCAGAGTTGGAACCAAATGAGATCTCTTCTCTCAGCATCACATGTGTCCACAGACGGCCCCTTTTTCCTATCAGCCTTCCCTCTATCACCCCATCTTAACCCACACACCTCTCTCTGTTGATATTTGGTAGAAAATAATGAAAGCCATTATGTGTGTATGTGTGTGCATAATATATATATATTTTAGAGACAGGATCTTGCTCTGTCACCCAGGCTAGAGTGTAGTGGCACTATCACGGCTCACTGCAGTCTTAACCTCCCAGGCTCAAGCAATCCTCCTGATTCAGCCTCCCAAGTAACTGAGACTACAGGCATGTGCCACCAGGCCCAGCTAATTTTGTTCTTTTTTTTTTTTTTCCTTAGAAACAAAGTCTCACTTTGCCACCCAGGCTAGTCTTGAACTCCTGGCCTCAAGTGATCCTCCTGCCTCCACCTCTGAAACTGCTGGGATTACAGGTGTAATTAAGCACTGTGCCTGGCCTGAAAGTCATTATACCACTCATTTTTATAAAAAAGTCTACTGTGGTTCCTATCTCGGTGAAGGAATATGTGACTCATTGGGCATAGAGGGGCCCAGGTCCCTCAGGAGGAAGACGGAAATTTTGAAAGCCCCCAAACATGAACTTCTACCTGCCTAGTTCTTTCTACCAGCAAATTTAAGCCCCAGCCTTATTTCTCATGCCTGGAACCACTTGAGAGACACCAGCTGGCCCAGGGGACCTCAGAGAGCTTGCAACATATTGGTCCTCAACAATTAGTTGTTGAGAGAATGAATGAATGAATGAATGAATGAATGAATGAATGAATGAATCAGAGCCCTTTCTCTCCCTTCCCCTGACCATCACAGGCAATTTGTGGTGGTTCTGCCTCCCAGCTGGAGGGTGGGGTAGGGTGCAGAATATTTTTATAGATAACAAAATGGGCTGGGTGTGGTGGTTCACGCCTATAATCCCAGCACTTTGGAAAGCCAAGGTGGACAGATTCCTTGAGCTCAGGAATTCGAGACCAGCCTGGGCAACATGACAAAAACCCATCTTTACAAAAAATACAAACATTAGCCGCATGTGGTGGTGCATGCCTATAGTCCCAGCTACTTAGGAGGCTAAGGTGGGAGGACAGCTTGAGCCCTGGAGGCAGAGGTTGCAGTGAGCTGAGATTGTGCCACTGCACTCCAGCCTGGGTGACAGAGCAAAACTTTGTCCCCAAAAAACAAAAACAAACCAAAAAACCCCCCACAAAGTGCTGCTGGTAATAGCCACCCTCAACTCAGGACTAAACGGAAATGACTCTGTGTCCCAGGCCGTGGTTTCCTTATTGATAAAGTGGAGGTAATTATGTCTACATACTACTTGGGTTAATGTAAAAGTCAAATGTGAAAATAGATAAGAAAATGACTTATAAATTAAAGGGCACGCCCCACATTAGAGGGATTTTCATCTTGGTCTATGCCTGGTACAAGGCCCTATTCATCTGCAGAATTAAAAAGTATCTGTGGATGCAGTATAAACCATCCTTTGCTTCACAGAGCATGCTTCAGGTGATAGATACAGTTACTGCCCTGTCTCCAGAGACCTTGTCTTACTTCTGTGTCCCCAAGATTTTAAACAAGCAGTTAATGAATGCACCTGAATGAAGGAAAATAATGAAAGCCATTCTATCTACTCAGGTTTGGCCAAATGCTCTTCTAGGTGCTTTACTTACATTATATCTCACTTCCTCAACAGCCCTGTGCATAGGGGTGTCCATATTTTACAGCTGAGGAAATGGAAGTTCTGAGAGGTTGTTAACAGTATTGACAATAATAATATCCATGATTGCTAACTTTCACTGACCATTGATTTTGTGCCAGGCACTGTCTAAACAGTGTAACACATCATCCCATTTAATCACCACAACAACCCTCTGAGGTCGTACTAACAGAGTTCCCATTTTAAAGATGAGGAAACTAAGACACAGTCAAGTAATGCATCACGTTCACACAGCAAGTAAGCGAATGAAGGAGAGAATGAATGGGCACTAAGAAAGCATGTGTGGGCTGGGCGCGGTGGCTCATGCTTGTAATCCCAGCACTTTGGGAGGCTGAGGCGGGCGGATCACAAGGTCAGGAGATCGAGACCACAGTGAAACCCTGTCTCTACTAAAAATACAAAAAAATTAGCCAGGCGTGGTGGCGGGCGCCTGTAGTCCCAGCTACTCGGAGAGGCTGAGGCAGGAGAACGGCGGGAACCCGGGAGGTGGAGCTTGCAGTGAGCCGAGATTGTGCCACTGCACTCCAGCCTGGGCGACAGAGCGAGACTCCGTCTCAAAAAATAAAAAAATAATAAAAAAAAAAAAAGGAAAGCATGTGTGATCAGCAGAAATAGGAAGTCCTTTTAATCCCCATCTTGCACAGTCCGATCCCTGAAGCAGAGGTCTGTGGCCCTGAGTGGGCCTGGGCCCCAGCCCCTTCTCCAACTCATCTGGAGGAGGAAATCATTCTGATTGCTCATGTGTCACCTCCTCCCATGATGGGCACAACCCCCAATGCAGAGCTGTAGCTCTTTAGATGACGAAGGGCTCTGGGAACGGCTCCAGGGCAGAAGAGTTAATTAGTTCACAGCACACAGAGCAGGAGCCTGATTACTCCCACTGCAGGAAGTTGATGACTTGTGATAAAGGCTGAGCAGGCCCCAGAAAGTTCTGTCCTTCTGCACCTGCGCAGGTAGGAGGCTAGGGGCCTCTCATTCCCCCAGGGGCCAGAACCACCACCCAGACAGGGATTAAAGGAGCCTCCCTTGAAGTTGCTCCTGAACCACCCCACCCACCGTTAGCTGGATTACATGGCGACTGTCAGCCATCTTCACATGCTTTCCTACCTCACCCTCAGGAGTGGATAGAGGACAGAAGGCTGAGTTGGCCCTCAAGGCCCTGGGCTTCTTGTCCTCAATCCTATTTTTTATTTATTTTTTCTAAATAGAGACAGGGTCTCACTCTTTCGCCCAGGCTGGAGTGCTGTGGCATGATAACAGCTCACCGCAGCCTCGAACTCCTGGGCTCAAGGGACCCCCTGCTCCCACCACCCTGCCTCGGCCTCCCAAGTAGCTAGGACTACAGGTATGCACTATCATGCCAGGCTATTTTTTGTTTGCTTGTTTTTAATTTTTGTAGAGACAGGGTCTCGCTGTTTTGCCCAGGTTGGTCTCAAACTCCTGGCCTCAAGTGATCTTCCCACCTCAGCCTCCCAAAGCACTGGGATTATAGGTGTGAGCCACCACGCCCACTCTCCGTGATTCATTGACCTGATACTATGAGAGACCTATTTGCCCTTTCTAGGGTCTCAGGACACCTCATCTATGGAAGGCACCAGGGAGGGCCCAGGTTTGGAGGAAGACAGTCTAGGCTCAAATCTTGGCTTTTCATTTACTAGCTGTGTGACGTTGGCTACATTTCTTAACCTCTGAGCAGAGGTTAAGTTTTCTTATTTAAAAAAAAAAAAAAAAAAAGGGCCAGATGCAGTGGCTCACACCTGTAATCCCAGTACTTTCAGAGGCCAAGGCGGGTGGATCACGAGGTTAGGAAGTGGAGACCATCCTGGCCAACATGGTGAAACCTCGTCACTAATAAAAATACAAAAAATTAGCTGGGTGTGGTGGCACGTGCCTGTAATCCCAGCTACTCGGGAGGCTGAGGCACGAGAATTGCTTGAACTCAGGAGGTGGAGGTAGCAGTGAGCCGAGACTGTGCCACTGTCCTCCAGCCTGTCGACAGAGTGAGACTCCGTCTCAAAAAAAAAAAAAAGAAGAGTAAAACTAATGTTGAAAGAACTCAGTAAGACAGCATATATAAAACCATCCAACACAATATTACTCAAAAAAAAATTTTCCCGTCTCTATCTATAAAATAGGATTAATCTTGCCTGCCTCTTCCTACCTCCCAGGGCCTGGATGCCAGTGAACAGAGGTATGTATCCAGTATGAAAGTGCTCTGTGACCCATTATTTATAGGGAGCACAGCTTTCCCACCATGCTTCAGGGAAAGTACAAGGTGGACCTCTCAGCGTTGGCTGACCTCTCATGTGTATGAATGACTGAGGGCCCTGCGTGATGATTTCACTAGTCAGCTCCAAAGCAGGGAGGACTGTGAGATCCCCAGCCTTACACTCCCGTCTCTCCCTGACAGTCAGGGAGGCACCCCCAGCTCTTGGCAAACGTCAAGAGAGGTGACAGGCTTGCCCCTGTGCCCTTGCAGGGAAGAAACTGGCCCCAGGAAGGCAGCCCAGAAGACCAGGATGTCAGCCCCTAGAGATGATAAACCAGGCTGGAGCAGAGAGGGGAAGCCTCTCTGAAGACCAGTCACATAAGCCAGAGATGGTCAAAGGCTGGGAGGCTCTGGGCCTGTGGGAAGAGGCTGCAAGCCAGCCCAGGACTCTTGGCAGGTTTCCTGGCAGCTAAGAGACCATGCAGGGGCCAGCTGACCTGGGCACCTGGGATCCCCGCCTGCTGCAGTACCAGGGGACCTGGGGGGCAGGGACAAGTCCCTGGGAGGCTGGGGAACACAAAGCAGGCTCCAGGCTCAGCGGTGGTGCCGTCCGAGAGAGCACAGTCCCAAGACAGGGTCCCAGGTGTGAAGACAGAGCTGTGCTGGGAAGAAGATGGAGGATGGCGATGGATGGGTTGGAAGGAGGCTGGTCATGGAGTTCAGAGCAGGAACTAAAAAACCAGAGGGCTTGAGACCAGAGCAGGACCAAGGTCAGAAAACTGCCTGCGTCCTGCTCCTCTCTCTTTCTGACAAGCTGGACTACAACCTTGGGCAAAGGCACTCACCCTTCCCCCTCAGTGCCATTTCCTCATTACAGGGCCCGAGAAAATAGTAATTATCTGCTTCGGTTTCAGAAAGTCTTCAAATAATTAACGTTTGTGGAATGGCTTTGAACTCCTCGGATATGAGCTGCTGTGAAAATATTATTATTGTTTAAAAAAAAATATGTCTCAAATCATGAGCCGTTGCTAAAGGGTCTGTTATCTTATCCTTGGGGGTAGCTGTTTGCAAACTGATTAATTAGAACTCAATTTTTCAGACTTTTTAATTTAGATGTTAATAAATTCAATAATTTTATCCATTTATTGTACTAGATAAGATCCTTTGGGAATAACTTCTCATTTACAATAGTGACCTGGGCAAGAAGACTCAGAAACTGTTTTATAAATGCCTGAGATAGGAAATGATGGAGATTGCACTATAAATAAGCAATCTTGCCGAGCTCCAAATTATCAGACCCACTACCAGGCCCAAATACCACCACTAACTTGAATTAATATTCCTACAAGAAACGTAATGCTTGCGTAGTCTGATTTTCTGTTTAATTTCTCAACCCAACCATACTGACTTTTGCGTTTCATTGATTTTGCCTCAATCTTTATCCAAAGGGAGAAATGTATACAGGGAGAATGATTTCAGTTGTGTCTGTCTCCCCTTCCCCTTTGTCTCTGTCTCCTGCTCCCAGGCTGAGAGGTAGGCCATCTGGAAGGAGAGACAGCCCCCAGCCATCAGGGGCCTTGGGTGCCGGCACAGGAGGCAGGGAAGAGACCAGCCTACTGCCATGTGAAGGAGGGCACCCTTTCTCTGCATGGAGATGTCTGGAGATGGTGCCTGGGAGCTAGGGATGGCCAGAGATTTGGGGAAGGAGAGGGCTTCTGCCACATCCTGGAGGGTTAGCTCACAGCCCACTGGAAACTCCAGCCTTAGGCCCAGCCAGCAACACAGATCTGCATGGGGGATTTTATCATGAGGTGTAATCTTTCTCAAAGAGCTCAACTCCAGGGCCTTCTGGGTTTCTAGGACTATTTAGAGAGGACCCCATCCCTCCTCTGAACATGTCTGTCCAGCCTCAAAACCTCTGCAAGGAGCTACAGGCTGGGGCTTCCATTCACGTTCCCCACCCCTCTCTTCTGCTCCAGCCCTCCCCTCCCTCCTGTCACCTGGTCTCTGCTTTCATTCCCTTCCTCAGCCCCTTCTAATCTGCAGGCTCTCCTAAGCCAAGTTTGGTTTCTCATTCCAAGTAGACCCTAACTCCCTGAGCAACAGTAAAGATATGCCCATCAGCTCTCAGTTACCTGTGCCGAGATGGGAGGCAGTAGTCAGGACTCCAAAACCATAGGCCTTGCTCTCTGGAATGTGTTGGCAATGGTTTTATAATCTCCACTCACAGCTGCCTTTGTTAGGTCACTATTAAAATGAACTTCATTCTGCGAGCACGGCCCTGGTATGAGCTAGGTGTTTTGTGGGGATAGATGGGGGCCAAGTGGCACACCCCTCGAACTGAGTACCCTGTCACAGGTGGGTCATGGAGCCAGCTCTACCCAGCTATGTTCTTCCTCGGGTCTAGTTTTCCTGGGGAGGAACAAATAGCACCAACAGACCCAGGATCCAGTTGGATGCAGAAATTGTCTTTTGAAAGTGAGCAGTATATTCAGACCATCTGCTGAGAAGAGAGGTGAGAAAATAAATCCCCTTGGACTTAGACACAAGAAAGAAAGAGCAGTGAACATGTTTGGAGCAGACGGCTCGGGATCTCAGTCACATGGCAGCTTCCCTCAGCTGAGTGCACAGAGCCTGCTAACTCGTGTCATGGGATGAACCCAGTAGTACCTGCACCCTGGGCGACCCCCTACCTGTCACATCTGGGTCTCCGCCCCAGCCTCTCTGCTCCCTGTCTCACCTTCAATTCGGTCTCTGTTCCACTCTCACGGTGAGCATTCCAAAAAGCAGACCCCACCTTGCCAGGGTACCTTTCTAAGGCTCTAGTTTCTTCCAGATAAGATATAAACTCTCCAGTCATCTGGTGCCAGGGCCCCTCAGGCATTTCCCTCCAGCCATTCTGAAGAAAGTGCATCCCCCAAACACTCATCCCTGTCCACACTGCTCCTTCCCTGCCCCCTACCTGGCTAATTCCTTCTCACCCTTTCAGATTCCCCAGGCAGCCTTCCCTCTCCCCTCCTGAGTTTAGGCTCACTTCCACCCCTCAGGACTCGCTGAAAGCCCCACGAGGGCCACTTCATAGCTCTCACACTCTCTTCATCTGCCTCTCCCTCTGCAGGGTGAGCTCCATGAGGGCAGGGGCTGTGCCCTGTTCTCAGTTGATCTCCAGAATCTGAGTCCCCAGAATCCAGTGTAGGAAATCCTGGGAAAAGCTCAGTAGTTCATTTACTTTCTTATCCTCATCACCAAAGCAGGCAGAAGACTCACTGGGCCAAAGTAACCATAGCAGCCCAGGGGAGAGGTGGTACAGCAAGTGCTTAAGCTGTGGGGCTTTAGACCCTGGGCTTGAAGCCTGACCCTACTGCCCTTCAGCCACGTGACTGTGGCCAAGTTACTTAAGCCAATATTAGCACCTACTATAATGGGTTGGTAATGCACGGATTAAGTGAATTAATATATGTAAATTGCTGAGAACAGGGTCTGACACACAGGAAGTGCCATGCACGTGTTTGCTAATATTGTTAGCAGGATGCTAACCCTTTGAGGGCAGGGACTGTACTCTTCATTCCCAGATGTACACACAGTTCCTAGCATATAGCAGCAAAGTTGTCTACTGGAAAGGCTTGGGAGGGAAACAAAATTGGATTCAAATCCTGGCTGTGTGCTATTGGGTAGGCTACATGTTAACAGTGAAGCTGTCTCATTATCTGAAAAGCGTGCAGGTTGATGTGAGGTTGATATGGTTTAAATATTTGTCCCCTCTAAATTTCATGTTGAAATGTAATCCCTAATGTTAGATAGGGCCTGGGGGGAGGTATCATGGCCTTTGGGTCATGGGGGCAGATCCTTCATGAATGGCTCCGTGCTGTCCCCATGATAATGAGTGAGTTCTTGGTCTGAGTTCACATGAGCCCTGCTTGTATTAGTCTGTTTTCACACTGCTTTAAAGATACTACCTGAGACTGGGTAATTTATAAGGAAAAGAGGTTTAATTGACTCACAGTTCCACATGGCTGGGGAGGCCTGGGGAAACTTACAATCATGGCAGAAGGGGAAGGAGAAGCAAGCATCTTCTTCACAAGGTGGCAGGAGAGCGGGGGGAATGCCAAACACTTTAAAATGATCAGATCTCATGAGAACTCACCCACTATCACAAGAACAGCATGGGGGAAATTGCCCCCATGATCCAATCACCTCCCACCAGGTCCCTCCCTCAACACACGGGGGTAACAATTCGGATTACAGTTCGAGATGAGATTTGGGTGGGGATACAGCCAAACCATGTCACTGGTTGTTTAAAAGTGTGTGGCACGTTGCCCCCACTTCTTGCACCCTCTCTCACCATGTGGTGTGCCTTCTCCCACTTCCTCTTCTGCTATGAGTAAAAGCTCCCTGAGGCCTCACCAGAAGCTGAGCAGATGCTGGCACCATGATCCCCGTACAGCCTGCAGAACCGTGAGCCAATTAAATTTCTTTTCTTTATAAATTACTCAGCCTCAGGTATTCCTTTATGGCGACACAAAAATGGACTAATGTAGAGGTTTAGAACGCTGTTTGTAAAGCCCTAATTAGCACAGTGCCTGGCCCCTAGTGGACACTGGATAAATGGTGGCTGTAATCGTCATTAGTATTGCAGAATGAATGAGGTGACAGTGAGCAGCAGACCCTCTGGGGCTGGATTTACTGATTACATGAGTAAATCTTCAGGAAACCTGCACTCCCATGGGCAGGTCCAACTACATAAAATTTGGAGACTGGTACAAAGTGAAAATGTGGGACCCTGTTGTCTAAAAACTATTCAGAATCCCAAGACAGCAACACCAGAGCATTAAACCAAGCCCAGAGCTTCCTCTGTGCACAGGTCATGAACTCATGAGGTCGGCCTGCCCGTGGGACCTTACCAGCACTAGTTTCAGTGGGATAGGCTGAGGCTCTCTCATTTTGCAGACAAGAGTCCCAGCCCAGAGCATTCAGGTGTCTCACGTCACTTTTCTTCTGGCTCATTCAGCAGGGTGAAGCTAGGAACTCTTGGTGCCAAGTCTAGTGTCCCAGTGTCCCCAGTGACTATCAGTCCCCAGTGGCAGCCCCAGCCCACTCCCTCCTGCTTGGCTGAGAACCCAGATCACAGAAAGAGGATGACTTATCTTTAAGTTTGGATTTAAAATTTTAAATGGTACTGAAGTCAATCGAATGACTGGTCCCAAATCTGTACTCCCCTCTTGTAGTATTAGCCATCCATGCTTGACTGTGGCTTTAGGGTGAGCAGGGTGCACCTCACCACATCTTGCCTCTTGGCTTGCCTGTGTTACTTACTTAGGCCAGTGGAAGTAATTGGGCTTGTCATCTTGTGTGCCTGCCTTTGAACATGGAAAGAACATGCCCTGGGAGTCCACCACCACAAAGAGGATGAAAGACGCATGGACCACAGTCTACACTCAAGCCCAGCTAAACTGGAGCAGCTGAACCCAGCCAACCTGCAGACAGAGGAGTCAGAAATAAATGCTTATTATTTTAGGTTGCTGAGTTTTGAGTAGTTTGTTAAGCAAAATTACTATGGCAATAGCTGACTGATAAGTGTCTTACAACCCAAAGGATCTGTGACTCACTGGGTGCCGTGGTTCACACCTGTAATCCCAGCACTTTGGGAGGCTGAGGCAGAGGATTGCTTGAGCTCAGAAGTTCATGACCAGCCTGGGCAACATAGTGAGATCCCATCTCTACAAAAAATAAAAAACCCAAGTGTGATGACGTGCACTGGTACCCCAGCTACTCAGGTGGCTGAGGCAGGAGGATTGCTTGAGCCCAGGAGGTCAAGGCTGTGGTGAGCCATGATTGCACCACTGCTCTCTAGCCTGGGAGAAAGAGCAAGGCCCTGTCTCAAAAAGCAACGACAACAACAAGCTGTGACTCCCTCTGAAGCTAAAGAGACTTTTTGTCTCATATGCATTTTCATGGCTTTTCTGGAGACACCCTAAAGCTGGGGGTCTCATGCCATCAGATCCCTTGATGTAAATGAAAGCATCTCCATTGGATTGGTTCTTCACTCTTTCCCCAGCCTCTTAGTCATCAGCAATTACTCCAGCTCCCTGCAGCTGAGATCTGTCTGTCCCTCCAGGCGGCCCCCTTGGGCAAGACCTAAGATGGAACCACACTGACCTTCTCTCACACAGAGCCCAAGGTTCCACATCATTTGACCTGGCAGACCCCTGGAGTACAGGCCGATCCTGGTGCAGCAAAAACTTGTGCTTCAAGGAGACTCAGACCCTGGTCAAATGTTTCCTCCAAACTGCAGGGAAACCATATTGAACTCTCTGGATGATCTATTTCAAATTTTTCCATCTTGACTTGAGGAGAAGAAGGATGTATTTCCCATGCCTTATCCTATAGGAAAATAGAACCCACTTGTTTTGTTTAATTTTTAGACACAGAGTCTATCTCTGTCACCCAGGTTGGAGTGCAGTGGCACAATCATGGCTCATTACAGCCTTGAACTCCTGGGCTCGTATCAGCCTCCCTAGTAGCTGGGACTACAGGCACACACCCAGCTTGTCACTTTAATTTAAAAAGATGAAACAGTAAAACCTTCTCAGGTTGGCAATACTCCATGGATATTGTCACGCATGGATGCCAGAAGACTAATGCATCCTGACCTTGGGAAGAAGAGAACAGAAGCTCTGCATTTGGAATGTTTCTGGATTCTTCTGTTGATCCATTTTAATCTGTATCCTTTTCCTGTAATAAATCATAACTGAGTGTCTAACAGCTTTCTATGAGTTCTGTGAGGCCTTCTAGAAAATAATTTCAGGGGTTTTTGGAACCTCCTGAATTTGCGATTGGTGTCAGAGTGAGGGCAGTCAGGGGGGCTGTCCCCTCTAACTTTGCAGTTGGGAGTCAAAAAATTGCAGAAACTGCTGCTGATGTTTACAGCTGCCCAGCAGCCCTAAGGCAAAAGAGTGGCTGGGAAAAAAAATGCACTGGAAGAACTCATGTTGGCCAGAGTTAATACACCTGCCACCATACTGGAAGAGGAAGAATGGCTCAGCCTCCACTCCGGCTTCCTAATCTAGCTTCAAGGCACTTGTTGGCAGAGTTAAACCATACCCAACACTCGGCAAACAAGGGAGTCCAGGAACAGTCTTCCGAACAGGAGAGAGGCGGAGGAGGTGAACCAGTCCCACATGGGGCTCACCAGGACTCTCTGAAAATCCACTTCCTGATTTTCAACTCCAAAGCCTTTGAAGTCCTCACTAAGGATGAGGGGTTTGAGATGTATGTGATAGGATCGTGGAGCGTTCCATGGTAAATTGTGCAAAAAAATCTCCCTATTCCTTTGAATGATGTATTACCCAGGAGTTTCAGCCACAAGCACCATTTTATCATCTCATTACACCAATCACAGCTAAGGCTACAATAAACACTTGGAATAATAAGATGCAGACACAATGACATGCTTTACCCTTGTCTGGTCTTTGAGAATAATAGACATGGTCACAGAGCCTGGTATTCAGATGAGGCTTTCCTGAGGACCCTTATTTCCAAAATCTGAAATTACCAGAAGGGTAAATTAAAGAATGAATACTCATTTGGTAAAAAGGATACCTTGTTTACAAAATAATTTTACTTTAATGGTAGAGATTTCCAGATATTTACCACTTGTCAAACCAGAAGAAATAAACTGCAAAGTGTTAGGAGCTATCCTTAAAGATCAATTAAGACTGTAGAAACCGCGTCTCAGAAACATTTATGAAATTAATGGAGAATTATAATTTGTATCACACACTGTTTCTATGAATGCATCTCTTTCCTAAAATAAGACCCAGCTGTAAATTATGGGAACAGTGTGGGTTGGTAAATGCTCTTCAGATGCCTGATGGGTGCATTTCCTGTCTCCCCTGGGTGTTAATCTCCTGCATGGGAAGACTCTGTTCCCTGTATGTATCACCTAGGATGCTTTTGGCTGCGAGTACAGAATATTTCAACTGAAACGGCTTAAACAATAAGGACATTTATTATCTCACAGGTCGAGCTGTCTGGAAACAGGAAGTTCTAGGCTTGGTTAGTTCTGTGTGATGAAGTTGTCAGGCACCTGCTGCCTCCTCCTTTTGCACTCTGCCATCCTCAGTGTCATCTGGTCCCCTCAAGGTGGCTGGATGGCCACTGACTACTGGCCCTCACACAAGCCCATCAGAAGGAAGGGAGGACAGCCTCTCTTTTACATTTCTCCTGTTTTCAGAGAGAAAATCCTCCCTAGTAGTTCTCTAGAAGGCTTCCCTTGCTGGTTCCTTAGTCAACATTGGGTTTGACGTGCACTCCACGGCTTCGAAAAAGCCTGGAAAGTGAGATGGCGTTTGCAGCTGCTTCTATCTTGAGAGTGAATTTCTCAGCCAGAAGGGAAGAAAGAGGTTGGGAAACATTGTTGGTTCAGAAACCAAGCATATCTGCCACAACACCCTGACCCTGCTCTCTTCTAAAGCCATAGGCCAAGGCTCTGGCACAGCAGGTGCTCAGCAAACACAAGCTAAGAAATAAAACATCCAAGAGTGCTCACTCAATCAATCTCAATTTCCTAATGGGTATTTCCAACTTTGATATAGAAGCCTCCTACACAGGCACCAAGAACCAGTCCCCCTTTGCCCACCTCTTGTCCAGGAGGTGGCTGGTCAGGCCAACCCATATACCACGAGTAAGGGAGCCTTTTCCAGGTTTTGTTGTTATCTTGTTCTCAAGTCACACAGGAGACTGACTTTCCTGGCAGTGGAAACCTGAAGACCCCCGCAGGAGAAGAGCCACTGCCAGGAGCAAAGCTGTCGCCGCAGAGATGAGAGCCTTTCCTATTCTTGACCTCGGATCTGGAAATAGAAGGGTCTTGTTCATGTTCCCAAGGAAATTGAGGAGAACACTCTTGAGTTAAAACAGATGTTTCACACGGGGCCCTTTAGAGGAGCTAAAACCAAATGGCTTTCAAGAGAAGAGAATAGTAGTTCAGAGACAAACTCTGCCAGACGTTTGGAGAGCCCCATCCCCAGCAGGGACCTGTGGGCCAGGACACTCCCTTTTCCTCAAGATGTAGCTGGGGACTCACTGAAATGTCACAGCTTCTTCAACTTGCAGTTGTGACAAAAACTCACTGATCTCAGTGGCCCCGTGGCCTCTTACCAGCATTCTGTCTGTAAACTCAGCCTCTTCCAGGAAACCAGAGAAAAAGTAAAGGCTTCACTAGAGATCATATCAAGCGCGGAAATCAGAAAGGGGCTTTGCCACAGATAATTCTGAGGTGAATGTCGGGTGCCTCCCAGGAAGCCACAGGCCACGGGAGCCGGAAGAAATACAAAAGATACTCATTTAATACCTGAGGAAACTGAAGCCCCAGAGGGAGACACACAGGTACTTTGGCTCATTGGAGAAGCTAATGAGCCCACTCTCCACTCCTAATTAGTTGTATCATATTGGACAAGTTGATAACCACTTTGAATATTGGTTTCTTCGTCTGTAAAATGGAGTTAATAACGTTGGCTGCACAGGGCTGCTGTGAGCATCAGACAAGATGAGGTGTGCAGGGGTGGTGCATCCCGGAGCGGGAAGTCTCTGGCCAGCTTCCTCCCCCGCCACCTCCCCACACTGCCTCGGGGCTCCTGGGGACAGCAGCTGGCTGGGCATCCTCACTGTGTGGACACTATCCTCTCTCTCCACCCAACTTAGAGGCTGTCGGCTCAGGGAGACCAGGCAGGCAGGGGACCCACTCCCGGGATTCCCCACACGGGAGTGTGGCCGCCCTGGCCAGTGTGGGGCTGAGCCCTCTGAGGATGCACAGCTCCTCCCTCTCCTGCTTGCTCAGAGCCATCTGTTCTTTGTCCCCATAGAGAGGCCAAGTCCCAGAGCCACGGGAAAGATGGCAGCTGCTGCTGTAAAGGCTGGGGCTCATGCCTCCAGCCACTTCCTTCCAATCCCACCCTGGCCTGCCCTCATGGGGGCCCCTGGGCCTGTTCCCAGGCTCAACCACATGTCAGGAGCAAAGCTGGCCCTCATGGACCAGGGACACCCTCCCTACCTCTCTCATGCCTGCTCCCGGGAGGGGCTGGACAGGACCCATCCTTGTCTGGGTTCTGGGTAGTCAGTGATTATCTAAATGAGAACAATAGCCCCATGGACCATTCTGGAAGAATGTCTTCAGGAAAATCATTGTTCATAGGGACCAGCTGTTCTGCCCCACAGCTCTCCTGGACTCCGGGCACAGGTGGGGAGGGCCTTGGGGTGTCCTAAGCACTATGCCCTGACCAAACACCAGCTACCCGACTTCTAGGCCCTTCCATTCTCTGCAAATCCCTCATTTGAATTGGAAATGACTCCTGCAGAGAAAGCTTCCAGCACAAATAGAGACATCCAGAGCCTGTGGGCAGCCCTGGGGTGGCAACCCAGATTCCTACTTGCAACTTCTGATGGGACGTAAGCACGAAGCATTATGCCTCCGGATACTCTAAAGCTTGATGTGGAGACATGGTCTGCCTCACAAGAGGTTGGTAAGGAATAACTGAATAGCAATTGTATTTTTAAAGCACTTTGCAAAGTGCCACATAAATAACTCCTCGTGTAAGTGATTGTCACATATATAAAATGCTATCGATGGCAGAAAAAATTATCTCTGGTGGCAGAGACACACATATCTATGCCAGGAAAGCAGGTCTCCAGTAGGGAGGCACCTGCAGTGTACTGAGAATTAAATGTCAGCAGAGACCTATCCCTGTGCTTGATCTCCCCATTGCCACATGCAGACCACAGGAGATGTGTTTATGTGTGTGTGTGTGTGAGTGTATTTTTTTTTTTTTTTTTTTTTGAGACAGAGGTTTGCTCAGTCACCTAGGCTGGAGTGCAGTGGCGTGATCTCTGCTCACTGCAAGCTCTGCCTCCTGGGTTCACGCCATTCTCCTGCCTCAGCCTCCCGAGTAGCTGGGACTACAGGCACCCGCCACCATGCCCAGCTAATTTTTTGTATTTTTAGTAGAGATGGGGTTTCATTGTGTTAGCCAGGATGGTCTCGATCTCCTGACCTCGTGATCCGCCTGCCTCAGCCTCCCAAAGTGCTGGGATTACAGGCGTGAGCCACCACACCCGGCCATTTATGTGTTTTTTAAATCACCAGCAATGAAATCCACTTAAAATATTGCAACAGCCCTGATGTGCGGAACTTATGGTGACATAGATCGCACTGATTACTGCCTTTGATTCTTTGAAGAGTGTGAGAGACTAAAACAAAACTATTATTTTTCAATCTTATCTGTGTTTGCTAGTTTTCGTACTCACTCCACATCTATAGAGGCTTCTAAAGGGGAGTAATCCTTCCACTAATAGCATGGTGTTTGTATTCATTAGACAATTTATTTAACAGAAAGGCAGCTTTTAAAGGCCAAACAAGGCCAAGCACCTTGGCTCACACCTATAATCCCAGCACTTTGGGAGGCCAAAGCAGGTAGATCGCTGGAGCTCAGGAGTTTGAGACCTAAAGACTCCTCCAGAAAGCTCCTAGAACTGATAAAAGAATTCAGCAAAGTTTCTGGATACAAGATTAATGTACACAAATCAGTAGCTTTTCTACACATCAATGGCGACCAAGCAGAGAATCAAATCAAGAATTCAATCCTTCACAATAGCTGCGAAAATAAAATAAAATAAAATAAAATAATAAAATAAAATAAAATACTTAGGAATACACCTAACCAAGGAGTCAAAAGACCTCTACAAGGAAAACTACGAAACACTGCTGAAAGAAATCATAGATGACGCAAACAAATGGAAATATATCCCATGCTCGTGGATGGGTAGAATCAATATTGTGAAAATGACCATACTGCCAAAAGCAATCTACAAATTCAATGCAATCCCCATCAAAATACCACCATTGTTCTTCACAGAATTAGAAAAAACAATTCTAAAATTCATGTAGAACCAAAAGAGATCCTTCTTAGCCAAAGCAAGACTAAGCAAAAAGAACACATCTGGAGGTATCACACTACCTGTTTTCAAACTATCTTATAAGGCCATAGTCACCAAAACAGCATGGTACTGGTATAAAAATAGGTGTGTAGACCAATGGAACAGAATAGAGAATCCAGAAATAAACCCAAATACTTATAGCCAACTGATCTTTGACAAAGCAAACGAAAACGCAAAGTGGGGAAAGGACACCCTTTTCAACAAATGGTGCTGGCATAATTGGCTAGCCACAGGTAGGAGACTGAAACTGGATCCTCATATCTCACCTTACACAAAAATCAACTCAAAATGGATTAAGGACTTAAGCCTAAGACCTGAAACTATAAAAATTCTAGACGATAACATTGGAAAACCCTTCCAGACTTTGGCTTAAGCGAGGATTTCATGACCAAGAACCCAAAAACAAATGCAATAAAAACAAAGATAAATAGCTGAGACCTAATTAAACTAAAGAGCTTTTGCATGGTGAAAGGAACAGTCAGCAGAGTAAACAGACAACCCACAGAGTGGGAGAAAATCTTTATAATCTATACATCTGACAAAGGACTAATATCCAGAATCTACAACGAACTCAAACAAATCAGTAAGAAAAAAAACAACAGTCCCATCAAAAAGTGGGCTAAGGACAGGAATAGACAATTCTCAAAAGAAGATATACAAATGGCCAACGAACATAAAAAAATGCTCAGCATCACTAATGAGCAGGGAAATGCAAATCAAAACCACCATGCAATACCACCTCATTCCTGCAAGAATGGCCATAAAAAAAATAAAAAAACAGTAGATGTTGGCATGGAATTCGAGCCCTGCCTGGGCAACATGGTGAAACCCCATCTCTACAAAAAACAAACCAAAAAAATTAGATGGGCATGGTGGTGCATGCCCAAGTAGTTCCAGCTACTTGGGAGGCTGAGGTGGGAGGATCAACTGAGCCCAGGGAGGTTGAGGTTGCAGTGAACCATGATTGCACCACTGCACCCTAACCTGAGTGACAGAGTGAGTCACCATCTCAAAAAAAAAAAAAGGTAGTGGATTGAACACATGTATCTAATATTCTTCCTTCACTAAACCTGACTAAAACTACAGTAGGGGATTTTTTCCCAAATTAAAAAAAAAGGAAGCTGGAAAAAAGATGGACAGGTGGTAACTACCTTCTAAGCAGTCGTGAGAAAAACGAATCTGGCCATCCTCAGGCCATGTCTCACAGGGACCCACAAACAGTTATTTCCCATCCTGCTACCCTAGACACTGTCCCTTTGGATGACCACTGCCCAAGAGTCACTTGAAGGCAGCTTCTCCCTGTGGATGTGGCTCACTCTGTCCGGTGTCTCCCATGAGAAAGCTGGGAGGCCCTTTACTCTACTCTTTCCAGGTGCTCCCAAAGCCATGACAACTCAAGAGGTCGAGACGACACCCCGTTCTTTTCCATCCTCACTGAGCCATCTCTGGGAGAGAGAAGGCCCTCCACTTCTTGACATCACACTCCCTGTGCATTTGCCACACTGTCCCTCCTAAGGGCAACTCTCTGTTTCCACCACTGGGCCAAGGAAGGGGGCAAGTGTGAGGCCAGCACCTTCTTTCCCAAAACCAACATCCAGCCTGACACCCCGAAGCCCCCTTCCTCCATGTGTACCTTTGGAAGAAGGAACTTGTGCAAAAGCCTGCTGTGAAGCACCCCCACCTCCCAGAAGACCGGAGCTCAGGCCCAGGCTCCCCTTCACTGAGCACTATTGGCCCCAGTATGAGCCCCTGTTCCTCATGCAAGCTGTACTTCTTTTTCTTTTAGGAGATAGGGCCTCACTCTGTCACTAGGCTGACTGTAGTGGTGCTATCATAGCTCACTGCAGCCTCAGCCTCCTGGAACCAAGCAATTCTCTTACCCCAGCCTCCCAAGAAGCTGGGACTACAGACATGTGCCACCACACCCAGCTACATTTTAAATTTTTTATGAAGATGGGATCTTACTATGTTGCCCAACCAGGTCTCAAATTCCTAGCCTCAAGCGATCTTCCTGCCTTAGCCTCCCGAGTCTCTAGGATTACAGACACAAGGCACCATGCCCAGCACAAGTCATATTTTTAAAATCTTCTATAGGTGTTAGGGAATTGAGGAATAGATTGTGTCTAGCTTGTTTGCATTTACAATGATTATATTTGGTGAATTAGATGTAAATGAGCCCCTCCACACAATATTTTTTAAAGGTAATAGAATTCACTTTAAGATGTTTTAAATTTTCATTTCTAGTGGAGCTCTAGGCAATTGAATTCTTAATTCTTCAGCAGTCTAGCATCTCAGCTTTTATCAGGTTCTGAGAAAAATGAAAAAAATCAGAGAGTAGAAGAGTCATCAACATTACCATGACAAAGAAAGTTATATTTTTCTGGACTAAGTGCCTTCTAATGTCAAAAAGAGAAAGAAAATGTATTTTTAAAGAACAAAAGCATTTCTAGGCTGAGCGTAGTGGCTCACGCCTGTAATCCCAACACTTTGGGAGGCTGAGGTGGGCGGATCATGAAGCCAAGAGACTGAGACCTTCCTGGCCAAAATGGTGAAACCCCATCTCTACTAAAAATACAAAAATTAGCTGGGCGTGGTGGCACATGCCTGTAGTCCCAGCTACTCGGGAGGCTGAGGTAGGAGAATCACTTGAACCCAGGAGGCGGAGGTTGCAGTGAGCTGAGATCGTGCCACTGCACTCCAGCCTGGTGACAGACCCAGACTCCGTCTCAAAAAAAAAAAAAAAAAAATCTAAATTTTTTGCATGTAATGTTTGCTTTTAATACTAAAACCAAGAAGAACTGATGCTTATGGAGTGTGTGTCCAGTGCTTGTCCCTGAACTCAGTGCTGGATGTGCATTAATTCATTGAAATCTCACAGTAACTTAGGCCAGCAGGAGCCACTACTAACTACCCCATTTTACAGATGAAGAAACTGAGGGTTGATGAGATTAAGTCACTCATCCAAGGTCCCATGGCTAGTAAATGGGTATCCAAAATTTGTCTGACTCATAGCCTGAGTTTTAGCCACTACACATCCTGACTTCTTTCTTTTTCATTTTTGTTTGAGACAGGGTCTGGCTCTGTTGCTCAGGCTGGAGTGCAGTGGCGCTATCTCGGCTCACTGCAAACTCTTCCTCCTGGGCTCAAGTAATCCTCCCATTTCAGCCTCCCGAGTAGCTGGGACTACATGCACATACCACCACATCCAGTTAATTTTTGTGGGGTTTTTTGTTGTTGTTGTTGTTTTGTTTTGTTTTGTTTTTTTGTAGAGACAGGGTTTCACCATGTTGCCCAGGCTGGTCTCGAACTCCTGGGCTCAAGAGATCCACCCACCTTGGCCTCCCAAAGTTCTGGCATTACAGGCATGAGCCACCATGCTCAGTCGTATCCTGACTTTTCTGGAATTTTGTCTACAATTTCTCTATTTCTGCTGCCTCTAATACTTCATTTTTTCCAGGCTTAAGGAAACTGAACTTCTGCTCAGACAAAGAAAGACTTTTCTGTCATTTCAGATACTCCTTTACTTCTTGAGTCAAAGTGCAAACTTCCAGAAATTGGTTTCTCTGCCAAGGTATGTCAGAGTCCTAAGCACCCCAGCCTTGTTGCTGAATGGCATCAGGATCAAAGGCCTGTGACAGTCTAACCATCCTTATTGTGCTTTCTCGAGAGGCCTATTCTAACACTTTTTTGTTCGTCCAACAGTGAGACTGAGAAGCACTTGCTAAACTTTAATTAGGCTGCTCTCCTGGGATTCTGTGTGCAGAGAGTCCTTCCCTGGCCTATAGCAGACAGGTCTCCCCTCTGGGCTTAGTCAGTGCCCTGGGTCCCCCAGAACACCCTTTTCTCATCCTTTCTGGGCACACGGAAACCTCCCAGATCATCCATGCCCAGTAGTTACCAAATGGGGCCCTAGCGGACCCCCCTACTTTGAGCCCCCCGCCCTTTTAAGTACTCCACGTACCGCAGATAAAGCTGCCACAGTTGCCAGCACATCAGCACAGGAACCGCCGCAGTCTGTCGTCCTTCCCCACACATCTCACTTTGACTCTCCATATCACCAGCTCCGGTTAAACTTCGCTCTTCACATCACTCCTGGGTTCTGCCTTTTCCATCTGACTACGTGGTGACCATCTATTCAGCTCAGGCCCTGGCCCCCTCAGACTCCGTTTCCACTGTTTGCTCATTGTCTCCCCTGCACCCCGGCCTCACAGGGTACCCCCACAGCTGTGCAGCCATCCGCAGGCCCTTCCCATCTAGAGCAGGGAGCCAACAATGGAATCCCGCTGGGGAGAGCCGGAAGGAGCATCCATAAAGTGCTAGACACTTGGCAATTGTCACTTAATCCTCACAACGACTTGTAATTTATTTATCCTCCACTTTATTCCAGAAATGGGTTAAGAAGCCTTATGAGACTACATAAAAGACCAACTTAGCATGAATTAAAAGCAGAAGCAAAAGAAGAAAGAGAAATAACAGGGCACATAAACCAAAATTAAAGAGCAAAATGTGCTACATAAATTCTTCGCTGTGTGTGGCTATAACTTTGTCTCTGATATCCCCTTGCAGCCAAGAAGGGAAGGGGAGCCTGAGCGGTGCCGGAAGGCAGGTATTACCATTTCTGCTTTACAGGTGAAGAAGTAGGCCAGAGGCTGAGGGGTTTGCCCAGGGTCGCACAGCTGAGAGGTGGCAGATGAGACTTAAATCTAGGCCTACCCAGACAGAAGGCACTGTTTTTTGGGTTTTGTTTGTTTGTTTGTTTTGGTAGAGGCGGATCTTGCTATGTTGTCCAGGCTGGTCTTGAGCTCCTGGCCTCAAGCAATCCTCCCTCCTCAGCCTCCTAAAGTGCTAGGATTCCAGGCATGCACCACGGCACCCAGTCTCCGAAGGCAACTTCGAAGTCTTGTATTAATATTTAGGCTCTCCTGAGCTCTGTCCCAGGGGCACATGTCCAGTGTTCTTCTAGGACCAGAACTTCCTCCTGAATGAGAGGTATCCATCAGCTGCCATGGCTCTTCTCCAGCCACCATGGCATCACCTGGACAATGCAATGGGCTTGTCTCTCCTGGGACTGTGGATCGTGGCAATGGCAGTGGCAGTGAGGGAAATGGGCTGCTGTGGCTGCTCTGTCCTAGTCAGAGCAGAAACCAATCAACCTTCAGTTAAGGCAGGGCCAAGGGAGGGAGAGATAAGGGGGAGGTCCTTCCAGACACCCACACTTCTGTGTGACGGCCCTGCTCCCTGCTCCACCCCAAAGGCAGCATACAACTAATAGACTTGTCATCTGGGGCAATAACATTAGCTTCATCATTACCATTTTACTAAATAAGTCATTTCAAATTAATTACCTTGCACTCTTTCGAATTAGCTCTGGTTGACTCCTCCATTCCTACTGATTATCACATTGGCAGAATTCATTAGTCCTGTAGATAAACTGAAGTGGTTGTGTGTGCACTGGGTATATAGACGAGCTCTTCCTCCCTGACACATGTGCCGGGGAGCCCAGGTGCATCCAGGAGGCTCCAGTCTGCAGTTGGGCAGCATGGCCGTGGGCCCATTTGTGACATCTCCCGAGTCTGGCACCCCTCAACTCTAGGCATTACCCTTGAAGGTTGTAGCAGCCTATGAACAGCCTTGTCACTAGTTGGCTTTGTCCTTTGCCTCCTTCTTGGGTTCCATGAGAAAATCACGTGAATGAGCTATGAATTGCTTTCTTCTCTATTTCAGAGTCTCAAAGAAGAGCTGGAGGTCTGAGGGAAGGGGAGAAGGGGAGGCATACATCTTGGGCACCTCACTTTAACCTCGCTAAGCCTCAACTTCCTCAGCAGTCAGTGGGAATGATGGTATCTACCTCATAGGATTATTGTGAGGACTATTGTTTGCAGTGTTGATAGCTAATTAAAAAAAAAAAAAAAACAGAGATAGGGTCTCACTATGTTGCCCAGACTTGTCTTAACTCCTGGGCTCACACTTGAGTTGAGCCCAGCAACCTGCTCATTTTAGCCTCCCAAAGTGCTGGGATTACAGGAATGATCCACCATGCCTGACCAGTAGCTACATTTTAAAGGCATATTTACCATATTCTGGACACTGTTCTGAACACATAGACCAATTCACTTAATCTTAACCATAACTCTATGAGGTAGGTATAATAATTATTTCCATTTTCATATGAGAAAACTTAGGGACAGGAAGGTCAAAAATAGCCAGTTGGCCCATGGCCACACAGCCAGCGAATGGCAGAGATAGACTCTGAAGCTAGATGGTCACCTTTACAACCCTGCTCCTAGCTGTTAAACTTTGTGGATTAAATGAGACAATGCATAAAACATTTAGTAGACATTCTGGCACTTAGGAAAACTCAATAATTGTTAGCTACTATTGTGGCTAATTATGCATAATAAAAATAGTAGGATGGAGACAAAGCCAGACAGAGGTAAAAACACACAAGTTTTTGATTGGAAGAGACCTTGATGATGCAGGGCAGGTGAGCCTCATTTTTGGGCTTGGCCCAGGAGAGCTCTTGGCTTCTCTCAGGAAAGCATTCAAGAGCAAGCTGGCGGTAGAAGAAAGCAGGTTGACTGGAGAAGCAGCAGTGTACGGTGGCTGCTCCCTGTGGAGTGGGGTTAACCCATAGGCAGTGCACTCAGAGTAGCAGCACACGGACTGTTGGCTGGCAATGTTTATGGTTACTTCTTGATTATGTGCTAACTATGTGGTGAACTATTCATGAGTTTTCCAGGAAAGGGATGGAAAGTTCCCAGAGTCCTCCCCCTTTTAGACCATGTATGATAACTTCCAGACGTTGCCATGGCATTTGTAAACCGTCTTGGTGCTGGTGGGAGTTTCCTTCAGCATGCTAATACATTATAATTAGCATATAATGAGCAGTGAGGAGAACCAGAGGTCGCTTTCATCACCATCTTGATTCTGGCTGGTCTCAGCTGGCTTCTTCACTGCATTCTGTTTTATCAGCTGGAGTCTTTGTGACCTGAGCCTTGAGAAACAAGTTCTGCCAAATCCCTATCTCATTAGGCTCCTAGCTTTACGGGCTTCCCACTTTTGCCCAAGACATCCCTGTTGAAAGAGGTCATGGTCTTGAATCCCGTTTCAGAAGGTGCTTCCTTCATAGACACTAGTAATTTTCCCAAACACAGATTATTAGTTTTGGAGAGCTGGAAAGGATGCTGGATGACCATCTAACCCAACTCCCCTCACATTACAGATGAGGAAACTGAGACCTGGAAAATTCCCTGAGCAAGGGAGAACAGAGCCTGGCAGGGAGCCTGAGTTCCCTGACAGTTCAGAGTTTTTTCTCTACAGCATGCTAGAAATCCTACACTCTTATTTGCATGTTGCTTTCCATAAATTTGCATGTTGGTCTCCAAAGACTCAGTATGTGAAACAAAATAAAAGAATGTGGGCACTGAATTTAAACTTAATAATCAACACTCTTGAAATGCAGAACAGAGCCCCAGGCTTCAAGGAAGGGAGGACAGGAGTTGGGATGCAGCCTCCCTCAGTGTACAGGCAGGCAGGTCTTTATGAGGGAGGGAGCCAATCACCTCGGTGGCCAGCATGACCCAGGAGCTGCTACAGGAGCCACCAGAGGAAGCTCTCCACAAAGCCCATCCAGAACTAGAACACAGGTCCATGACACAAGTTCTCCGAGAGCAGCCTTCATGGGCACCGAGGCCCAGAGAGGTGAAGGGACTTCCCTAAGATCACTGAACAGTCAACAACAGAGCCTGGACAATGATCCACATCTCCTAACTCCCAGCTCTACAAATTGTTGCCATCTTCAGTGTGAAGCTGCCTCAAGGCCCTACTGAAGCACACTTTCCTCCCTAGCTGGACAGGAGGAGCCTCAGGATAGCCACTAAGCCTCCCGTATTGGCTCAAATCTGTTTCTCCTTGGAAAACCCAGAGGCCAGGAGCAGCCAATCTCAAGGACAGTAGGTGCTGGGGCTGTATGGACACATCCTGGATGGTCCCTGGGAGCATGTCCCTGGGGCGCATAGGCCCTAATCCTGCTCTGCTTGGTCTGGCGTGATAGGAAGTGAGGCAGGGGGAGGGAGAGAAATAAAAATACCCACTGAAGTGCAAATGGGGAAAAAAGCCAATGAAGCAGCCACAGCCCTGGCTGGGGAAAGAACAGCCAGGACTGGGGGTCTGGGAGGAGGCACCTCTCTCCTTCGGGGCCCCAGTAGGAGCAGAGATGACAGAGGAACACAAGGCTGGGCTGTGCCCTGCCCCAGCTGGCAAAAGAGATCCAGAGAAGCTGGCCTCAGAGATGTGCTAAAGAGAGGCTGGACTGGGGACCTGGGGACACCAAGAACTCAGTAGAGGCTCTTCTCCTTCTTGAAAACAAAAACTGAGGTCACAGCCAGCCTGGAAGACACACCCTTCAGTCTGCAGTGGCTTGGCTTTGCAGATACTTGGCTGAATACAAGGAACTTATTGATTAATTCCATGCAAAGGCTGCCCATTGCAGACTTCAGGGAAATGCCTCCTTCTCCAGAGAGGGTAAGAGACAGGATAGAAAAACCATCTTTCCAGATGAGACTGAAGTTCTGCCTGGGATGGGCAGATGGGTCTTCACTGGCTCAAGTCCATGGCCCTGCAGGCCCTTCCTCTCTGGTCCAGGGCCCTGGTCTTCTCTCTCTTCCAGACTGGGAGGCTCAGACTGAATAGGACATAATTGGGGTTTTAGCATGTTGGAAAGAAGTAAAGAAACTCTTCCTTTTCCCTTCTGTAGTGGGTGTGGGAGGTATAGAGGAGGAAATAATTTTTTCTCTACCCTTAAAACCCTGTAACAAAAGACAGATTAACAAGAGAAAAACAAACAGAAGTTTATTAACATGTATACCTGGTAGATAAACAGGGAAAACAGGAAATACCCAAGAAGTGGCTTTGAATTCAGATTTAAATATCATCTTCAGCTGACACAAAGAAAGAAGGATATGGAGGGGGCAGTGATGGAGGGAGGTAACCAGGAAAAGCAGGGTAAACAAGCCTGAAGTTTGTTATGCAGATTTAAGGTGGTACCTTCTCCATTGATAAGAGTCTCTAGTGATTTAATAGCATTTTTTTCTTTCTGCAACAGAGAGGGAGACACCCTTACAAATGGAGATTTTCTTTATAGATATAAATGTTTCTTACAAAAGAATAACTTTTACTCTGTTTTCAGGGCTTCTCCTGTGGCTGCTGAATCTTAAAATAATCCTAGTGCCAGAGGCATATTTTGGGATGGCATATTCTGCTCTGCTACAAAGGGGATGTTGGCAGCATGGGTAGATAATGTGTAGAGGATGAAGAAGGAGGAAAGGAGGGCACAGGTTGAAGAAGTAGCCCCAGGAAGGGTGTGGGTACATGTCTTAGTCCATTTTGTGCTGCTATAACAAAATACTGGATAATTTGTAAAGAAGAGAGATTTATTTCTTATGGTTCTGGAGGCTGAGAAGTCCAAGATCAAGCATCCACGTCTGGTTAGAACCTTCTTGCCATGTTGTGTCATAATATGGCAGAAGACATCACATGGTGAGAGAGTGTGCCAGGGCAAGAGGAGGCTTACCTCATTTTTGTAACAAACTCACTCCCAAGATAATGACAATCTGTAAGCAGATAGGGAGGGTCTTCAGGGACCATAGAAATCCATCTAGTTTGAGCAACCCACCTGCTTTACAGCTTCCTATCTTATAGCCTGATGTTTTCAAGCCCTGTGTGGAATGTGGTCTCCTAGTCAGCTGAAACCAGCTCCTGACAGAGACCAGCAACTGACAGATGAATCAGAGTAAACTTTCTTCATTACCATACTAAAGTCTACACCTCAGTAGGATGTATAGCTTCATTATCATAACATATGGCCTAATGCTAGCATGATGACTCACTGCACCTATGCCAGTGAGACCCTCCTCTACATACGATGATGCATCTTCTCCCCTGTCCATTGCCCCATTAAACCTTCCTGTCACTTTCCCTCAGGAGCACTGCTTTGGAGAATCCTCTTCCTACCTGTGACAAATAATTAAATTCCTATTGATCAAAACCTGCTTTCTCGTGGAGAGTCATTCGGTACTTGCCAGGCAAACGGACCCCAGTTCTTTGAGTAACAAATCCATTTATGAGGACTCTGCCATTAACACCTCCCATTAGGAGCCACCTCCCAACACTGTTGCATTGGGGATTAAGTTTCCAACACATGAATTTGAGGGGACACATTCAAACCATAGCAGCACATTCGTGACTTTTGTTAATACCAAGTTTTAATCCTGGGCAATTAAAACACAGCAATGAAGCTGGAGAACAGTCTGGAAAAATGGCTTGGGACCCATTCAAGAGGGGTCTTGAGCACTCTCCTAAGAAGTCTGATGTTCATTCTGTTGGCAACAGGACACCACTGAAGGTTTTGAGAAGAGAAGAAATGATGCACCTTGAAATGAAGCTGTAAGGAGTAACTTCTAACATGGGAGACAGAGAAGCAAGAGTTTGAAAAGGGAAGGATTTGTTAGGAGGCCTCTGCACATGAGCAGGTCAGGAGAGACAGAGCAACAGCCTGAATTCCAGTTGTGGGGAGGATAGAGGAAGCCAGAACAGAGTAAAAAGAGAACTTACAAGAATCAGTGATGGATTAGCCATGAGGATGAGGAAGAGGAAGAAGTAAAAAAAGAATGAGTTTTGTAGCCCAGATAGCTGTGTGGTAACATTAAGTGGCATCAAGGACCTGCAGAGAAAAAAGCAGTATAAATGAAGAAGAGTGAGTTCAGTTGGGGACATGGAGAACTCAGATATCCTGAAGACAACCTTGTGGAAATCCCCAGAAGACAGATGGAAACTCAAGACCAAGTCAGAGATATTTGAGCTCAAGAAGAGGTGGGGATTTGCAAGTGAACAGCATCAGGGAGCCTGAGAAGGAGACTGAGAAGGAAACCCAAGGGAATGCAGAGCTGATGACAGAGAGCACAGACAAGTCCTTGATAGCTAAAGATGGCAAAGCCACCCATAGGTAATCAGAGTCAAAAAAAAGAAATCTAGGAGGGATGGGACAATGAGAAAATGGAGCCCCAGAGTATACAAAGTTGCTTCAACTCCCAGGGCCTATGTGGGAAATAAGAATTTCTATTTCGGTGAGAGCCATAGAAGTGCTGAGAAAAACAACATGCGAATATTCTGAATTTTTCAGAAAAGATCAGATGCTCACGCCTGTAATCCCAGCACTTTGGGAGACCGAGGCAGTTGGATCACTTGAGGTCAGGAGTTTGAGACCAGCTTGGCCAACATGGCGAAAGCCCATTGCTACTTTAAAAAAATGCAAAAAATTAGCCAGGTGAGGTGTCACACATCTGTAATCCCAGCTACTCGGGAGGCTGAGGCACAAGAACTGCTTGAAACTAGGAGGCGGAGTTTCCAGTTCAGAGAGAGATTGTTCCTCTGCACTCCAGCCTGGGTGACAGAGTGAGATCCTGTCTCAAAAAAAAAAAAAAAAGAAAGAAAGAAAAAAAGATGCATTCAAGATGGTATGACTGTAGACTCTTCTGAGTTATTCAGAAAGAAGATTTATATACCTCAGATTATTATGACTTTGCTCTCTTCAGATTAATCCTCTCTTAATGAAATAAAACAAAATCTTTTTTCATCACTTTATAATCATAGATATGTGAAAGGAAAATAAATCTTGGGACCCCAAAATCACTAAGCCAAAGGGAAAAGTCAAGCTGGGAAGGGCAAACCTGCCTCTCATTCTATTCCCTAAAAAGATAGCTCCTAAGATAAAAAAGCTATATACCTACCTCACAAGGAATTTCCTTGTGGACAAAGGAAAGACAGAACTCAAAATCATCCCTCTGCTCACTGAGGTAAGTGCATATCTGATTGCCTTCTTTGAAAGACTAATCAGAAACTCAAAAGAATGCAACTGTTCATCTTTTATCTACCTATGACCTGGAAGCTCCCCTACCCACTTCAAGTTGTTCTGCCTTTCTGGACCAAACCAACATCTGACATGTATTGATTGATGCCTCATGTCTCCCTAAAATGTGTAAAACCAAGCTGTGCCCCCACCACCTTGGGCACATGTCATCAGGATCTCCTGAGGCTGTGCCATGGGCATCCATCCTTAACTTTGGCAAAATAAACTTTCTAAATTGACTTAGACCTGTATCACATATTTGGGGTTCACAGATGGTTGAAATATTATAAAGAAATAAAAACTCCCATTAATGTCACCTCCATCCTTCATTGTCATCATTATCAACTCCTCCTTCTGTTTCTACTGCATATTTAACAGAACCACAGAGCTTATAAACTCTCTTTGCAAAATGTGTCCAGAATCCAACTCTTCCTCATGACCTCTGCTGCAGCCAGACTGGCCCACACCTCTGTCCCCTCTTACCTGTGTGTGGCCACAGCCTCCTGGCAGTTTCACTGCTGCTCCTAAAAATCACTTCTCCATTCAACAGCCAGAAAGATCCTGATAAAATGCAGGCAGGGCCTTGTCCCTCTTTAGTTCAAACTCTCAGTGACTTTTGTCTTAGTCTGTTTGTTCTGCTATAACAAAATACCTAAGATGGTATTTTATAAATAATGGAAATTTACTTCTCACAGTTCTGGAGGCTGGGAAATCCAAAATCAAGGCCCTGGACAGGTTTGTTGCCTTGTCAGGGCCCTCTTGCTGTGTCCTCACATAGCAGAAGGGCAGAAAGGACACCCAAGCTAGTTCCTTCCAGTCATCTTATAGGCACCAATCCATTCATGCAGGCAGAGCCCTCATCACTTAATCACTTTCCAAAAAGGCCCCATCTCTTAATACTATCACAATGGGGAGTAAGTTTCAACATGAATTTTAGAGGGGACACCATCATTCAAACCACAGCAACTTCCCATCTCACTAAAGTAAAATCCAAAGTTGTTCCAATGGCCTAAAGGCCGGACATAACCCAGCTCCTGCTCTCTCCCTCCATCTCTCCCCCAGCTGTTTCTAAACTTTCCATGTCTGTGTTCCTGTGCTTCCTTTCCCTACCTGTTCTCCTGAATATCTACCCAGCACATTTCCCCACGTTTTTCAGGTCTTTACTCAAAGGCCATATCCTCAGAGACGCCTTTTCAGACCTTTCAATTTACAATTGAATGCTTACCCCTTCTATACACACACACCTCCTTTCCTTATCTTCTCCCCACCCTCTGCTTTATTTCTCTTCTGATAAGATGCTGTCGATACTACATAATTTGCCCATTTATTTGATTATTTTCTGTTTCCCTAAACTAGGATGTTAGTCCCTAAAGACAAGGATATTTGTCTGTTTTGTTCACCAGTGTGTTCCAAGGACTAGAAAAGTGCCTGACACCTTGTGGGTGCTCAAACATCTATGTAGAATGACTGACTGCAGCCTATGGGATGATGCCACCTTCTATGTCAGCTGTGATGAGTTTGCCCCTCGTTCCATGCCGGGGTCTGCCAATAGAGGGCGCGAGCAGCAGTTGAATTCACTTTGCAGTTTCTCCTGTATTTGTAGAATCAGCCTTCTCCTCATGGCATAGCTTTGTCCTCCCCAAGACACCGACTCATCAGAGGTCTGAGCTTCAGCTCAACCGGGTCTCGTTTTAAAGTTTTAATAATTCCAACCTCATCCCTTTGTTCACTCAGCCCCACAGACAGTGGCTTCTTTCTGCAGTTGCTAACGCCGTGACACCCTGAAGTGCTTTTTTTTTTTTTTTTTTGAGACAGAGTCTTGCTCTGTCACCCAGGCTGGAGGGTAGTGGTGCGACCTTGGCTCACTACAACCTCTATCTCCTGGGTTTAAGCGATCCTCCTGCCTCAGCCTCCTGAGGCGCATGCCACCACATCTGACTAATCTTTGTATTTTTAGTAGAGATGGGGTTCACCATGTTGGCCAGGCTGGTCTCAAGCTCCTGGCCTCAAGTGATCTGCCTGCCTCAGCTTTCCAAAGTGCTGGGATTACAAGCATGTGCCATTGCGCCCAGCCTGAGGTACTCTTTTTATCCATTCAGTTACTAGTTATAACTTTATACTTTCTTGACAATTTGTTGCATTAAATTCTTTCTGTCCAAATAACTGGTGCAGTTTTAGTCTCCCAATGGATGGACATGGCAAATACAAGACACCACTCAGGATAACCACCTGCACCTACAGCCTTCCTGCCTGGCCTCATACCTGTAACCCAGGTGCAGAGGGTGGGCAAGGGCTCCCTGGCCCTCCCAACTCAGCTTCCATTGGAGGCAACTCCTGTTTCACACTCTCCTCTGTTCCACAGACCTTCTTCTGAACCCTGACATGAAGCTCATGCTTCTCTGTACCCTCACCACTCCCTACAACTGTCCCCACCATTGCTCCTATCATCTCATTTTGAAGCTGCTTGTTTTTACACTTGTCCCCCTCTTCAGAATGGTGACACATCCAAAGGCAAGGCCATATGTTATTCATATCTGTAGCCCTACTGCCTTGCATACTTCACCCTTGCCCCACTCATAGTAGCTGCTCAGTAATATTCAATGAGCCTAATAAACATTTGACAACCCAGATATTTCAACAGGATGTGAAAGCCACTCATTTTAATGAACAGTCCAATCTGATATAAATACAAAAAAAAAATCCACGTGGCAGTAAAAGCAAAAAAAAAAAGAAAGAAAAAAGAGAGAGACAGAAAGAAACTAGAGTCTTTGCTTTAATCACCCCCATGCAAAACCAAACCTTCAGATAAAAAGAAATATGGCCAGTCTCCAGTGAGTCTCTTTCCTCATGATGTTGGGCTTTAATTATATTTTCATGAAGTCTGCATGTTATTATTTATATTTCTATGTTGATATTTGCACAGTTGTCAGAGTTTTTGAGGAAGCCTTTTCTCTCTGAGCCCAGAGATGGCTGCACATCTCTTGGAAGGGATGCTGAGGTCCCAAGACAGCCAACCTCTCTCCTGAGACTAGAAAGCATTATCAGCCAAGCTTTTCTTCTCAATGTCAATCTGTTCATCTCTCTCTCTCTCTCTCTCTCTGTCTCTCTTCTTCCCTCTCTTCCTTTCCCCTCTCTTCCTCCCTCCTCTCCTTTCTGGTAGAACATCTAATAGAATCACTTGTGCAATAGATAACGACCCTGTTATAGCTGCTGGTGCTTCCCCTGTGTAATTAGGAAGTGCATTGTCGTGTAATTCAGAAATTAATTAGTAGTAAATGTTTCAAGAACGCAGGTGGAAGTGGGAGCCGACTGCGCTCCATCAGCCATGCATCTGGATTGCTTTCCAGCTCCAGGGGAACATCTCTGGGCTCACCCGGGGACATCCGCCATAAGGGACACCACCTGGCCTCTGTGGTTCTGAGGGTTGGCACGCCCTTCTTCACCCTCAGCTGTGAGGATATAGCTACAAAGGCCACAAGCTGGCTGCATATCAAGGTGCTCTGACCCACTGCTAGGCAGCAGCCGTAGAAGGTGTCTCTTGCTGCCCAAAGAGCTCTCAGTGCCTTTCCATCCCAGGAAATGGATGGGATAGATGTTACCATGCAACCTGAATCTTGGGGAGTCCAGAGACTTTTCTCTATCTGGGGAGTAGCCTGAAATTATTTCTCTCTGATATAGAAAGGAAAATTACCACACTGGTAACATAGGATCATGGAACAGAAGACAGGACTAAGCAAGGAAGACAACTGCTTCCTGGCCCGGGCTATCCTGTTGGGGCTGCAGTGATGGCCTCAAAGACAAGGTGAAGCTCAATCTCCTCCAGAAGATTGTAGGCTTCCCCACGCAGGCTCCAGTTTATCCTATCCCCTTGCCTTCTCTCATGCTCTTCCCTCTGTCTGGAATACCTTTCCCTCTCCTTTACCAGGGCCTCACACAGTACCTAGACTATAGCTGATGCTTAATAAATATTTACTGGATGAATGAGTGAAATTCTACCTGTCAAACTTCTACCCGTCTTGCATGAAGCCTGCTTCGTTTCCTGAGTCAGCATTAACCTCTCTTTCCTCTTGGCTGGCTTGATTTTTCTGTACATCTCCTACAGCACTTACGTTATGCTGTTTCAAATTACTACTACCTGTATATGGGCCTGTCTCCTCCATTCATTGGCAAGCTTACTGGGGGCAAGGACTTGTCTTGTTCATCTTTGCATCTCTTCTCAGCAACTCCCCGTGCAAACACTGAGCCTGACATGTAGTTGGTGCTTAAGAAATATTTATTGACTGAATTATTGAGCAGAATTAAAGACAGTGACTCCATCCCCTGAGAGACTGCCCGCTCCCCTTGGGATGGTGGGGGTTCCCATTTCAGGTAGCCAGGAGTAGCTGAAGAGCCAAACACGAGCAACCCATGCCTGCTGGGTAAATCCACTGTGCAAATCCACTCATTAGTATCCATGAAGTTCTGGAACAGACTCCCTGGCAATCCCTTCCAGAGCATACACAGGATAATTTTGACTGCGGGATGATTTTTGGCTTGAATTTCATCACCAGATCATGCCTCTCATCTCCTAATCCTCTCTTCCTTGTTGAACTGAATTCAATTCAACACGCCTAAATTGAAGGCTTATAATATACACAGAACCGCAGAACCTTCTAAAATCCCGGCGAGTTTCCATCTGCTTTCCTCTGTTTTTACTAACAGAGCTATTCCCTTCCATGGAAACTGAGAAGCTGATTCTCTTTGGCAATGCCCTTCCCCTGAGCCTGGAATCCTCAGAGCCTCAGGCAGGCCAGGATTAGCACAGCCCTGCCCCCACTGGCCAACAGGAACACTTGATAATACAACTCTGAGAATATCGCTGGACCTCAGGATCCTCTATCTTATATTGAAAATTGATCAGGACCAAAGGGAAGCCCAGCAGACAAGGTTCAACAGATGCTAGAGAGACCTGAACTCTGCTTCTAACAATAACTAGAGAAGCAATAACAATCACTGAGATTTATGGCAAGTCTCCTGGGGAATGGGCACTTTCTGCATGCCTTTGTACAGTGTCTCACTGATTCTAACAATAATCGTATAAGGTATATATCTATTACTATCTCATTTTACCAGTAAGGAAACTGAGGCAATGGGAAAGTAAGATGACAGTCGAGGAAATCCGTAGACATCTTTTTGAAGGGGGCGGCAGTAGTGATCAAATGTTTTAATAGTGAATGAATGAATGAAATGAAATTTCAGCCCAGGGGACCCCTTTCAGGGAGTGTAAACTTTCTCTTTTCTTCTCCTCTTTCCACCAGTGAGCTGCTTCTTTAATGGGCAGGATAATTCACTAAGGACTCAAGCTTCCTTCCCTCTGTGGTCAGGTCAGCGGGTGGTCAAGCTGGGTGCTCTCTGGCCTCAGGGGACAACTGTGACCAAGAGAGGCAGCCCGAGGAGAATGCCTTTGGGATTTTTCTTCTCTCAAAGCTGAAGCTCTGGGAGGGAGTCAAGTGTAGTCGGGGGATGAAAGATTCAGAGGAAGGGGGGATTCCTATAGGCCAGGAAAAAGATGCCCACAGCAGAGACTTGTTCCCACACCCAGGCAGTGGCTCCCAGCCCAGTTAGTGTTGGAGCCCACGGGGCTGGAGCAGGAGATGTCACCTCCAAGGACAAGCAGGCTTCGACAGCAACCATGGTGGAGTGAAAATTAGATACCCTTTTCCCATTTTGCTGTCCCTGTAAATCATTCTGTGTAGCCCTGGGGAGAGGAAGGAAGCTGGGTAGAATGGGAACTCCACGTGAGATTTAATTAGACTGAGAAACATGTAAAGCACATTCATATTGCCAGAGCCCTTTTTTAAAAGTCCAATTATTTGTTAATCACTCAACGGCATGAAGAAAGGGGAAGATTGCTCTAGATTAAAAGGTGCAAGCTAGGGGTCTTCTCTGAGTCCTCATCCAAATAAACCAACTGTAAGAGTGTATTTTGAAGCCAATCAAGGAAATTTAAATATAGATTGGTTATTAGATGTGATTAAAGAATTCTTGTGAATTCTGTTTGGTTGGAGAATGGTGCTGTGGTGGTGTCATCAAATGTCCTTTCCTAGACATCCATAATGGAGGGTAAAATGTCATGGTATCTGCGATTTACTTCAGCAAAAAATGACAAAATAGGTATGATAAAATATTTAAATCTTTTTTTTTTTGAGATGGAGTCTCACTCTGTCCTAATTCATAATGATGCGGCTTCAATATACTCTTCTTTTACTTCAACTTATATTAGATGTATATAATATAAGTAATATCTGGGCCAGACACAGGGGCTCACACCTGTAATCCTAGCACTTTGAGAAGCCAAGGAAGGAGGATCGCTTGAGGCCAAGAGTTGGAAACTAGCCTGGGTAACATAGCAAGACCGTGTCTTTACAATTTCTTAAATAGTCGGGTGTGATGGTGCATGCCTGTAGTCAGTCCCAGCTACTTGGGAGGCTGAGATGGGAGGATCGCTTGAGCCCAGAAGGTCTAAGCTGCAGTGAGCTGAGATCGCAACACTGCACTCCAGCTCTGGGCAACAGAGCAAGACCTTGTCGAAAATAAATAAATAATATCTAAAAACATAAATAAATATATAAATTTGTATATAATTTGATAAGTACATAATAAACAAAATAATTTATATAGAAATAAACATGTTAAATATAAAGATATAAATAGAATATAAATGTTTTCACAAAGAAAAATGTCAACAGATGGTGGTTAATGAAAGGATCTTCCCACATTCCTCCAGCCCCTGGCTCTGCTCCAGAGCATAACGAGGGAGTGAGAGATGCATCGGCAGCCTTCAGCAGACCTTAAGGAACTCAGTGGCCAGAACCATGCCTCTGCCTTATTTCCATCCCCTATAAGGTCCTACACTTAACTAGTGAACCCTTCCAAAATTGTGAAGAGCCAACATGTGTCTTCACAGCTTGCAAACTCCAAATGATCACCCTGTCCCCCATTAGTGAGCCCTCCTTCTCCATGCAACTGCCACTAGTAAGTGACTAACGTTGTCTTTTCCAAAGACCAAAACCAAATGGATAAGCTCGGACATGGAGTGCCGCACATCAGACCAGATTACAGGCAGAGGATATCCAGGACACTTCACTTCATCCTTGTTGTCTTAGTCCGTTCTGGCTGCTGCAACAAAATACTGTAAACTGGGTGCCACATAAACAGCAGAAATTTATTTCTCATTGTTTCAAAAGCTGAGAAATCCAAGATCAAAGCACTGGCAGATCTGGTGTCTGTGAGGGCCCCCTTCCTGGTTCATAGAGGGCCATCTTCTCACTGTGTCCTGGAAGGGTGGAAGGGACTAGGAAGCTCTCCTGTGCCTTCAAGAAGGGCACTAATCCCATTCAAAAGGACTCCACTCTCATGAGCTAATCACCTCCCAAAGACCCCACCTCCAAACATCCTCACAGTGGGGGTTAGAATTTAAAGTATGAAGTCAGGACTGGGGGCACAAACCTTCAGGCCATAGCACTTATTATAACACGTAGATGGCCTCCATAGTCACACCACTTATAACCTAACCCAGGCATGGTAGCTCACACCTGTAATCTCAGCTCTTTGGGAGGCTGAGGTGGATGGATTGCTTGAATCCCAGAGTTCAAGACCAGCCTGGGTAACGTGGTGAAACCCCATCTCTACCAAAAATACAAAAAATTAGCTGGGTGTGGTGGTGCGTGCCTGCAGTCCCAGCTACTCAGGAGGCTGAGGCAGGAGAATCGCTTGATCCCAGGAGGTAGAGACTGCAATGAGCTGGGATCATGCCACTGCACTACAGCCTGGGTGACAAAGCGAGAGCCTGTCTCAAAAAAAAAAAAAAAAAGAGAAAGAGAAAGTGAAAAGGTTGCAGAGGGGTCCACCTCTAAGTGGATTCTTTCTGACGTTATCTTTTCTGAAGTGGAGAGGTCAGTGGGCATCTTGGTTATTTACCATCAATGATGTCAACTCTCAAGGTCAGCCAACCTCATACATAAATTGAAGGAAAGGGTTAACATATGGATGGAAGACATGGTTGGGAGACTGAGAGGAGAGCAGAGAAGAGGTAGGCTAGGGTGTGGTGGAACTGCCACATCCCAGAGCCAGAGCTAGAAGCAATGACAGGGTTGGGGCTCAGAGGGAATTAGAACATCCAAGGCTGCAGAGATGCTGGACATTGAAGAAGCTGGCAGGCTGAGCCTCCCCCAACTCAGAATAACAGCTGGTATGAGAGAAAAGCCAGTCAATGAGCCAGACAGAGACCACCCAGGCGGGCAGGGAGCCTGTCTGCCAGTTGTGATGGGCACTTGTGCGTTACCCCGCAGAGCCGGGCTGCTGAGACACGGCTGTTGTCAGGACCTTGGCCAGGAAGAGCCTCCTGTTGCCTGCGGATGGGCTGTCTGCCTGGCTCTCCCAGCCCTGCTCCAAGATGCTTCTGTGATTGTGCATAATTACAAAAAGCCCTGCCTGGGCAGGTGGATGTGAGGAGAAAGCTAATCCATGACTCTCGGCAGGAAACGGGAGCTCACTGAAGATGGTCTTGTTGTGGTGGAATTACCTAGAATATTTAGGACACCCCAAACACCTCTCACCGAAATGTCAGCTTCCGTGTTCCAGAAGGTCTCAGATGAGTCTGGGACTTGCATGGTGTCTTGTGTTTCTTCCTATTTACTAATAAGGAAACCAGCTGTGCCTTTAAGAGGTGACATGAATTGACTCTGAAGGCTAGGGAGGGTGGGAGTGCAACAGAGGAAGAGGAAGACCCCCATGACTCCAGGCTGACTTCGCCCCACCCCTACTCCCACTGGGGGAATCAGAGCTCCCTGGGGTTCTCTGCACAAATCAAAGACCCCATGACATGGGAGGCAGCCATGGCTTTCTCTGCTCCTGGTGTTGTCAGGGTGGGGAGAAGATTGGGGAGGGACCGGCTCAGCAGGAGACCCTACAGGGGCCACATCTCCTCCCAGAGCTCCAGAGCCTTTCAACCCCCAGCACCTCCCTGCCAACAGAGACCCAGCTTTGATGAATCTGCACCTCAACGGCAGTCCCCACTGGGGCTTCTGCTGCCAGGGGCTGCTGTGTCATCTGTGAGGGACCAGTGCAAACACATCCTCTCTGCTGGGAAAACACAGAGAGGCGCCTGCTCTACAGTCTACAGAGCCTCCTCTTCTGCAAAGGGAAAGACAGAGTTCACATTCATTAAGCATCTACTTTGCACCAGGCATTGTTCTAGGCTTTGAGGGAACAAGGAAAACTCCATCTCTGCGTCCACAGACTATCCAACTGGAGCGGGGAAGACAAGCAAGTCAACATATTAATGCAATAAAGCATGGTGCCGGCTCCCAGAGGGGACGTGCAGAGCGCTGTGGGAGCAGTGGATTCCAGGAGACACTGAGCTCTCCTGAGATGCAGCCACATCTAGGGGGAAGGACGAGGTTATGACTAAAAGCATCATCTCCCATTGCCTTCATCTTGGGAGAGACAGAAGCAAAGGGCACATTCTTAGGTGTTTGAGAGGGAAAGTGTAGTGCTAGGATCTTTAACCCGCTTCTTGGGCTGTATTGGTAAGGAGTCCCCAGCATAGTCCTTACCTCAGACCCAGGACCCTGAGAGCAAAGGATGTTTTGTAATGAGATAGTATTTTACTTATTACCAGACTATTCCCTCAAGTAGTTGAACCCTGCAGGGCTTCAAAATGAAACTACCCATTGCAAGTTGATTATAACATAGCACTTTCTATTTAGGGAGAATTGGTTTTGGTCCTCTACAGTGAATAGGGTGAAGACTTGTACCTGGTCGGCATTTCGATGGGCATGAGTATCACACCAGCTGGGCACAGGAGCAGGCTGCATGACCTCTGCAGGCAGCCGGAGCGTGGTCGGGCACACACCTGCTGAGTCCTGCTAACGAAGCTTCTCCTTCTTATCCCTGACTGGACGAGGAAGGACCCCTTTTCTTCTGGGACACACAGGCTGCTAAAACAACTATACCTCTTTCTCTCCCATCAGATTAACAGAACCCTCCCTACAGTGGTGTGATGGCAGAGTCCCTCCCTGAGCAGTGAGGGCCCAGAGCTTTTACCTCCTCTCTTCAGTTAAGGGCCTGCCCCTTCCTCCCGACTGGGTCTTGGGAGACTCAAAGGCAGCACTGAAGCCAACTGGTGCTTGCCATACTTAGGAGTCATATTCCTACAAGGAACATTCATCTAGATCTACTTCCGGAAAGAGAAAATTAATCCACAATCAATCAGACTGATCCAGGGCCAAGGGGTGTGTGTGTGTGTGTGTGTGTGTGTGTGTGTGTGTGTGTTCTCCTTGATATTTCATGTCTGCATAGAACAACCAGCTATGCAGACATAGAATCTGCTTAGAACAACCAGCCCTGTCCCCATTACTCCCTTAGGACACCATGGCTGTGCCATCTATTTTCTTACCAACAACAGAGATGCCAGCATTCAGCTGTGAGCAAAGCTAACCTGATCTGCCTTTCCCCTCTAGCTATTTGCCAGGTAAGAATTCTCATCAGTACAGTCTAGCAGCCTTCCGTGTCTGCAAATAAGGAAGAAAGCCCTGTTCTCCCAGCATCCCATCCCTGCCCCCTTCCTGGGCTTCTTTCCTGAAGGTGGCCTCCGGATGCATCTTGGTCCACAGAAGACTTCTTCTCTGAGAAATTAACCTACATTTTGTATCTTTCAGCAGTTTTGCGTTGTGCCATTTCCCTGAGAACATCTTCTTTCCTAAAGCATAAAAAGCCCAGGATACAGCCCAGATAGCATATCATGAGAGAAAGGCGGAAACCATTCTGGCTCACAACTTTAATTGATTGCTTTCCCTCCACCGGGCCCACCAGGTCAGCTTACATAGCTCATAGCTCAGTGCTGCTGAAAGAGACCCAGGGCAAGAAAGGTATGAACAACCAGTGAATGCCACTGGAGCATAAATGTTCACAAAATTGTGGAGAAGGGGTGATAAGAGGCAAGCAGTGGGGCAGGGAGTGTCACTGATGTCCGAAACCCTGGGTCAGAACAACACACAGCACAGCCACTGCAAAGGAAAGGGACAAGATTGAGTTCTTGGCTTCTCAGGGGCTGGCGTGCTTTCACCATCAATGCTCTCCTGCCTCACATGGGTGCGATCTTTTTATCTCCATTCTCCAGTAAGTGCCTTGCTCAAACATGGGAAGCGAGGAAAGCTTTCACTACATCACTAACTCCTGAACCAGGGCACTACAGAAATGTGACTCAGAAAAAGCTCTAGACCCAAAGGGAGCTCCAAAAATAGGTATGTGCATGTATATTCATACACACACACATACATATATACACAATAGAGTATACTATTATATACACACATATATATATACACACAATATATGTGTGTGTGTATATATATCCCTATAGATTCCTATATATGTGTATATATCTTTTTCTATATATGTATTTGTTTCTATATGTGTATATATATTCCTATACGTGTATACTTGTGTGTGCATATATATGTATATTTTATGCACCCACACAACCACACTCCATTTTAGGTTCCACACTATTGTCCAGGTATCTGTGAGAATCCACAGGTCTGTTTCTAGGAAGGCCTTTCCTGGGCCACAGGAAAGAGGTCAATGGCATCCCCACTTTAGAGAAGAAAAGAAAGTGGATGAGCACAGACAGTGGGGTACAGCCAGCAATAACCTGGCACTCTAGTTCCACCACCTCAGAAGCAAGTCAAAGGCCAATGCCTTCCCCTGCCTGGACCCTTGGAGACATCTCCACACTTCCTGCTGTCTCCTCTGGCCAGTAAAGGCCTCTGTCATACAGGGGTGCAGTGTCCACAGGGGAAGTACTCTGATTTTTTCTGCAAAAACATTATGTGACTTGTACACTGTAAAAACACTCACTCGTTTTGCATCTTCATTCTACCCGTTGCAATTTCATTTTTGTTTCCTACATCCTTCCATAGGTCCATCTAAGACAGCTGGTCCTAGAAGCCAGACACTTTATATTGTGCCCACCACCCGCAACTCCATCCAAATTAACAAGGGCTTGTATCTCTGAAATTATCTGAAATGTAGCTGTAGCTTTATCTTTACGATGATAATAATAATAAACAAAAATGTTTGGAAAACTGTATAACAGTTGCCTTCCTACCCCCAGTGCCTGCCACAGAACATGCATGGTATTCACATGGAACTAAGACAGCCAACAGGAATAAGCATCACTCAGCAGCTACACGGTCCAAGAATTTCAGAGTACCATCAGCCAGCAATTCATCAAACCTCAGGACATTCACCTCAGCCAGAGAGAGCTGCACCATGCCATCCTTGTCTTTGTCCAGAAGGCTGAATAGTTCTAAAACACCAGAGAAGGAGTGAAATTAGATAAGGCTGTTCCTGGACTTTGGAACAGAGAGCTGCCTCTGTCTACTCCATTCCCACCTGCGGAACTCCCCTTTCCCCTACCACCCCCACCCCTCCAGCCCCCACCTAGGCCCAGGGGCCTCGAAAAGCTAGATCCAGGGCACATGATGAGCTTTTGGGGGATCAGATGCCCCCCTGCCGAAACAGACAAACCCTGTTGCCAGCAGAGATGGTCCCTTTGGTATCTCCATCCTCAGAAGCTTTATATCAGAAATGTGCAATTACTTTATCAAGGTCAACCAGATTGTGGTTGTCTTGCTTGTGGGTAATCCAGTCCCTTAGCTTTGTCTCTGGCTAACTGACCTTGACCCACTAGAAAGTAACACCTACCAAATCTCAGTAGAAGGAAAAATCCCTTCCTAATAAGATATCTAATCTCAAGACCCAAGATGGCAGGAAAACGCCTATTGCCTTCCAGAGGGCACCCCCCATCATTTCACTGGAAGGTGGCACATGTTCTCAATATGATCCCTATTGAAAAACAAATATAAATAGACACTAAACACCATCTAAGAACAGTTACTGGGACTCATTCATCTTGGCCTAGCGACTGCACACTGTAGATGGGTGATAGTCTGGATGGCAGCTTTAAGTCTCCAAAAAAGGTATCCTCCGTCCTGGATCTGGCCAGCCTGGACTTCCTCAGCCCCTTCGGGTCCAGCTGCCCCTCGCCCCCAAGGTGCCAGCATTCCAGAAGCCCTGTCTATCATTTTCTGGGCTCCTGGCCTCCTAAAGGCAATGTCTGGTTCTGCCCCTTGGCCCTGCCCCTGCCCCCCGCCTTGCACCTTGGGATTAATAGGATGGGGCTGGAGGACAGAGTGACTCACTGAAGAGGGTCTCCAGGCGGATCATACAAGCCACGAAGCTGTCAAAGTTGATGCCGAGCTTGCTGCACGTATACCGCAGGGCAATGGTCTGCTGCACCTGGCTGTTGAGGGTGAAACCTGAGGGCAGAGGGGCCCTGGGTCACAGGTAGAGTGGAGGACTCAGCACTGTCTCCCATAAACACTCAAGGAGCTGACATCGCAGGGGCCTCTCTGTGGTTCTGTATCAATCTGCAAACCAGGCCTGACTCTGCCTTCTCCAGGGGATCCCAGAAGGTGTCCTGCCATCCATCCCTCTCCTTGTAGCTACTCTTCATCAAGATCAGCCTAATTCCAGGTCCAGCACTAGTACCAGCACCAACTCAGCCATGGGTCACATCAGCAAGCAAAAGCAGAGAAGGTGAGGGGGCTGCCTGTCTGGCCAGTTCCTGTCTGTCTCCTTCATAGCCCCATCCTCTGTAATTGCTGTCACCTTCCCAGTAACAGGCAGAGATCTTGGAAAAATTCTAAAATATTATGCTATATGGAATCCAGCAATATTCTCCCCTTCCTGGACAGGGAAGGTACTCAACAAAGCTCTGTTGTTGCCTTAATATCTTATATAAGAAAGCTACAAATGATGATCATTAGCAATCATCATCATGAGAATAAATATTTACAATGTGCACACCTGGATCCCAAGACCCTGTCTACAGGATGTGTCCTCACCTGCCTTCCTGAGGGCTGTCCTCATCTCGTGGGCATCGATGGTGCCCGAGTGGTTATAATCAGTTTCCCGATAGATCTCCTAAAGCAGGAAAGAAATCCCAAGTAGAAAACAACCATTCACTTCCCCTGCCAGAACCATCTCCCTCCACTGCACTGCTTCCTCAAAAGGCCAAGGACACTTTCAAAAAGAGATCCTATTGACTCCTCTCAAGAAGGTTTCAGAGCAAGCCTAAGAGCTTGGCCAGTGCTGGCCCCTTTGCTGTCTGAACAGCAGGGCTTTCAGGGCAGTGGTTGGCATGAGAGTCTCTCATTGCCTTCTTGTTCCTTTGTGACCAATGTGCCCAGGTCTCAAGAGTTTTGACCATGATTAAGGATGTGGTCAGACTACAATGGACCAGGAGTGAGTGTAAGGGAGGATTAGAACAGAGGAGAGGATGCCCAGAAGGAAGAGAAGAGTTACCAGATACTTCTGAATCTTCAGCCAGAGTGTCTTGAATTCTATCGGCCCCAAAGTACCCGTTCCATTGCTCTAGGCACGTTAAAGGCCAACGTGATTGAGTCCAAATTCTACATGCCTTACAGATTTCTTTCTCTTGTGAGCTTGCATGAGTGCCTTAAGGCCTTAGTGAACCTTCCATGTCTGTGGCAAGCAGAGCAGTGGGGGTGACAGTGTGTAACAGGTTCAAATAAAGATTAAAAAGTCAAACGTGCACCAAGACCCTCCTCTGAGGCCAGGCACAGAGCTAGGAACAAAGGGCAAGTCATGAGCTGGCCAATATGCAATATCGTGAATACCCTAATGATCTGGTTTATTTACAGGGTGGAGCTGTATGATCTGTAAATTCGCTTCTACATTTACATTTCTGTGATTGATCATTCAGCTAATTAGAGTTTGTTGGAATGTCAAAATGTTAGGGGAAAAGACATCAGGAGCCAGGAACCATGGGACTGGGCGTCTAAGCCACAGGATCTGCTCTTAGGCCACTATACAACCAAACAGGAGGATATCATGAGGGATTTTCTGTGTCCAATTTACATTCACTCCACAACTTTTTTTTTTTTTTGAGATGGAGTCTCGCTCTGTTGCCCAGGCTGGAGTACAGTCACGTGATCTCAGCTCACTGCAACCACCACCTCCAGGGTTCAAGTGATTCTCTGCCTCAGCCTCCTGAGTAGCAGAGATTACAGGCGCCCACCACCACAATCCACTAATTTTTTTTTTTTTTTTTTTTTTTAGTAGAGATGGTTTCACCATGTTGGCCAGGCTGGTCTTGAACTCCTGACCTCAAATGATCTCCCTGCCTCAGCCTCCCAAAGTGCCACAACTATTTTTTTAACACTGTGCTAGTCAATAGGGATTTAGTTATGAACTGCACTTATGCTCCTAAAGTTAAGTCTCTTAGAGACTCTACAATTTTCTCACCAATCACAACTAATCAGTAAACAGTATGTATGTTACAGCACCAATGTTAAAGTTTTGAAACAGCCCCAGCTACTCGAGAGGCTGAGGCAGGGGGATTGCTTGAGCCCAGGAGTTTGAGGCTGCAGTGAGCTCAGATTGTGCCTGTGAATAGCCACTGCACTCCAGCCTGAGCACCATAACAAGACCCCACCTCTGAATAAATAACTAGAATTCTAAAACAGACTATCACTCTCACCTCCTTTAGCTAGCCAAACAAAAAGTCTTGTAAGCCTCATCCTTTAAGAAAGTCTGTGTTCTTGGATCTATAATCCGCACCGAGTATTCAATGCACCACAACCTTCAAATCATTGCTAACAATTCAACCAACACATCTCAGAGGAGTAGTGTGCAAAGGAAGCTAACACTCAGGTCTAGGTACTCTACATACTTGTATCTCATTTCATCCTAACAATAACCACACAAGCTAGATATCATTATCCCATTTTCCAGGAGAAACTGAAGTTCAGAGCATTTAGTAGCTTCCTCAAATTTATACACCTCAATAAGTGGTAAAGCCAGAATTTGGACCCCTGTCTGTTTCAACGCCTTTGTCCCAGAACACCAGTGGTCTTCAATTCCAGATAAAAGTGCTTGCAGAGATCACATCTATGGAACAAGGATGTCCAGGAATAAGGGGTTTTTGTTTGTTTGTTTGTGTTGTTGTTGTTGTTGTTTGAGACAGAGTCTCACTCTCTCACCCAGGCTGCAGTGTAGTGGCGCGATCTCCGCTCACTGCAAACTCCACCTCCCAGGCAGGCTCAAGCGATTCTCGTGCCTCAACCTCCCGAGTAGCTGGGATTACAGATGTGTGCCACCACGCCCAGCTAATTTTTGTATTTTTAGTAGAGACGGGGTTTCACTATGTTCCAGGCTGGTCTCGAACTCCTGGCCTTAAGTGATCTGCCTGCCAATGCCACCCAAAGTGCTGAGATGACAGGCGTCAGCCACTGCACCCAGCCAATTTTTAAAATTTTTTCTATTACTTTGTAGGACATGTGAAAGACTGTATTTTTAAACTGTAATTTTAACACCCCATGGGTGATGAAGTACTGATACATGCTATAGTAATTGAAACATCATGTTCGGTAAAAAAAAAAAAGTCAATTACAAAGGACCACATATTGTATAATTTCATTATATGAAATGTCCACAATAGGCAAGTTTATAGAGACAGAAAGAAGATTAGTGCTTGCCTAGGGATGGGGGTGGGGGTTGGGATAATGGAGAGTGACTGGTAATAGGAGTACAGGGTTTCTTTTTAGGGGTGATGACAATGTTCTAAATTATGCGATGATGGTTGCACAACTCTGAATACACAAAAGCCATTGACTGATATACTTTAAATGAGTACGCTGTATGGTATGTAAATGATATCTCAATAGAGCTGTTATTTTTTTAAGGATTCCATGGGTATTTCTGCTGATTCAGAACCACCGCCCCACACCACCTAAACTGTGGAACAGAAACTCCTGAAGAGTGCAGAGAGTCACACTCCTCTTGGAACCATGAGAGACACAAATACCATTGAGAATAACGAGTGGGTCAATTACAAGGCAACTCTCAAATCTAAACTGAAGTCAACAGGCAAGGTTTGATGAGAATGATTCAGAAACCAAGGAACTATTTGCAGTAAAGGGAATCAATACTTAACAGTTCCTCGCAGTCCACAAATTAAATTGTCAAGCATGGAGAAAAGACACGAGGGCTAAAGAGCCCCAGCCTCATGCAGCGAGTGGCCAACTGAAGCTCAGAGGCCAAAAGATAGCACCAGCCCTCCGTGGAGGATCAGCCATGCAGAGGTGGGCACGCATGCTCTGTCATCCAGGACCACTCTGCATGACAACCACGCAAAGGAAAATCCTTCCTCCCGTCCCACAGTTAATGAAAGAGCCCACAGTAAAGATCATCATGGATGAACAGACAGAGCTCATCATGGATGAGGCCCCAAGGAACTGCGAAGAACCTTCCAAGCCTCCAATGTTTAAAGAAATCACCTTCATCAGCAGCACTGTGATAAATGGCAACCTGGACCTGCTGTAGGCAAAGCTCTAAGGAAGTGACGTTATACCACTCACCTTCTGTGCCTTCACACCTAGAAGGTTCCTTCCACCTAGAATGCCCTAACCTTCTCCATTCCTCCCAAAAACTGCTGCCCATTTGCTATAGACTGAGGGTTTTTGTCCTCCAAAAGTCATATGCTGAAACTGAATCCTCATGCGAGGGTATTAGGAGATGGGCCTTTGGGAGGTAATTAGGTCATGAGGGTGGAACCATCAGAAATGAAATTAGTGCCCTTATAAAAGGAACCCCAGGAAACTCCCTCACCCCATCTACCATGTGAAGTTATAGCAAGAAGATGCCATCTATGAACTAGGAAACTGGCCCTCATCCACCACAAAATCTACCAGCACCTTGATCTTGGCCTTCTCAACCTCCAGAACAGTAAGAAATAAACTTCTGTTGTTTATAAGCCACCCAGTTTATGGTCTCCTGTTATAGCAGCCAGAACAGCCTAACATACCATACTTCAATATCAAGTGAGGGTTAAACTAGATCAGGGAGAACAAATAGGTTTTATCTTGTGTGATAATTCTAAACTATCAGTAGTGGCTGTCCACAAGCCATGTTAAGATTCTGAAGCAAAGATCAGATAGTGATGGGGAGAGCTTGGGAAGCAGGGAGCGATAGAGGATGGGGGTGGGGATGGGTAGAAATGAAGGGGAGGAGGAAGACGAAGAGATGAACAGCGTGTGGAGGGAGGAGGTGCACAAATGCCCCATGCTTGCTACCTCCACATTACATTATTTTAAATAAGTCACCTAAACACTGCACACCTCGGTTTCTTCACCTGTGAAACGGAGATGATCTCAAGCTTTTTGAGGCACATCCATGATATGATACATTTTTCCTTTGAGGCTTCAAGTACAATCCCTGACATATGCTCTATGCCTGTTCATTCCCCTTCTCATTTTTTACCCTTCCCTTCCTTCTAACTGGAAAAGGTGGAGGAGTCTTTAAAAACAGGACGAAAGTAAAAAAAAATAAATGCAACATTTAAAGGATACATCCAACAGACTGATCATTTCCCTGCAAGTGTTGATGTTGAATCCATCGAATTTTATGTCTGTTCCTAAAGATTTAAATAGAAAAGGGGAGTGGGAATCGGATCATTTGAAGGTGAGGGAAAGAACCTCCACAGTAGAAGACCTCCAAAGATACCATCCAAGAGTGTGGAGCCGAACTTGGTCTCTGCCAAAAGGGGAGAGCGTCATGGCAGGCTTGTGGGCAGATACGCCTGAGCCTCCTTGGTGCCCTGGGAGATAGGACAGACAAGCACCAGCATCCAAGTACAGCATCTGAACCTTGGCTTGGCTCCCCACAAGCCACAGACTTCAGCAAATTAATATCTTTGAGCTTTAATTTCCTCCTCCATCAAATGGGAATAATCATGATAGTAACAATGACCATACTTGCCCCAAAGACTGATTGGGTATTAATTGAGATAATGAAAGTGAAGTTTTAGCCCAGGCTTGATATATGATAAGTTCTTAATAAAACAGCTAACTTTATATGGCTAGGTATTGTTACAAGCACTGCACATCTACTCTTCAAAATAACTCCGTGTGGTAGATGCTATCATTATACCCATTTTATAGATCGGGAAACTGTGTCCCAGAGAGGTTGTATGATTTGCTCAAGGTCACAACCAGTAGGGGGCAAAGCTAGGAGTTAAATGCAGGCCAGCCAGCTCCACAGCCTGAACTTTTAATCACAACACACAGCCACTCAATGACAGCAGCTATCCTTCCTTACTAAATTGCAGGCATGTCACTGGAGCTCCATCCCTGGCCTCCACCCTCACCTTCCATATACCTAGAAGCCAAGACAGGTGCCAAAGACCCTGCAACCCCCTCTCTTTCTCTCCACTCTTCAACAACTGTAGGAGCAAGAGTGGTGTGGAGAGGAGATGGGCCGGTGCTCTGAGCCCTGGAGATCCATCTGCTCAGCCCTGGGTTCGTCCCTGGGAAGGGTATGACTTGGCTCCTGGGCCAAGCCCCTGCTTCCTGCGTTCTCAAGCCCAGTCCTGCTGCAGTGAGTGAATGAGAGCCCGTCACTCACTGAAGACTTAACCTGGCCCATCCCCGGACCTGGAGAGAAACCAGCTCCCTGTGGCCTCCTATGAGCTGGGGCTCAGAGGGGAGATGCAAATCTTTCCTCCTGAGTGCAGTTTGACCCTCTGACAGCTCTGAGGCTTGCAAAAATCTGAAGATGGGGAACTGAGGACAGTCTAGGAGAGTCAGAATCATCCCTTCCTTCCTCCTTCCCTCAAGATGTGCTACAGTATCCAAGTTATTAATTTTGTGAAAAAATTTCACTTAAGTCAATCCCAGCCCAGCTCTTTTTCTCCTGGGACTCAGCCTGCAATTTCTTTTGACACTATGGAGCTTTGTTCCTGCAGGCGCTGGCTGGTTGCCAGCACCAGCCCCGCCTTCACCTCCACCCTCATCTCCCCCCTCACCTCCCCGTCACCTGCCTCTTCTTCTTCCCCTCTTGTCTTGCTGGACTGAATCAGGACTCCTGGGGTCAGACACCAATGCCCTTTCTCCCACCTGTGGTGCTCCCAGCCCAGTGCCTGCCTGCCCATCCCTCACCCTGCCCCAGCGTCTCCTACAGACTTTCTGAAAGACTCCAAGAAGGAACTTACGCTTGGAAAACGCCTCATTCAAAAGCATCTTGAGTGCATTGGCAGTAATCTCAGAATCCTAGAAAGAGGAACCCAAATGCAAATCATGTCAGGCCCTGACAAGTTGTTTCAAGACAGTGAATTAATGCAGTGCTTCCTCACAGTCAGACACCAAGCCCACTGGCCCTGTGAGGTTTTTTTTTGTTTTTTGTTTTTTGTTTTTTGAGACAGTCTTACTCTGTCACTCAAGCTGGAGTGTAGTGGCGCAATCTCTGCTCACTGCAACCTCCATCTCCCAGACTCAAGCGATTCTCCTGCCTCAGCCTCCTAAGTAGCTGGGACTACAGACGCGCACCACCATGCCTGGCTAATTTTTGTATTTTTAGTAGAGACGGGTTTTCACCATGTTGGCCAGGATGATCTTGAACTCCTGACATCGTGATCAGCCCACCTCGGCCTCCCAGAGTGCTGGGATTACAGGCATGAGCCACCGTGCCCGTCTGGCCCTGTGATTTTAAAAGCAGGTGGCATCTTTAAAAACTCAAATTCTCCTCTTCTTTTGGGGACCCCAGCAGCCTGGCCAGAGGTGTGTTAGTGCCATGAGTGTGGTACACACCGTGGCAGAAGGCTGCCACACCAGGGTCCTGCTGCCTTTCACAGGGCTTGCTTGAACAGGCATAAAGTAACAGGAACAGCAGTGATAGGATTGAACCAGATGTGCCAGAGCCAGTGTGGAAGACCCTTAAATCCTCAGAAAAATTCCACAGCCATTTTCAAGTTAAGGAAGTCGTGATTTTGTAAACTGCTGAACACTGTATACATACAACATCATTTGTCATTTTCATGTGATGGAATTGCTTGTGGTTTGTAGCTACCAAGAGGCAGAGCTGGATTTGGAAACCTAAGGTTGGTTCACCCCAAAGTGCCAGCTTTCCCCACCGCACCTGCAGGAGTTGGTATTTCACACAGGAGCCCATCTCAAACTGGGGGCAGAGACTGAGAGAATAGTATATTCTGTGTGCATCTGGGATAAACACTGAGCCAGAGGGAAGAGTTATCCCTTAACTCTCAGACAGAGAACAGATCTCAGGCAGAATGACCGATGAAATGCAGAGAAGGGCTGCTGGGCTGATGTCTGTGTCCCATTCTGAACTCAGCCCCTTATTCACTATGTGACTTTAGCCAAGTCACTTTCTATCTTCCCATCCTCCACTAGCCAGGCCCTGGCAATTCTACTGGAAATGAGAGAGGCAAGAGCTGCACAAAGCAGTGTCTCCTCTGAGGACAACTGGCCTCACCCCAGCACAGAGTGGTCAGTCCCAATAATAAGACCTGAGGACCTGCGCCGGGCACGGTGGCTCATGCCTGTAATCCCAGCACTTTGGGAGGCCGAGGTGGGTGGATCACCTGAGGTCAGGAGTTCGAGACCAGCCTAGCCAACATGGTGAAACCCCGTCTCTACTAAAAATGCAAAAATTATCCAGGCATGGGAGCTGGCATCTGCAGTCCCAGCTATTCAGGAGGCTGAGGCACGAGAATCGCTTGAACTCGGGAAGCAGAGGTTGCGGTGAGCCAAGATCACGCCACTGCACTCCAGCCTGGGTCACAGAGCAAAAGTCCATCTCAAAAAAAAAAAAAAAAAAGACTTGAGGCCCCTTTAAAAAGCCTCTGGGGCTAGAAGACCACCCCCATTAGCCTGCCAGGAAAGAAACGGGATGTCAAGAGTCTACATTTGGACCTTGACTCCATCTCTCATGAGGCGTTGTACCCTCAGCCATCTCCTTAACCTCTCTGTGAAGGTCACTTTACAAGCAGAGCAAGGAGAGTGACCAATGCTGCCCCATGCAGCCAAAGAGAAAAGTAAGATTAGGTGCATGAAGAACTATGCAAATATGAGCTTTTCCTTTCATCATTCTTGATGTTCTTAATAAAATATGGTCACTTGGCAGCTAAGGAAACAAGGTTTTGTTAGCAAAAATACTGATCTGTAAATCCATCTAAAACATAAATTGGCTCATCTTTGCAAGAGTTTTATTCAATAAAGGAACTGTTCCCAGGTTTTATTTCCTGCAAGGGATTCTGATGTCTTTTCTTCTATTTTATCCGTAAGTCTAGAAAGTCACCCTGAGCTTCCCGGGGTTGGGGGGGAGACCATTGTTTTTTTCCTCTTCGGGGCCCTTTTCACACACTTTATTATCCTCCAAAGAGTAACATATTCACTGTATTTATGGGGCTGGTTTTGACATTTCGAGTCCCAGTTATGCTTTGACTTATGGCCCCCACCGGGCTGCTACCAAAGTGAATGGAAGCCAGGGCAGGGGAGAAGGATCAGGGGCCGCTTCCTTCTCTGCTCCAAGTGCCCAAATTGCATTCATGTCAGGCAAAGCTTGGATTCCTCAGGCTGCTGGTCTCCCAGAGGGCAGGCAGGGCTGCAGGACAGTGACAGCGAACAGGGCTAGTCCTGCACACTAATCCCAACCCAGGTTAGCTGAGCTGCCTTCCACTTCAGCTGGGCAGTCCCCACTCTGAAGGGTATCAATTTGGAGAGGTTTTGCCGTCCCAGCTTTTTACTCAGAGGCCCCAATCTGACAGGGCCAATTTGCAAACAGAGAGGCTTTTGGCAGGACCTGGAGATCTGGCTTTTCTATTTTCTCAAGAGTCAGCCAACGCAGCAAGATAACCAGCCTCAGGACCAATTCCCAAGCGATGCAGGGAAGGTCCTCGATCTTAAGACAGGATGGTGACAGGCATAGAAGCTGCGGGCCCCTGAGACCTGAGTCTCACCCTTTTTATGCCTGGAGACCTCAGGGAGTAAAGATTGAAGTGACCTGAGCATTCCTGAATATCCTCCTGCCCGCCTGGGAAGCCATGTTTGCCCTCCACTCACCTTCCCTGCCAGCTTCTCAAACAGGCTCTTGAGCTGGCCATCTTCCTGATCCACTTCACTGGGATGTGGCTAAAAAGAAGGACATTTGCAAAGTTAAAATGGGAATCGTCAAGGAGAATGAAAGACGAAGATTTAAAATTCATTCCTTCATCCGTTAGTATCTATGATGCACCTACTGTGTGCCAGGCTTTGGGCTAAGTGGGGGCACATGGTGGTAAACCAAGAGACAGCCAAGGTCCTGACTCTGGGGAGCTTACAGTCCAGCAGGGATGAGCACGGAGGCAGCGCTGGGGCCTAGCACTTTTCTCTCTAAGTGATTCGGGGAAGTGAGCCCCACCAACCCTGAATTTCTGATTACAACCTGAACCACTTTCAGAAAATGGCACCAACAGCAGAAAATCTTGGTGTGAATCTGTGGAGTCCTAAGGGAACCATTGATAATTTTCCAGGGAGTCTGAACTCCAGAAATTGCGTGAAAACATGGGGTCATACTTAAATGCATTTTTGGCTGGGTGCGGTGGCTCACACCTGAAATCCTAATACTTTGGGAGGCTGAGGCGGGCAGGTCACGTGAGCCCGGGAGTTCAAGACTAGCCTGGGCAACACGGTGAAACCCCATTTCTACAAAAATTCAAAAATTAGCTGGGTGTAGTGGTGCACACCTGTAGTCCCAACTACCTGGGGGGCTGAGGCCGCAGTGAGCCAAGATTGTGCCACTGTACTCCAGCCTGGGTGATAGAGTGAGACCTTGTATCAGAAAAAAACACTTTCTTCACTTTCATCAGATTCACGAAGAGCAACATGATTTCAAAAGTGTTGACAATACAGCCTAGTAGAAAGAGTAGAACTAGAACCCAGGAGACTGGAGTTCAAATAGCAGATTGGCCCCTTATTGGACACTATCTCAGGGCTCTGAACATCCATGGCCTCCACTCTGATATTGATTTAACCAGACCATTTTCATGGGGCCATTTTAGGAATCAAATGAGAGCTAATGTGGGTCAAAGTCCTTTGGAAATTACAAACCATTATATGAACACTTCTGTCCAGAGACTTTCTGATGTGACAATGGGCTCTGCCCAAAATAGAACAATGCCCAGCTGTCACCACAAGACAGAATGGAAAAGTGACAGCTTCCCAGATGACACGAAACTTTTAGAAAGCCGGGTCAATTTCTTCCAAAACTATCACTAAGATGAGTACAAAAGGCCCAATATAGCTTGAATGACGCTGTACTCATAAGGATAACCACTGTAGTAATAATACTTGTCTTTGCTGAGTACTTACTACCTGTCAGGTACTTTGCATGGATTATTTCATTTAATATTCACCACTGTCCTGTGCGGTTCGTCTCATTACTGTCCTCACTTCACCAACGGACCAACTGGAATTTTAAATGTTACTTCATTTTAAATGTTATGTAACAGGCCAAGATCACACAGCTAGTAAACAGTGAAGCCAGGATTAAACTCCAGCCCATGCGCTTCTCCACCACCCTCTGGAATGATCATCAGAGAAGATGCTCCCTGCATCTGACTACTCTCAGCCTCTCTGGGGCTGTTTCCTCACCTGCAGAATGAGGATATTAAGGCCTACAATGCTGTTTACATAGAAGATGTGCTAATCCAAAAATACATCTATATTTTTAGAAGAAAAAATGATAAACACATCATATCTCATCACACATATATATGATTTTAAAGTGATTTTATAGGAAAAAAAACCAACATTATATCATTCATGTAATACAGTACACCAAAATCTTGGATGTCCATAAATTCCAGACATGGAGTAATATTCTATTATTCTAGGGGAAAAACATAAAATTGCATATAAAAACTAACAACAAAACAGTATATGGATATGGATACGCACAGGCACATAGCAGGCGCCCCGTCACTAGGGGATATCATTGGACACAAGGGAATTTTTGGACACTGGGAATGAGGAAAACGTGTGTACGTGGTTGCAACTGTGGTACTTCACATTTGTTCATTCAAAAAAAGATTTACTGAACACCTGGTGCATGCTGGGAACTGTTCAGAACCTGTGTCTGAATGCAATGGTGAACAAGGCATAGTTTTTGTTCTCAAGGAACTTATTATAGTGGAATTTTCTATTTCCCTGACACATTCTATATGAAAAGGCTTTGCAAATGGTATGGCAGCATGGCAAAAGCAAGGAATTATTTTCTTGTTATTCATTATATCACATGTTAGGAATGTCTTTACAACCCTGCTTAAAGTGAACACGGCTAAATTCCAAGAGTGCGTTTGTTCACCCTGTAATTTTTCCTTCCCTCATTCAGAGCAGGTGATTATGCTCTTTGAATGTCCAACTATCCGTGACTTGAAGATTTCTGCAGGGAATAAAACAGAAGTTCCTGAAGGCAATAGCCCTTCCTGTCTCCTGTAAAGCCCTGAGTCCCCTGAGGACATTATCTGTATATTCTGGGGGGTGTGTGTGTGTGTGTGTGTGTGTCAGTCACAGCACAGTGGTGCCCTAAAGAGAAAAAGCAGGGTTTCCCTGAGACCAAGAAGATGTTGAAAGTTTACAGGATCTTGGGGATATGGGAACCCTTGAATGGCTCCATAGCCATGTCCTGGTACCTCAGAAGGGGAGGCTGGACCATTGGCCTGAGGACTCCCAGTTCACCAAAGATTCTAGGCCCCATGCTGAGCACAGAAGCCCAAGAGCTGTCAGTCATAAAGAAACCTGTGAGCTGACCACAGGGGTAACCAATGTGGACCCATGACCAGAAGAGACTTCCTGTTGCTTGGGGACTTTAGAAAACCCCAGCACCATGGGATGTGGAGACGGGAGGCCCCAGTAGTGACTAGGATGGAACTCCTGCCAATCTGGTGCAAGAGGGGCTTAGAATCAGTATAAGTTGATTTAGCAGAACCCTCCCTTTCCCACCCAAAAAAGGAGAGAAGATAATTCTTAGCACCTGAATTCAGACTCAGCTCCATACTCTACACTGGTAAACCGCAGCCTTTCTAACATGCCTGGGACCCACAGTAAGAGATGCCACCGTGAGCAATAAGTCCTCCTGGGGGCAGTGAGAAGGCTGAGCTGGCATCGGCAACTGAGGCGAGGAGTAGGAGGGAAAATTCTGCCCAGCTCAGATCACCGAGAGTCACAAGTGCAGAAAAGGCCTCTGGCGCCAGGTATTGCCACCAACTAGTGGCAGGGGGCGCGATTGACCACTGGCTGAACTACAGTGCACAGGGAAGCAGGCACACCAGTTCAGAAACTAACTGGAATAAGAAAAAACAGACATGGGGCAGCATTTTCTCTCTGATAAACTCACAACACAGACTCCCAGGGCAAGACAGATCCTTATTTGGCACCATCTCATGCATCGGCAGAAACATGAGCTTGTAAATTCGACACATGTCAAATCACAGAATATGTCTGCCCCCACCCCCATTCAGCTGAAGACGCCAAGCCCAGCAGCTGAGAGTACTCCGTGTGGCATCTGCAGCCAGAGACATGTCAGTGTTGGACGGAGGGGTGGAAGCTGGGCCTGTGCCCCCATGAAGGTGGTCCTACCCCACCCCAGGCCAGTGCCCACTGGCCACAGACACAGCATGGCTCTCAGGGATCAGCAGCACCCAGCATACCCATCATCCGCCACACCCACCATCTGAGGACAAGGACAGTACCTTGAGGACACAGTGAGGGATAAAGGGAGTGAGGTGGTGAACCCACACTTTAAACCCTACATATTTCTTCCTCCAAAGTTGGCTCAGAACTCACCTCCTCTGTGGGGCCTTCCCAGACTAGGCACTCCCCCAGCACCCCTCAGACTACACATACTCAAGTTTAGATGGGTTTTTCTGGTGTGTTCCTTTCTTTATCTTTCACATATACTTTCATCACTTGTCCTCCAAAAGACTGGAGGTCAATCCAAGAGCAGGACACTGGATCTATTCTCCCAAGGACTTCTCTATCCCACACAGAACAGCTTAGGCACAGTGGGTGCTCTATCTGTGGGTCCTGCTTATCAAACGTGGAAGACGATGGCTAAGACCTCCCCCAGGGGATAGGGATATATTACAAAACCTGGGTTCCAGGGCTACTTCTGTCTCATCTTCATCAGGAAGAGACAGGGACTAGAAAATGTTGTGGCCCTAACTAATAAGAAGTTATCATCCTTAATACATAAAGATTCTGATGATTCAGTAAGAAACCTGGAATGACTGCTATGCAACGGTGTCAGAGTTTGGCATTCAAAAAGATTGCATACCTCATATGGGTTTCCAGCTACCACATCCCCAATTTCTCTGAAATGCAAAGAAAGAAATAAACCAAACATGAGTAAGTAAAAAGTACAGCTAATGGCTGGGTTGTTTTAGGAAGATTTCGACCCTCCTGAGAGACTGGCCTTGCACCCCAGACTTCATTTGCTACTAAAAACTGCATAAACAGAATCTTTAACCAGGATTCCTCTCCCTCGCCTCCTCAACCTCCAGCCCACCCTGATTTTTCATCAGAGACAAGAGCTTCCCAGTGCCATTGGCCCTTCAAGGATTCTAGAATGTTCACTCTGATGGATCACTCCCAGGGACAAGAGTGGTAACTGGGGTAAGGTAGGAAAAGAATTCCCGAGAAGGGTGATCCCTGTTGAAATGTCCTCTGGTGGCTGAGCCAGCAAGCCCACAGCCCTTGCAGGCGTGCATAGATGTTGTGTTCTGTGGTGTGTGTGTGTGTCACATGTATGTGGTGTGTGCAAATGGTATGTATATAGTGTGTATGTGGTATGAGTGTATGCTGTGTGATTGTGTGGAGTGTGTGCAGTATGTACATGGTGTGTGTGAGTGGTGTACTGTGTGTGTACTGTATGATGTGTGATGTGTGCAGTGTGTACATACAGTGTGTGGTGTGTTTGGTGTGTGTGGTATGTAATATGTGGTGTGCATGTGCTTGTAGTAAGTGTGCTGTGTGTGTGGTATAAATGTGTGTGTGATATATATGTGTGGTGTGTATGTGTAGTGTGTATACTGTGTGTAGTATGTGATATGTGTGATATGCAATACATGATGTTCATGTGTGTGGTGTGGTGTATATGTGTGCATGGTGTGTATGTGGTGTATGTAAGTGTAAGTAGCATGTGTATGTATATGTGTGGGAGATGTATGTGGTATATAGTGTGTAGTGTATGACTAGTGCATAGTGTGTGTATGTGTGTGTACATGGTGTATGTGTATCATGGTATGTTTTATGTACATTGTGTGTACATGTGGTGTATATCTGCCATGTGTGTGTTGTGTATGTGTGGTGTGTGTGTGGTGTGTATGTGTGGTGTGTGTGCATGGTATGTGTGGTGTATATGTGTTATGTGTGAGTGGAGTATGTGTGTGGCATGTGGTGTGTATGTGTGTATATGTGGTGTGTATATGGGTGTGTGTGTGAGGGGAGGAGGGGTACTCTGGTCCAGGTCCCGCTCTCGGGGCCTCACATGCTCCTCCTGCATAGGTGGGAGCCCCAGTCCAGGCCACTGCTGGTCTCCTGTTTCCCTTTCTCTCTGTGACCTATAGAGCAAGGTGGAGTGGTAGGAGGGGGACAGCCAGTGAAGGGTCCCTTGGCCTTGTAGTTTCTTAGAGGCTTCTTCTGGGAACATGTACGGGGAGCTTGAGTGGGTCCTGAACCTGCATGGAGCCATTTCCCTTCGTGGGCCCACAGACAACTGTTCCACCATGGAGGGAAGGAGACGCACAGGGCCTGGGCCTTCTTCTCTGAGAACACTCTCAAGCAGAACTCGCCGTCTTTGAAGGGCTCAAACGTGGATGGCACCACCAGGTACTCCCCAGGGGGCAGCCGGGCCCGGCCAGAGACCTCCCGCAGGTTGACGTAGGTGCTGGTGCGGGCTGAGGGCTGGTAGGCCAAGAAGAAATCCCGGCCCAAGTGTGCATCCGTGTGACTCTCCAGCTGCACAAAACAATAAGCAGAGTCAATTTCTTGTTAAATCCTGGAAGATGAGAGCCCGAGAGTTCAGCTTTATTGTGCTGATTTAGGAATTATTGATTTTTACCACTGCACCAAGAATCAGGAGGCCACGGATTCTGTTGTGAACTCACTGTATGTCAATCATCAAGTGTATTTTGAGTGCCTTCTGGGTGCCAGGCCCGGTTTGAGGCATTGATCTTGACTGTGTGACCTTGACCTCTGAGCCTCCCCAGTTAAACGAAGGTTGGGCAGCAGGGTCTCTAGTGTGCGCTCAGCTTCTCTGGATATTTTTCCTCTCTAATCCAATAGGCTCTTTTATTCTGCAGCTGTCTCTGGGAGTGTGGCATTGACCTTCCCAGTACAGGCCCAAGGCTGGAGAAAAGAGCTTAAATCCTAGTCCTCGAGCAAAAGCTGCCATAAAAACTTGTTCACCTTTGACTATCTGTGAAAACTGCTCTGCAAAGAGACTAGGATGGTCAGTCTTGGAGCCCAGGGAGGCAGCTATAAAAGAGACAGGCAGAGGGGGCGGCCACAGCTCGGCCTAGTCTGGGGTCCCCCCAGCCTCCCCAGGGCCTCGATTCTCCTCAACAGGCGATGATGCGCTCCAGGACCCACTTATTTGTTGCAGGGAGGTGGGAGGCTGTTGGTGCATGACACAGGCTAATTAGTGACTGCAGAGTGCTTCCAAAACACAGGTGCCAACGTTATTATTGCTGTAATTAAGCCTCTCCATAGCACTGTGTCTTTATGATCAGTCTTCATCAAGATGCCTGTGACAGAGGCCAGGTGCTGATACACTGCAAGGGCTGTAACTTCTGTGTGACCCAGGGCTGAAATGTCCACCCCAGAGTGGACAGTGTTCACTCTTGGTCATCAGACCCTCTTTGGATTACAGATCTGCTAAGCAAAGAAGGAAGCAGGCCACCTGCCTCCACTACCCTAGTCAGGACTCCACATAGAGCCCCCAGACAGTCCCCACTGACCCAGCCACTAGAGTGCCCACAGTCCTTGAGATTCTCCCTAAAAATGCTTACATTCTGGGCAGGAGAATGCTGGCGGTGTGGCCAGTGAGGACGTGACCAAGGCCTACATGTCATGAGTTAAAGGTCATTTTTGCCATACCTGATGGTAGCAAAGGGAGGAGACGGGCACTGGCAGGAGAAAGCACTCAGGAGAGTTGAAGTAGGGAAGATACTCTAATTTGGCTTGGGTTGGGAAGGGGGCAAACTGAGTTCCAGCAAGAATCCATGGGTGGAGCAGGTTAGAGAAGTCCTATTTGGGAGGCCAAAGTGGGAATTGGAGGACACTGAGGCAAGATCTAGGTAAGACTCTGTCCTACTAGGGACTCCACATAAGCAGATGCCACAAGGTCCCTGGCCCCCACATCTGCCCTTGACATAGCTCAGCTCAAAGTGACAGGATGGAGGTTGGGCAGGTTTAACTAAGGGTGGTTCTCAATGTGGGATCGGGATCAGCAGGAGCAGCCCAGGGTAACTTGTTAGAATGCAAATTCTCACGCCCCACCCTAGACTGAAAGCATCAGAAACTCCAGGAGCAGGGCCCAATAATCTGTGCTTCAACAAGCCCTCTAGGGGATTCAGAAGCACATTCTAAGTTTGACAACTGTTGTCCTGAAGGCCCCCCTGGCACTCGCAGAGCACAGGATCCAGGGTGACACATGGAGGGCACTGTGAGGTGCTGCTGGAGAAAGCTCCATTGTGTGTGCACGTCACCTCTCTCATATAAATGGGGCATTTCTGACGGGAACCACCATCACCCAGACTTAAATCAGCTTTGGTTTTGATTATTTTCTAGTAGTAATGAGGTAGGAGGTAGGACTCAACTCCCAGCAGGACGCTGGACCAAATGGAGCACTAGCTGAAACAGGGAAGAGGTGAAAGCACCTCTCCATAAGACATACCCACCAGTGTGCCCTATCAGTTTGCTGTTGCCTTGGCAACATCCAGAAGTTACTGCCCCTTTCCATGGCAACAACCTGACAACCCAGATGTTAACACTCTTTTTCTAGAAATTTCTGCATAATCTGCCCCTTAATTTGCATATAATTAAAAGTTGGTATAAATATGAGTGTGGAACTGCCTGTCAACTGCTACTCTGGGCTCACTGACTATGAGGTAGCCCTGCTCTGCAAGGACCTGGCTGCTGCTCTACCCTGCCACTTCATAAAAGTTGCTAACACCACTGGCTGGTCCTTGAATTTTTTCCTGGGTGAAGCCAAGAACCCTTCCAGGCTAAGCCCCAATTTGAGGGCTCACCTGCCCTGCATCAGTAAGAGGTATTTGCTCTAAACCATTCAATTCCTTGTCTGTTCCCTCTGTAATCAATAACACGCACTTTGTGAGCCAAGGGCAGGTGGACCAGTAATCTGCAGCCTTGGAACAAGGCATACACTAGAGCTGATGAATTGAGCCTTGTTGGCACATGCTTCATGGCTAGCCAAGCTTGAAAACCCAGAAGAACTGGGGTAAAGCTGCAGCAGGGTGGATACACCTCTACGTAATTAGTGCAACTGACTCCAGCTGGAGGAAGCCCATATAGAACACTGGTTCTCAACCTTCGCTGCCCATTGGAATCACCTTGTTCAGACCACCAAGGGTATGGGGGAAAAGGTCACCACCGTTCCTTCCATGAGGGCCTGACAGATGGGACTTGCAATGGTCCTCACCCACTCTCAGAGCTACCAGCCTACTCATGTGGTTTGATCCATGACTGGATCATGTGAGAGCTGTGGAACAACCAGCTTCTACACAGGAAACATGCTGCTGGCTGCCCATCCTGAAGACAGCCAAGCTATTTCTCACCAAAGGAAGGAATCTCTGTCAGCACTCACATACCTCCTTGGGAACCTGTGGGGCAAAAGAAAAGAGCAGGTCACCTGAGAGCTCCAAGGTCCTCCTTCTGCTCCTTTTCTTCCCTCCCTCCCTATGTCTTGCAAACAGACTGTGCAGTCCTGGGGCCACTGAGGAAGACATTTGTGCTAAAGTGAGAAGCCAGTCAACATTTCTGAAACTGGAACATTATTGATGAATTTCGAGGCCATCTGTGAACAGAATCCTAGAAATCTGGTCGGGGCCCACCAGATTTCTAGGTTCTGCTTTCTTACTTTTCTAGTTGTAGAATCTACCAAGATCTCAAATTCTTCAGGAGTAATAGCCTTGGGGTTTCAATGAGAGCTAATCTCTTCTTCAGACCTATGGACCTGGTGTCCAAGATCAAGAGCTTGACCAGAGTGGGGGAATCTCACTCAACCTGAGCCATAGTTTATTCTGCCCTTGGCTATGGTGAAATGGTTCAAGAACAGGCACGTGACCCAAGCTGAGCCCATCAGAGACTTACTTCTCTGGGATTTCTGTACTGGAACTAACAGAAGGGGCTCCTTTCTTAACGCTAGTGATATTAGGGAATGAAGAAATCTAGACTAGCACAATGTCAACAGCACTAGAGAGGAGATGTGGAGAGAAAGAATCCTGGTAGTATCCAAGTCCCTTGTCCCAAGCCTCCATCTCCTTCCCTTGCTTTGTTTTCATGAGCTGGTACACTCTTTTCACTAGTCTAGCTCGAGTTAGGCTCTATTATATGCAACTGCAAGTGTTGACTCCCACAAGAGAGTAGCTCTCAGATCCAGAGTAGAAACTTCCCCATGCCTGGGGTTCCTATGCCAGGCTAGAGAAGAAGATTCAAGCCCCATAATTTGTCCCTTTCCATTCTTTGTCCCTGACACATAGGCCCTTTTGACCAGAAGACCAGCCATTATTTGTGGCTTAGGTCTATGGTCAACTGCCTATAACTCTGAGAAACAACGATGTTAAGGAAAATGTGTATCAGCTGGCATGCTCACTTCTGGAGCCCCCATGGGTCATTGGCAGCAGAAGTAGAAGAGTCCAGGGTCACAGTCATTCCTCTAATTTTGAGTGTAAAACCAAAATCACCCATGCAGAGGCCTCACAAGTATCTTCCTCTCAGCTCCTGGCCTAATAGCCTTTACACACCCTTGGCGGGGCTTTCCCAACCACGTGGGCCATCTTTCCACAAACAACTTGACCACCTCTGCTGCCATCAATACGCTCCAGATACACCCTGCCAAGAATCACCCAGCAAAAACTGAGCCAGGCAACTGGGGCCTCTTAGTGGCACAAATCCAGAGCAGTGAGGTAAGGGAGCAGGCCTTAGCCACTGCCCATGGGTGGATGGAAAGAAAGAGTCATCTTTGAAATGCAGGATCCTGACTGCAAATGACAGGCTGGCCTGGCATCACTGCAGGAAGATAAACGGGAGAGAAAGGAGGCCAGAAAAGGAGGGCTCTTTAGCCTTTGGAGGCACCTGGCTGCTTCTCAGTTAGCAGCAGGTTTTCATTCTCAATCCAAACTCCAGTTAAAGCAAGAGGAGGGAGATACAGGAATAAGAATATGGCACCCACTCCCTGCAACCCCAGCTACTCCCTTAACCCCAGCTACTCCTGATACCCTTTTAACCTGACTTTTAAACTGTTTTCACTTATGGATGTCATGCTCTAAATTATACGCCTGTGGCCAGATATAGGACCACAGATCACATACACTGGAATATTTTATAAGAAACTGTAATTTGATGACTAAAAAACTGATATGCTTCATATATTATATATGAGTGCAAATGTCATGCCACACAAAGCTATTTCAGTCCCTTTGAAAGTACGCTTTGCTGGTCTGGTTATATAAGGTAGGCCTGGCTGAGTGCAGTGACTCACACCTGTAATCCCAGCACTTTGGGAGGCCAAAGCGGGTGGATCACCTGAGGTCAGGAATTTGAGACCAGCCTGGCCAACATGGGTGAAACCCCATCTCTACTAAAAATACAAAAATTAGCCAGATGTGGTGGCGGGCACCTGTAATCCCAGCTACTCAAGAGGCTGAGGCAGGAGAATTGCTTGAACCTGGGAGACGGAGGTTGCAGTGAGCCGAGTCCACAACACTGCACTCCAGCCTGGGCAACATAGTGAGACTCCGTCTCAAAAAAAAAAAAAAAAAAAAAAGGTAGGCCTGATGGATGAAGAACTGAGTGAGTAGCCCACCCTGCAGCCATGCCCATCTACTGTCGACTCTCCAAAACCATCACTTAACTTTCAAGCTGCCAGGAAATGTCCTTCTGGCTGGAATATTCTCCCTTGAAATCCAGCTGATCTTTCAAGGTTCTCATCAAAATCTCCTCCCCCATGAAGCTGAGGTGAACCCAGCCCATTGTGTCTGGTCCCCATCACAGCAGATCTGACCTGCTCTGTTGCCAGTGGAGTGTGCATCTCACTTTCCACTTCAGATTGTGAGCACCTTGAGGGCAGTAACTATGTGATATTCCTCCATGTCCTCAGCTTTCAGCACAGCACCCGGCACATAATAGATGCTCATTACAGTTTGTTGAATTGATGCGCATACAATAAGTGCCTAATCAGGTTTTTATCTCTTCAGACAGAGTCTGGCTTTGTGCTACTTACATTCTAGGTGGAAATGAAAGAGCCAAGCTGGAGTAGAATTGGAGCTTATTTATTTGCAATTCCTTTCTCCTGCCATCAATTAGCAATTATTGTCCGACTCCCATTCTTCAACATAAAATATACTCGCATGCTCGTGCGTGTGCACACATACACATATACACCCTAAACTCTAAAGCCCTAAATTCCAGAATATGAGAAATAAAGTGTGGGGTGCAGATAGGATCTCGACAATTGCACTATTTCCTTACTGGTTTCTTATTACAATATTTTTTCATACATTAATTTATACTGAGATATTGGGCCTCCAGACAGTTCTTGGTCTTCCTGATTAGAATTGTATTTTTCCCAAGAAATTCTTTTAACAAAATTGGTTTAAAAATGACCACCATCAGCCCCGCTGGAATTTGCTATAAGGAGTCTTTGCCTGTATAAAAAAGTGGATTCCAATTTGTTTCTGGCTAGACTTGTCAAGACGCAAAGATCTTGCTTTAACATATCTGTGAGGCTGTTAAGTCTGTAGAGGGGTGGCTGCCAGGAAAACTGGCATATTAGTCAGGGACTGCAGCGTGAGCCCAGAGCCAGCCGTGTTCCAGAGTTCAGAGACACCAGAACTGAAAATGGGCACGTGGTTTCCATCACCCCAGCTCATGCCCTGTGTGCTCTAAGTGTCTCAAGGCCTCCCAGGGAATAGTTGTCTTTGGCTCCCATATCCAGCCTCCTTCCCTGACTCAGTGATGCCCCTCACCCTCCTTGTGCCACCTCAAGTGCCTTATGCCCCCATGTTTTGGCTCTTGTCCCTGGGGAAGCCTGTACTTGGAAAAGAGTCTAATGAACACATGTACCCTGAGCCCTCAATGGCAGGCAAAGGTTAACGCATCACACATCTCAATGTTAACAGCAGAGACTTAAGCCATAGGAATGAATCTCTAATTGTGGAATTCAGGCCTCAGTAAGGCCACTGGGAGAGGTATATAGAGGAGCAAGGACACTTCTCGATTAGGAATACTCCAGCAATAGGAAAGATGTGCTACAATGACTGGCCAAGATATTCAGCCCCAAAACATCAAGTGTATAATGAAGGACAAACCCAGCAGAGCAGTACCTGGTAGACGGCATAACCGATGCTAAGCATGCCCTGTCCTATCCGCTTCTGTCGCCTGCGATTTTTCTGCATCAGACCCAGCAGCACTGTACAGCAGGGTTCACCGATGCTCTCCTCCTGGTCCTCATCCACTTCATCCAAATGGATTTTGAACTGGGGATTGGTCCAGTAAGTGGCTGGAAGTCACCCAGGTGATGGTGGTTCCCCACATAGCGGGTGAGGAGATGAAGAAGAATAAAGTAAAAGGGAAGAAACTTGATCATCCTAATGAATGCACAGCTCTGTCCAAACTGTGCCTAGTAAGCAGGCCTCAGAAAGTGTTCTTTACAAGGTGGTCAGGCATTTCCTCCTACCTTCCTACACATCCACACACACAGACATATCGCATTGCATTTGGAAATGTGTGCTTGTCCATTTGATCAACCAGGAGCCCAGAAGTGCTTGATTGGGAATATTCAGGATCCCACGATCTGAGAGCTACACTGGGCAGCACTGCCTCCAAGTCTTCCTAGGGAAAGACTTAACATCACTTTGTTCTCAGCACTTGACCTGTGAAGGCAAACCTACCTTCTGGAGGAAGGGAGATCTCTGGGTAAAAAGCATGTCCCCAGGACAGTAGAGGAGAAAGTCCCTGAAGAGGTTAGCTACCAAAAAGGTCTCTCCCTGGCACTATTAAGACAACTACTCTTGCCATCTGATTGACACCTATTCTCCCTCTGAGAGGGCCCCAGCTGCAGAGCACAGCCTGCGGCACCCCTGAGAACTAATCTGCTGTCCGTCACCCCAGGGGCCTCACAGGATGGCTTCAGCGTTGCAGCCCGCTGACGAGACACACTTTCTTCAAGAGCAAGTCATTTAATAATGCATGAGGAATCACAATTGGCAATTAAGAAGCAGTCCTGCCACACCACGTATGGATATTGAAAAAGACTCCTTCATTTCAAAGATGGCTTTTTTAAAATCTCTCAGAATAGTAAGTACACAAGCCAAGGCATAGAGAGGTTAAAAGGATCATCCAAGGATATGCAGCAAGTCTATGACAGAGTCCAGTGGCAGAGCACAATTGCAGAAGACATGCCCGACAGGTGTCTCCACTCTAGGGCCTCAACAATTTCAAAAATGATGTGCCCTGGAGGAAAAAAGAAGTGGAAGGGCATGGGATTTTTCCTTACATCCTTTAAAGAAGAGTCCAACTTGGAAAATAACAAGGCATTCACAGGTGACCAAGAGCCATTGATCATCATTTTTCTTTACAGTAGGATTACTTATTCAATTCCACCTTCCCAGAATCCCCACTTCCAGTTTTTGGGGGGTTTTTTGTTTGCTTTGTTTTGTTTTTTTATTGCATTTTTTGTTTGTTTGTTTGTTTTAGGGCTCAAGTTTATGGATTTTAAAGCCAGATATCTGTGGATCCCATAGGAGACAGAAAAAAAAAATCTGTAATCGCCTATACTTCCATCACTACCAAAGGGCAGTAACTATCCATGTCTTCCTGACAGCTAGTTGGCAGCATGGATGGGATTGTGACTTGGTGCATGCAGATACCTTGGGCACCCCCTACAGTTCTGAGCTCCCAAAATGATCCATGCAAATTTCCTCCATGTTTTCTAAGAGCTTGCTAATGGTGAGCATATTTTAATTTCTCCCAAATGCAACATTACTGCAATCCATACATTTTTTGTTTACTCCTTAACAGTACTGGAGGAAGAGAATGGGCCATAAAAATAATACTCCCATTTATATAATGCTACACAGTTTACAAAATGCTTCCCTACACACTCTGTGTTCCAAGGCTCGCAGTGACCCAGTAAGGTTGGAAGGTCGAACCCCATCTGGAGGACTAGGAAACTGAAGCTCAGAAGAGGGAAATGCCCTTCCCAGGGTCTAAATCAAGCAACAATGGCAGGATATGGACCCCTTTCCTTCCTTTCTGTTCAGCACTCTGGTCATAGCTGCCTGAACTGGGAGCTTTGGGTTGGATGGGCGATGAAAGAAGAGAGAACTTGTCAAGACCCAGCACTGCACCCAGGTGGGGTTTTATTCTAATGCTGCTTCCCTAGCACTGAACACAGTCCTGCAGTGAGCTCTGTCATGAGAAGAAAGTGACTGGCCCTGCCCCATGCGCCTACAGTCTAAGTCAATCAACAGATCAACAGCAACCGGGCAGGGAGCGTGGGGAGCAGGAGGTGAAAAGTAGAGAGAGCAGGATTTGCTTTTCTTCATTTCTCCTTAGAGATGTGGGGCTGTTTTCCTGAGTTTCTTCATCAGGTGCTGCCTCAGCTGATTCAACCTAGGAAGAGCCTACACAGGGACACATTAGTGATCTTCTGTGAGCCAGGAAGGCTTCCCACCTTTCACCAGGTGAGGACCCAGGGTTAGTGCGGAGGCCATGCTTTGCACCATACTATCTCCAACAGGGACTGAGTCGCCATGACATGCATGCCCTGTGTGTGGCCATCATGGCCCACACTGTCTTTGCCCCTCCACCTCCAACTCAGGCACAAACACACAGTGAAACAGCAGCTGTAATGGATGCAGTCTATTGAAATAGCAGATGTTGTACCCGTGTTCCCCTAGCGCACCATCAGCCACTCTGTCCCAGAGGTCAGCAGGATGACTGTTAGCCAGCTGGGTCGGGGGAGGGGAGTGGGGAGGAAGGGGCAAAAGCCCAAGGGAAGAACAGGAGGTCTTAGCGTAAGGTGCCAAGAGCAGGGTTAGTGTGGAAAGCACGTCCTTTGGGGGCAGGGCGGGTGGGTGAAGCAGGGATGGTTTGAACACACGGTTCAGGCTGCAGCTGAGTGGCTGCAGAGCCACTGCCCACCCTCACAACCCTGGCCTCCAAGCCCTAGGGAGAAGCAGGGCCTCCAGAGGGTGCCCAGAAGTCAAAGTCCAAAGGCCTTATCCAAAGATTAACATATAGGGCTGGGCACGGTGGCTCACAACTGTAATCCCAGAACTTTGGGAGGCCGAGGTGGGTGGATCACTTGAGCCTAGGAGTTCGAGACCAGCTGGGCAACATGGTGAGACCCTGTCTCTACAAAAAAATTTTTTAAAAATTAGCCAGGCATGGTGGTGCATGCCTGTGGTCCCAGCTACTAAGAAGGCTGAGGTGAGAGGATCACTTGAGCCCAGGAGGCGGAGGTTGTGATGAGCAGAGATCGTGCCACTACGCTCCAACCTGGGCAACAAAGCAAGGCCCTGTCTCAAAAAAGTACACAAAATAGCAACAAAAAATTACATAAAGTGACCCAGCTCAGGGAGGATAAGCTGGAGGAGGTTGGGCCGAGGCAGCCCTTCACCTTACCTGGGTAGTTCTGGCAGCCCCCAGCTGTGGAGCCCCGGGTCCAGCGGCCGTTGAACAGGACCAGGTTCCATTTGTGCAGCTCCTCGCTACTCAGAGAGTCCGGGGACAGGTTGCAGATCTCCAACCGAGAGAACTGCCTCACGAAATCCGAAAGTGACATCCTGGGGCAGAGGCACCAGAGGGCTCTCAGTGAAGAGGGCTGGGTTGTGATTAAAGGCACGCATACCGGGCACGGGAAGGAGCCGTGGCACAGGCCCTAGAGGCCGTGGGCTAGCTTGATCTTTGCTACAGCACACTGATACAAACACGCAGAGACAACAGTCCACATTCTTCACTAGCGCTAGCTTCTTAGCTCTTATAGGCCCCCCCCCCCGCCACATATCTTAACAACCAAGCAAAGGATCTGAACTGTAAACTGCAAAAGACCGCAGGAGGTCATCTCAACAAAGCCTCTGCCTCTAGATTGGGTTAAGTCTGAGCTCACAAGAGGTTTCTTTTTGTTTAATTCTGAGTGATGTCCAGCTAAGCCGTACCATATTCAAGGAGTATCCTTATTATCTTCCTTAGCTCACTAGCAAAGGAAGTTCTCCCATATTGATGGTAGGTAAATCTTAGCTTAAAGAGATAGAAGCAGTGCTCTCAGTTCATTGGAAAGATAATAGAACTGAGAAAGACAGGCTGATAGCTAAGCCAGGTTGAGGGCCCAGATATCATGGTTTCAGTGCTATAGACATGCTGGTATAGAGGTGGAATTATACCAGGACAAAAGGAGGAGAAGAATGAATTCACCATGGTCAGGAACCATGTCACCTTCCTAGAAGGCCCAGACACCTCGAGTTCACATCAGAACTGAAAATGGACCCATCACCAATGGGACAGCGCTTCAGCAGAAAACTCTCTCACCAGAATTCTCCATCCTCAACTTTCTTGTCCAGTTCTTCCTTCCGCCGGGGGTCTATGTGATTCCACTCTGGTGCACTGAGGGGAAAACAAGCAGAGGTGCTCGCTCCTGAGAGGTTCTACACACAGGGCAAGCGGTTTACTGCAGCTAAGCTTCCCCCTAAGAGCCAGAAACAAAATACCAAAAGCACTGCAGGCAGACAGAAAGGCAGAATGGACAGTGTGGGGCGAGCACACTGTCTGGGGAAGGGACACAGACCCAGGACACGGACTCCAAGGGCACTAGCAGGGTGGCCTTGGACATGCGACAGAACATTATGGCTCAAACATTATGCTCTAATTTTTACTCTGTAGGGCAAATTTGACATTTCTAATTAAGACTCCCAGGCCCCTGTTCGCAGGAATGGGAAGGCCCAGGAGGGGACGTGGATGATTTCTTGTCACTAGAAAGGCAGGCACTCCAGTACCCATTAGTCACTTATCACTCTGGCTTATCCAGCAGTCTGGGGTGAATATGCTGACAGAGTCTAACCAGCTCTGGGGACATGGACATGGTTCACTTCCTCATACCTGCGAGAATGATCATCCAGCCCAGTTTTATGGCAATTTCCCAGAAGTAACGTCACCCTGTGAGACCTCCTGCTGGTGGCCTTTCAAGGGCAATATCTATGCGCTTTGTTTGAATGCCATCTCCAGCTTCCTGACCTTTACAAAGTTAGGTTTTCCTGAAATATGTGTGTGACATCTAAGTAACAGAGCAGTATCAAGATCCATCTTTAAAAAAAAAAAAAAAAAAAAATCCCTGCCTGAATACCTTCAGCAAAACCTAAGCACCTTCTCTCCCCAGCATAAGAGCTGGGGCACACTCCAGCCCAGCCTCTCCCTCCAGGCTAGGCTTTAAGACCCGGGGGGTCAGCACGACAGTTCCCAGGGCCTCTTCAATTCATTGAAACATTAATTTGATTAAAACCAAATCTCAGAATGTGCTTGTTACAAGCAAAGATTAGGGCAGGAGTTGGAAAATTCTAGATCTGACCTACTGCTCCAATTTTTTTTTTTTTTTAAGTAAAATCTCACTAATCCCTGGGCTGAGCTTAGGGATGTTGCCTCAGAGATTCGGCACCCTCCTTCTCCAACAGCTGATATATATAACTATCCCAGGTTGCATCTCCAGCTGGTAGGGCCTCTAGGACTTGACAGTCACCACCTCCCACCTGCCAGGGAGCGCGTGCTCAGGGAAAGGTGAGAAAGTCAAGCCGTTTGGACAGCTCGGTAGTGGCTTTTGGTAAGAATGGCCCAAATTCAGGGTTTCAATTTCACGTGGCCCTGTCATCCTTTTAGGGAAGTTGGTGGAACTGAGGTTTTGGGTTTTGCTCAATCTTAGGCAGTAGAATGAAAAATCCTTCCTACAGGAGGCTCATGCGTGGCCCTAGAGACACGTGTTTCTTCGTGACACAACCCTGAAGGGAGTTACTGCCCCTCTGCACAGTCATGAGCAGTCAGGATGCTGTGATTAAATGTGGCGATGTCCCCTTCGAAAGCCCTGGTGGCATCACAGAGTACCGACAGCACTTGAGGATTAAGGATGTATTGGAAGGGAGCATTATTGTGACCATTTTCATTTCTGGTGGTTTTTTGTCCATGAGACTGACTAATTATTTTTGTTGTTGTTTTATGGAGTCTCGCTCTGTTGCCCAAGCTGGAATGCAGTGGCCCAATCTCGGCTCACTGCAACCTCCACCTCCTGGGTTCAAGCGATTTCCAGCTAATTTTTGTACTTTTAGTAGAGACGGGGTTTCACCATGTTGGTCAGGCTGGTCTCGAACTCCTGAACTCAAGTGATCCACCCACCTAGGCCTCCCAAAGTGTTAGGATTACAGGCGTGAGCCACTGTACCCAGCTGAGACTGGCTAATTCTAATTCCTCCCCCACACTAACCTGCCTCCCCCAGGCCAGCTGTGCTCACTGGACAGAAACTACCCCATGCTTTCCACCCTCCTGCATCATGGGGACATGGATTCCAGGGCACAGCTGTCCTGGGACATCACCACCTCTGACCGACTTTCCCTCATCAGCAGAGAGGCCTGCCCGAGAGGAGTCTCTCCAGTCAGTGATCAAACGTGCCCAGGGCAGGAGCGAGTGCCACTGCCTCGTTCATCACTGCTGCCGGGGCCCAGGGCTCCTAGGGTCAAATTTCATTTTCTCAGCATCCTTGTTTCTTCTTGATACTGAGGGGTTTGGCCTTTGTCAGAGTGTCCAGTGTTTGTGGAGTGGAAAGAAACAGACTGTGAGTGATCGATTTGACCTTTGGACCAGCACGGCGTGTCAGGTAAAAAACACAAAAACCTTTCAGCGCAAAGCAAAATTCCACAGAGCCGCCAAACTTTCAAATGCCAAAGCAGAAAGCCAGAATCGAAGACTACGGCCCAGTGGTTTTTATTTTGCTTTTCCCAGCCTGGATCCATTTAATACTCTTTTCTGAACACACTGTGTGATCTGCAGACAGGACGTGCTGCTGAACTCACTGTGACATCGATCTCGTTATTGTGTGTTTTACACGACACCCTTCCGCAGAGGGAGAGATGATTGGAGAAGTGGGGGAAAGAAACCTACTCATCGCTCCAGGCTCCCGACCACTCCACTTCACCCCATGGATTCCTGAGTCTGATCAGCTTCTCTGGATGGCCCTGGAAATCGACCTGCAAATTCCACACACAGAAAAGTGACTGAATTACTATGCTCCTGTTGCCTTGCAGGCACGTCTGCACCTGAGAGGATCTGCATTAAATTTTTCAGATGTCCCTAGAGGACCACACTTTTATTTTCCTTTAATGCATCTTTTCAGGCTTGGGCCAAGTACCTTCATAATTTGTTTGAATAAATGAAGTATTTTTCATAATTTATTTGAATAAATGAAGTGAGTCTAGCCCAAAAACAAGCTTATGTCTGCTTTAACTCAGATTTAGATTTTATAGTTGACTAAGATTGACTGAGCTCTTAATACGTGAGACCTAATGATAATAAACGCCCTCCAAACAAACACCAAAGCACAGCAATTAACATTTATTGAGCAGGTACTATAGACGAGGTGTTGTGCTAAGCATTTTAGATGCTTTATTGCCTCATTTAACACTCACGACAACCCTGAGAAGATAAAGAATTATCTTCATTTCATAGCTCAAAAATCTGAGACTTAAAGAAGTTAAGCTATCCAAGATTATCTAGTTAGTAAGTGGTGAACGCAGGCCGGGAACCCAGGCAGGCTGTTTCCAAAGCCCAAACTCCTAAATCCACATTTACTGCTTTCCCCTATTTATTGAACACTCAAGCATAAACCCCTTGGGACCCTGCACACACACTGGCATTCACATATGTACATGCCAACTGCATAGGCTGTTAGGTCCTCGTTGTCTTCATTTCCTGTGTACCCCCCAACTCGCCTAGCCCAATGTTTGCACGTATATGTTCAATTCCCATTTATGAGATTAACTTCATTAAAGAGCATATTTGGGCCAGGCATGGTGGCCCATGCCTGTGATCCCAGCACTTTGGGAAGCCAAGTTGGGCAGATCATGAGGTCAGGAGATCGAGACCATCCTAGCCAACATGGTGAAACCCCATCTCTACTAAAAATTCAAAAAAAATAATTAGCCGGGCATGGTGGCGCATGCCTGTAATCCCAGCTACTCGGGAGGCTGAGGCAGGAGAATCACTTGAACCAGGGAGTCGGAGGTTGCAGTGAGCCGAGATCGTGCCACTGCACTCCAGCCTGGCAATAGAGCAAGACTCCATCTAAAAAAAAAAAGAAAAGAAAAGAAAAGAAAAAAGAAAAGCATATTTATGAAACACAAACACATGTAAAGAACATCTGTTTCATTTAACTCTATTTATTTATTTATTTTTGAGAGAGGGCCTCTCTCTGCCACCCAGGCAGGAGTGACGTGGTGTGATCACTGCAGGCTTAACCACCCACCCGGGCTCAAGTGATCCTCCCACCTCAGCCTCCCGAGTAGTTGGAACTACAGGCACACCCTACCATGCCTGGCTGATTTCACTTAAATAAATAACAAGAGGTGGGACATTCATTGCATTTCCCTTTCTGCCTTGGCCATTGGGAAGCCCAAAGAAAAATTAATTTCTCAATTATAGCACTGTCTTCAGCCTGGATTGATGTGTTTTACTGTAGTTGTGTGGTTTTGTCATGTCTGTTCTTTTAATGGTAAACCACCAGCTGGGCATGGTGGCTCACACCTGTAATTTCAGCACTTCGGGAGGCCGAGGCAGGAGCATGGCTTGAACCCAGGAATTCAAGACCAGCCTGGGCAATATAGAGACACTCTGTCTCTATGAAAATTTTTAAAAATTAATAATTAGCCAGGCGTGATGGCACTTGCCTGTAGTGCCAGCTACTTGGGAGGCTGAAGCAGGAGGGTCACTTGAGCCCAGGAAGTCGAGGCTACAGTGAGCCAAGATCATGCAACTGCAGTTCCGCCTGGGCAATGGAGCAAGACCTTGTCTCTAAATAAATACATAAATAAATAAATAAAATCATTGTAAGCCACCTTAAATCCTTTTTGAAAGAAGACACAATGTAGGAAATAAAAATAATGAATAGTATAGCCCAAGTTTTTTCCTCGGGTTGGAGAGTGAGGAGTACTTGCATGCCTTTCCATGACTCTACCCCACCCTAAAAGCTGGGACTACTGCCCCTTTTCCCTTTTTGGGATTTTGTGAGTTCCCACTGTTTTGCCCACACAACCATATTTTTTGGAAGGTCTGTAGAATCCAACTGACAATCTCTACAGCTTTCCTGGCCGCATCTAAGAAGAGCGCTTGCATTTAGTTAGAACCTATTGAGCAAAAGCTCAGAGAGGTTACATTGTCCATCTTCAAGTGAGTAAGAGTCAGAAGAATCCTTCTTTTATTGTTGTTGTTTTAGAAAAAAAAAAATTTAATTTTTTTGTAGCGATGAGGTCTTACTATGTTGCCCAGGAATGGTCCTGAACTCCTGGCCCCAAGTAATCTTCCCGCTTCGGCCTCCCAAAGTGCTGGGATTACAGGTGTGAGCCACTGCACCTGGCCAGAAGAGCTGTTCTAATGGGCAAGAGCTAGTGCTCATCTGTGGTGTCAGGTGTTCTGTGCAGGCGAGTGCACCCCAACATGGCAGTGACGCTCAAAAGCCAATTCCAAACCTTCTAGTAGTAATCACCTCTTTCCTCCCTTGGATTCATGGAAATATTATCACGTTACCTTCCCCCCCACACACACAATTTTACCTCTTCAACTCCAGTGACAGAGTACGCATGACTCTTAACCAGCTTCTGGCTGGTGATGGCTTCGGCTTCGGCTGCACTGGAGACCTGGGTAGAGGAGAAAGTCCACTCAGAGTGGCTGACCCTGACCTCTCAGGGGCCAGCCTTAGAATGCTGTCCAAGGACACACTACACAGCCACTGGGGGCTTCAGTGTGGGACTGGGGTGCAGCGTGGCAATGAATCTCAGGTAAATAGAGTCATCTCCATCCAGACTCCCTCTTTAATTAGGCCTGCAGTTCCAGGCCAGTGGAGGTGCCTGCCAAGCCTGGAAGACAATTTACCAGCCTTCAAAATGCCACCAAGAAACTGGGAAGTCGTTTATTCTCTGAGAGTGACCCCCCAGCTGCCTGAAGAAGGCTAATTCTCCATGCTGATGGCTCTGGACAGGTCCCAGTCCTCCAAAGTTCTCCCTGAGTGGACTCCTCATTACCCTTCCCATTTCCTCAGCACCCCCTCTCTCATGCCCCATACCACCCCTTCACCAAAAACCACATCTCCTGCTGGGGTTTGCAGAGAGAGGAAAAAGGGAGGATCTCCTCACTTTGTCGTTCACATTTCTAAAATCACCAGGTAAGGACAAGAGAGGAAGACAGGGCAACCAGAGGGCAGCTGGTCGCAGGAGCCTGAGCTGGTGACAGGACCTCAGGGCTGGGGGCCTCCAGCCTCTGGTTTCCACAGCCACCTTGGGAATCCACACAGCTCAGCCTCCCGTCCAGCCACAACCTCTGGTTTCAGAACTTCTCTTTCCTTCAGGGATCTCAAGATCCATCAGGTATCATCAGTCATCACATTTGTTTTCCAAAACCTCAAGATTATTTAGCAAAAAGCGGGTAGAAAATGGGGGGCCTAGGATCCAGGGATCCTAGGCTATGTTCTTAGGGCCATTCCAGCAGTACTGAAGGGGTTCTAACAACGAGAGGGAAACTGGGGCTCCTGCAATGCAACTAACCCCGGTTCCTACCCACTAATTAAGTCTTCACCAGCCCCTCATGTGCAGGCCTGTGTGTTACCAGACTTGCCCACTAAGCCTCAGACTCTGCTCTGACCCAAAGCCTTCCTAGGCCTCTCTCCCACTGTCTCATCCCTTCCCTACCACACAAGGGGTAGCAGTAGGGGGAGGTGGGGCAGTAGAGAAGCCATATGCCTCACATCAATGGAGCAGCCTAGCAGAGACCCCGCACGCAGGGCCTTCCGGATGATCTGATATAGATTGGCTGGTGGTTTCTTCAGGTCATAAAACTCAGAGATGCCACCTGTGAAATCCTCAAACCCCTCCACCGTAGAGCCTCCAGCGAGAGCCTCATAACAACCATTGAGCCTATTGGAAAAGAAAGAACACATGCTCCATTAGCACCCCCAGCAAGGAGACCCAGGGACTGGGGACCGGGACAGTGCTAGGACACACTGTGGCCTGGAAGATAAAGAAGGGCTGTTTGCCAGTTTTGCCTATGGGCCAGGAAGCTGCTTAGGCCACTGTTTTGTGTGCCCAGCTCAGCACTTCACTAGGAACTGACCTCAGCCAACCTGTCTCCAGCCACCACCTCCTTTACAAAGCCAAGGGCAACCCCTCCAGAGCTGGCCCCAGCTGCTTGGGTTTCTGGGGCTGGAGGCACAGATGGGGAGAAGGAGAACTTTCCCTCAAGGCTGAGACGCATCTGCTGAGGCTTGCTGGGAAATAGGACTGGAAAGGAACTGGGGTTGCAGAAAAGGGTATCAGTAAACAAAAGTAATTAAAAGAACCCCAGAGAAGGTTCTGAACATCAAACGCTGGTGAGAAGAACTCCTGAGGAAAGAGCAGACACTTTGTTGAGTTTGGTGTCTAGTACATTTGTTTTAGTATTCTTCATCATTCTTTTAAACATTTACGTTGCCCCAGGAACCTACCTTGGGATTTGAAAGAGGAAAAGCTCAGGCCCAGAGGGGCAGGGAGGCTGGCCCCACCACATACACATTCACCCGAGGCAGAGCTGAGATGCTAAACTCCCGGCCCAGATGTCTGTTTCTCTTAGTTACTGAAAAATGCTCTCTCTCCAGCTCATGGGGGTCTGGATGCTGGGAAAGACTTGGCCATGATGCCCTGAGTTTGGGGTGGGGAGGCAGACGTGGGAGGGACAGCTTTCAGGGAGGCTCTGGCATCTCCCAGCTCCTGGCTTTTCCCACTTACTTGGCATAGGCTTTCTCCAGCAGGGCACTCCAGAATTCATTGCCTTGTTCCGAGTGTAGGAAGAGCAGCTGTCCGTTCTTGGTGGGCAGCCTGTCATCAATGACCACCTCCACCCACTCTCCGTACTGCCAGAACTGGGGAGGGGGGACACAGCGGCAGCTCACATGAATAAGCAGATGTGTAAAGGGAGTCCCTCCAGGGGACGTCACGTGGGGACTCTGTGCCATCAGTGTTCGAGTCTTGGCTCCGTAGGAGCAGGACATGTGTCCGCCTTATCTGTGCACACAGGAGACGCCAGATGAACCCGGGAACATCTAGTCCAGGGTCTGCGTTTGTGCATCAGAGAACTTGCCCAGCGCCACCCAGTGGCAGCAGGAAGTGATTCAGACCCACACCTGACCCTCAGTCCACAGTGCTTTCCGCGAGGCCACATGGCCTGGGGGAGCTGGGAAGAGGACGGATGTGTGGATATCTGGATGGATGCATTAAAGCAGAGGTTCTCAGACTGAAGTGTGCATCACAGTCACCTAGAGGGATTGTTAAGACATAGGTCACTGTGCCCCAAACCCAGAATTTCTGACGCAGTGGATCTGCGGTGAGCCCTAAGAGTACGGAAAGAAGCGACAAAGGGCCGGAGCAGAGCACAGTACCTGAAAGTGAAAGATTCCCGCATAGTTCTCCTGGAAGTCCTGGTCCCTGGGAACCACCCGGTAAAGCAGCTCTTCATTCAGGGTCAGGGAGGCAATGGCAGCCAGAAGCCAGCAGTCACCTGCGCAGTGTCACGGGGGACACAGATTGGTCAGGCCCAGCCTGCAGGGGCCCTGCTTTCTCTGACCCTGTCCCATTCAACCCAGAGTCCCCATCGCCACATTCCCTTCTAAGTCAGGTAGACTTTCCTCCTCCAGTGCTGGAAATGCACCCCCAGCCATCAGCTTCCCCCCCCTCCGTGGGATTTCTTTACTCCGGAGTGGATCCTCTGCTCCTCCCTGTGGCTGCCCCCTCCCCCACATGCTGATCATTTCCCCACTCCTACACACTCAGCCAGTGGAGTGGAAAAGAAAAGAAAAGAAGAGGGGAGGGAAGGGGAGGGGAGGGGACAGGAGAGGAGAGGAGAGGAGAGGGAAAAGAAAAAAAGAAAAAAGAAAAGAAAAGAAAAGAAAAAAGAAAATTGGTGCCTTTGGTCCCCTATTAGCAGCTCTGATTAAGTTGCTTGAGGGAAACATTGAAGCTGTTAATCCAATCTATGATGTGTACATGTAAGAGGGTGTGTGTGTGTGTGTGTGTGTGTGTGTGTGTGTGTGTTCCTTGCCCCTCCTGACCTTGGATAATGGAGAGCTGGCTCTGCGTGGTCTGTTTACAGTATTGCCTTTTCTTGTTTCAGAGTTCACCAGGAGAGCCTTGATGCCTCATTGCTAAAGCTCCCTTGAGATACTGCTTAGCATTAAATCATCATAATTTGAGGCAGAAGAAATAAAAGTAAGAGAGGTTACAAATCCTGGGTTTTGGTGTTGGTCACATTGGAGACTCAAGGAAATGCAGAATAAAACAGAAAACTCCTTTCTGTGCAAGTTGGGACCCACCACACTGATGCCACTGAGTGGCACTTCCCTGGGAGGCATCGTTGTCCCTTGCAGTGTCAACTTCAAAAGAAGCAGCACGGGCCCCAGGCACCGCTGCCTACCTTAGCATCCTATGGCGAATCTATCATCCTGGAAGTGATGTAACTTTGCTCACCTCTACTTATTTTCTTATTCCACACCAGCTGCTGAGGTCTCAGTGTCCTCAAGGGTGCTTTTCATCATGTGAAAGGCTATTGCATCTTTCTGGCCCTGTACTACTTCTTTCCAGCTTCACTGTAGATCCCTAGCTCTAGGAGTCTAAGATTTGGTGAACAAGTCCCTGTTTCTCCTATTCATTCCATTCAAACAGCTCCAAAATCCTGCCTGTGCATCTTAGCCTTTATCTTTTCCATATAAACGATCTGAATCTTTTCAATGTGTGTTCAGTTGGAAGGCCCTTCAACCTTTTAGAGACCATCTGTGGACCTTGTCTCACTCTAAGTTTTCTTTTAACACTGTGGCCAGAGCTATATACATATTCTAGGTGTGAACACGTTATGGTTTTCTCAGAAAACCTGTTGCCTGAGCAAGCAGTAAGCCAGGAACCCACATCTGAGGAGCCATCATCTCCATCATCACTCAGAATTGCTCCATCACCAGGTCATCCTAGAAAGCCCTGGCCTCTGTCTGCCTGGATCTTTCCCAACAAAGTCGTTCATGATCTGAACCCAAATTAATTAATTCCTCTCTCTCTCTCCCTCTCTGTCTGTCTCTCTCTCTCTCTCTCTCTCTCACTCTCTCGCTTTTGCTGTGTCTCTCTCTCTCACTCGCTCGCTCTCTCTCTCTCTCTGTCTCACACATACACATACTCATTTGTTTCTTTTTCTTTCAAGAGACAGGGTCTTGCTCTGTTGCCCAGGCTGGAGTACAGTAGCACCATCATGGCTCGCTGCAGCCCCAACCTCCTAGTCTCAAGCAATTCTCCCACCTCAGCCTCCTGAGTCACTGGAACTACAGGTGCATGCCATCATGCCTGGTTAATTTTTTTTTAATTTTTTCATAGAGACAGGATCCTACTATGTTGCCCACACTGGTCTTGAATTCCTAGACTCAAGTGATCCTCCCATCTTAGCCTCCCAAAGTGCTGGGATTACAGGTGTAAGCCACCATGCCTGGCCATATTACTTTCTGAAGAGCTTTTCTGATCCAGGAGGCAACCTGCTTCCTGCCCCATTCTCTCACCAGGCTCTCCTTCACAGACAAACACTATCTTCCTAATGGTAACAGGGCTCCTAGGTGAGACTAGACCTGGTAGTCGAGGGAAACAGAGTTGATGTGGATGGGCCGGCATGAGTTATGTTGCTTCTCACCAAAGAAGCCTCAAGCAGGGCAGTATCTCATTAAAAGGCAACTTCCAAATATTGAGCAAAATAACACAGTGTCCTCCTCCCACCAGCTCCTCTCAGCCCATTTTTCTTCTCTGAACACCTGTGATCATGTCACTCCCCTGCTCGAAATCTTGCGACTGTCCTCCATTGCTCACCAATGAAATACAACCTAACAGGGCATCAACACCATTCACAAAATGACTCCAACCTACTTCTCCAGTCTTTTTCCTATTATACTCCCCGCTATGAATCTAATCTCCCAATCAAACTTGGATATGTACAAAACATACCCTGGTCTTTTTCACTGATGTGATCTTCCTTGTTTGTTCCCTCTGCTTGCAAACTTCTTGCTGAATCTTACCCCTTCTCCATGAAGCTTTCTCTGATACCTCCTACCCTCCAGCCAGAAGTCACCTCTTTTTTGGTATGTGTCCTAAAGACCTTATATTTTACGCTTCTCTTGCAGAGTTACCACAAGCTGCCTCAGATCACGATTCGCACCCAGACTGGCCTCAAAACTCCAATCATGCATCAACTCCTTGGCAGAGCTTTCCTTACCCCTACCCCTGGCCTGTCTTACCAGTGCCAAGCCCTTCCTCCTCACACCTCCCCAGCAAGTTCTAAGGCCACTTGATTACATCTGTTTTTCTCTCTCCCCCATCCCTCTCTGACCTCTTCTTGCAAAGCAGCAATGTGGATTCACTCATCTCAGCATCCCCAGCAGGTGGCTGACACATAGAAGCAGCTCAACGGATGTTTGATGAATAAAAACAAATAAGCAGATGACCACATGAATCAATGAATCATATTTTGTTCTGCAAATCTCCAACAGCATCTTACATATATTTGCACCTCAACCTCCCAAGTCTGTGGGGAAGTGGCATTCAACAAGAATCTGCATCAAACCTGACAGATTTCACTTTCACCAGCATCAGGCAGAGGGAGATAAACAAGGTAAGGCAAGCGCAGAAGCCCAGTCCTCTGGGGAGTGAAGGGGGCGACTGCTCTGCGACACCTCTAAAGCAAGTGGCTTCTCAAAGAGATCGGAGCAGCCACACAGCCCTCATTACTGGGCGTGGTCCTGGTTCCCTTCTGATGTGAAGGTTCTGGCTCCTGGTCTAAGCTTCTTCTGACAGCCCACCCAGAGCACTTCTTAGATATTACAATTCAAGTCACAGCAACAAAATGTCCCTCCATTGCTGACATCAAACAAGGCAGCCCAGCTGGAGGAGAGTTTAATTTTCTCTTCATCTACCTCACTCCTGACATTTCACAGGGTCTACCCGGCTCTTGCAAGCAAGCACAGAGGCTCGAAGGGATGCCGTGGGTTTGTAGGCTTTTGGATCCTTGCCAGCTACTGCATGAAGTGTGAATGGATTGTCATGACGAGAATGCGTTTTCAAAGGAATATATCCAAATGTGCTTCCCTTCAGAGTCCTCTGGAAGATGGACATTTACTCTGTTGTTCACATTTCAGAAACTTGTTTGGGGACCTGCCAGCAGAAAAACAGCTTTGATCTTGGAGCATAGGTTTGGTTCGGTTCGGTTCGGTTCGGTTCGGTTCGGTTCGGTTCGGTTCGGTTCGGTTCGGTTCGGTTCGGTTCGGTTTGGTTTGGTTTGGTTTGGTTTGGTTTGGTTTGGTTTTGAGACAAGGTCTCGCTCTGTTGCCCAGATGAGTGCAGTAGTGCAACCATGGCTCACTGCAGCCTTGACCTCCTGGGCTCCAGCAGTCCTCCCACCACGGCCTCCCAAATTGCTGGGACTACAGTCATGTGCCACCATGCCTAGCTATTTTTTTAAAATACAGAGATGGGGTCTCACTATGTTGCCCATGCTGTTCCTGAACTCTTGGCCTCAAGCAGTCCTCCCACCTTGGCCTCTCTAAGTGCTGGGATTACAAGCACGAGCTACCACACCTGACTAATTTTCAATTTTTTAATTTTCAAAAGCAGTCAGGAGGCTTTGACATACTAGTTAGGTAGTGAATAAGGCAGACAAAAACACTGGGAAATACCTTGATAGACAAGTCCCTCCATCCGGCCACCTTCCAGCAAGGGCTGCTCAGGAGTTAGTGCTCACTCATGTGCTTTAAGCAGAGGTGCACTCCATGGGAATTTAGGGAAGGTTTCCATGTCCTGATGAAGTGGGGCAGGCTTGGCTGACAGAGTCTTTTTTGCCCATTGCCCTTCCTCCTTCTTCCCATGTGGAAAGTCCACACTGCGCTTGGAGGTGCAGAGCCAGCTTGCAATCCCAAGGCTGCAGGTGCAAGATGAAGGTCAGCACAGGAGAGTGCAGAGCAGAGCACAGTGTGTGTCTAGCTCTCCAAGGGCATTACTAAAGTTACACTAGCCCCGGGCTATCTACCTCTAGTTTTCTTATTATAAAAGAAGAACTTGCCCCCTATTTATGCTTCTTGTAGCCAAAGGTTTTTCTAACTGATATTAGAAGCATGACTACAGAGTGATTTGGTATGCCCCATAAATTGGCTCTGAAAAAAGAATTTCACAAAAGGAATTCCAAAATGAAGTTGGGAATAGCCTTTCAAATACATACATTGTCCCATGCACTGGGTTGAATCTATTCTAGGGAGACTGGGAGACCTGGATGGGAATGCCTGTGTCTGGTCCTAAAAAGGAGACTATAACAAATGCTCTTTTAAAAAAAAAAAAATGTATTTGAGAGGCCGAGGCAGGTGGATCACTTGAGGTCAGGAGTTCAAGACCAGCCTGGTCAACATGGTGAAACCCCGTCTCTACCAAAAATGCAAAAATTAGCCAGGCATGGTGGCAGGCGCCTGTAGTACCAGCTACTCAGGAGGCTGAGGCAAGAGAATCACTTGAGCCCAGGAGGCAGAGGTTGCAGTGAGCCAAGATCACACCACTGCACTCCAGCCTGGGCGGCAGAGCAAGACGCTGCCTCAAAAAGAAAAAAGAAAAAAATTAAAATCCACCAGGAGATAATAATCCTGAATCAGACATTGTTAGAAAAGAATCCCTTAATTCAAAAATTCCCTTTACACATTAAAATCAAAGCTTAAAGGTCTGGGTGTCTAATGTTATTATAAACTGTATGTAACAAGAACTCTAGCTATAGCTTAATGGAATTTCTCAAACACCAAGGGAAGAAATGGAGATGCTTCTGGACTGCAGGTAGAAAGAAATAGGAAGGAAAGAAGAAAGGTCAGACATCGGAAACCCTACCGTAGCCCCTACATTACCTTGAGGTTGAACAATGGCTGAAGTGGAAACAACAGTAAAGCCTCAGGTAGTATGAAGCAGAAGCCAAAGCAGGGAACGCGTATGCCCCGCTGCCCATTCAGGAATCCAGGAGCAGAGTAAAGATGGCATCATAGAAAACTTCCACAGAAGATGAGAGACAATGGAAGCGCCCCCAAGTCTCCCTTGGGTATTATGTAAGATTGAGCTGAGGGCAGGGAGGAAAAAGTCAGCTCAATCCTATTGCAGAGGCTGTGGGGTGGACCTCTGGGTCAGGCACTGGAAGGAGGCTGTGATGTGTCATGTCTGCAGCAGTAAGGAGCACTCAGGTGGGGCTGACTCAGCCAGGGAAGGTCCACTGGACCCTGAGGAAATTAGAAGAGACCATACAACATGCCAGTCACATCTCCAGGAGGCCAGCAAGGACCCAGAAGTCAGCACTAGGGTACATAAGGACTAGCAGGCTTCTCTCATTGGTGGGAGGACATTGTTTGGCCTTCCTTATATCCAGGTGCCATCCTAGGATGGTGGGGGAGGAACCAGACTTTACAAAGTAAGAAACCACCTGTTTTAGTCCATATGTGCTGCTATAACAAAATACCATACACTTGATGCCTTAGAAACAACAACACAACTCTGGAGGCTGCGAAGTCCAAGATCAAAGCACCAGCAGACTTGATATGTGGCAAGAGCCCACTTCCTTGTTCATAAATTGCTGTCTTCCAATTTTGTCCTCAAATGGCAGAAGGGGCGACGGAGCTCTCTAGGGCCTCTTTTATAAAGGCACTAATCCCGTTGATGAGGGCTTTGTCCTCATGACCTAATCACCTCCCAAAGGCCCTACCTCCTAATACCATCATATTGGATGTTAGGATTGCAACATATGAGTGGCGGGAGGGAGGACAGACACAAACATTCAGTCTATAGTACCACTCAAATAGAGTAATTGAAAGCAATATTTATCCAAGAGAGGTAAGAACTTGAAACAGGCAGAAGCATAATACCTTTAATTGGCTAGTTTATGTTTCCCTCCCACTCATGGTCCATGGAAACTGGGGCTCCTCAGCAAGCTGAGCAAAATAATGAATGCTGTGCTGATTGCACATCTGAGTGTAATGTAAAGATTTTGACCCTGCTAATATATGCTTGTTTTTTAAAAATCCGTCTTCAATATTTTATCACAGCTGAGGCATCCTTACCCTACTCTTCCGCAGAAGGCTGCTCTAAATGTTTTTATACACAGGGAGCTATTTCAGCTCTGTACATTACCACGAAGCAGTCACAGAGCCTCCCTTCCCCCACTTGGTGAACACGCCTTTTGAAGCCCTTGGCGTTTGAGTCATGCCATTTTGACTACCTAAAACACACACACACACAAACACACACATACACACACTGACTTTTTTTTTAACCACTCCTTGTGGAGCAGGGCTAATTCATAGGCAGTGTGCCCAGAGTCGACCCACACATTGACTTTTGACTCTATTTGATTTGTTGACAATTCCCATCTCTCTGGCTAGACTTGGAAGCTGCCTGGAGGCAGACAGTGGGCCTAGTGATTCTCACAGACCCCAGCATAAAATGCTTACTGACTGAATTCACCTCAGTGTAATTGTATCAAAGTTATTTGAAAATTCAGACCTTAAGTAGCCTGTCACTAGTAAAGCTTTCTGGGACCCACTTTCAGCTTCCCCCCTTTTTCTCTCACGTCTGCCTTCTCTGGCTAAAAGCAAATTTTGGCATTCAAAGGAAGGCTCTGACTTGCTTCTCAAGCTTGTTCCCCATGCCTCAAGTACAGCCTCATCTCCCCCACCTTCTGACACTCACCTCTCTGAAGGCTCCGCGTATATAATGGTTAGACGCAGGTCTACCTGGATTTGAGAGACTGACTTTTTGACCTCCCGCAAGCCATATAATTATACCATTCTTCATTCCCTCCAAATGATACAGATGCCAACCCACTGTGACCAGAGGTAAACCTAGACTTTTCTGAACCTGGCAGACACCAGCTTGACTGGGTCTCCAGTGCCCAGTGTGGATTTGGTATTCACCCTGCAGCCCTAGCACTATCTGTAGCCACACTCCACCTCCACCCTTTCCCCCAGCCTAGCCCTGGAGCACAGATGCCTGCCAGCCCTGGTAACGCCTGGCTCCAGCTCTGCCATGACCTCTTAGCATCCTCAGTACTCCTGTTTGCTCCTGTCACCTGCTCCCCTGATTCCCATCACCATCCAGCAGCAGCACCTGGGCAGGCTGGCCAGGTGGTACATGGGGCTGGGGAGTGAATGAGTCAGCCATGTTCCTACTCCTGGGCATCCTGAGCAGGATCATCTGTTTAAGTTCCCGTCCCTTAGAATCACTTAATAAATCTCCCCCATCTTGCACCAGCCTCCAACCCTCCTGGTGTTCCTCTCCCTTCCAGCTTAAGGGGTAGCTCCTGTATGCCATCATCACTCACCAGCGCTTAGCAAGCATAACCGTGTGCGGGGCCATCTGCAGGACACTGGGACAAGAGAGACCTAAAGAACACCATCTCTGCCCTTGAGAAAGCTACAAACTTAGAAGAGTAGAAATAGCACAGGTTTTGGACTCGGAAAGCCTGTGTTCAAAGCCCCGGACCCTTACTTGCCTGCTGAGTGACCGGCAGCAATCACTTGACTCTTAGGATTCTCAGTTTTCTAATCTGTAAAATGAGTTTGGACCTCACAGTTTATTGTGCAAGATCATCTGATACTGAGCAAAAAGGACTTACTTGTAACAAGCGAAATGTTTAGGGATATCTGTATATATCTCCAGTTGGCCTTCTGTATCCATGGGTACCATATGCATGGGTTCAACCAACTGCAGGTTGAAAATATTTGAAAAAAATGGATGGCTTTGTCTGTACTGAACATGTACAGACTTTTTTCTTATCATGATTCCCTAAATGATACCATATAACAACTATTTACATAACATTTATACTGTATTAAGTATTATAAGTAATCCAGAGGTGATTTAAAGTATATGGGAGGATATGCATGGGCTATATGCAAATACTATATCATTCATATCAGGGACTTGAGCATCTGTGGCTTTTGGTATTCACGGGGATCCTGGAACCAGTACCCCACAGATACCGAGGGAAGACTGTGGGGGGTGTGTGTGTGTGTGTGTGTGTGTGTGTGTGGTCTCCAGTTGGCTAGAGAGGACATCAGGATATAAAAGATATCAAAGATACACATGAGTATATATGTAGCAGCAGGTATGATATTTTTAGAGTGCCTCTGGAGTATCTTCATTAATGTTCCCCCATGGATAAGCCAGCTTCTCTCTCCCCGACTGAGAATAATCTCTCCCAATAAGCAACTGCTTCTTTGCTCATAAGGAACAATTCCCTGGCCTTTCCATATTCAGGGCAAAACAGGACCTTCAGTGCCTCCGGGAATCGTAGGCAGGGGCTTCCGCTGACACCCCAGGCTCTGTGGTCCCTACTCTCCCTCAAACAAACAACATAGAACCAAAGGGAATAATCTCGGGCAGAAGCTCACATGCACAATTAGAAACATGAGTCCCTATGCTGGGGCCCTGCTCTGTCCTAATCCATTCACCCCGTTATTGCCTGACTGCTCTGAGTCAGATTTAAAGCACTCGTTCTCCGCACCTTCTTTGAACCTGCAAATGTACTTCAGCCTAATGGATCTTGCACATCTGGAAGTTGCCCACAATAAATCCTGCTAATGTAGAATTAAAGTAGGTTAATCTGGCCAGGTGAGGTGGCTCACGCCTGTAATCCCAACACTTTGGGAGGCCAAGGCGGGTGGATCACCTGAGGTCAGGAGTTTGAGACCAGCCTGGCCAACATGGTAAAACCCTGTCTCTACTAAAAATACAAAAATTAGCTGGACGTGGTGGCCTGCACCTGTAGTCTCAGCTACTTGGGAGGCCGAGGCAACAGAATTGCTTGAACCTGAGAAGCGGAGGTTGCAGTGAGCCGAGATAGTGCCCCTGGACTCCAGCCTGGGTCACAGAGCAAGATTCCGTCTCAAAAAATAAAAAAATATATAAAATAAAGTAGATTAATAAGATGGCTTTTGGACAGGGTAAGTTCCTAGAAAATGCAGATGAGAAAAAAATGTACTATAGGCTCAACCTTCACCCTCCAAGAGTTGAAATCACATAAGCCACACCCTCATCAGTGTACTACACAAGGAGAGTGCCTTCTGTTAGAATCATTTTAATTGGGAAGCCATTAGGCTGGGGCAGATACACCACTTTAAGATTTTAACTAAGCAAGCCAAAGCCCGATGCAAACAGTAAAATGAAACTAGAGACTTTAATGATCAGAAACCACCAACCAACCTCTAAAACCAGTCTTTCCACTGTAATCAATCAAATGTGTTGTATTTGTCTTACTTCCACATTCAGTCTCTAAAAGCCCACGCTGCTGCAGCAGAGCTCTCTGAACCTCTTCTGGTTTTGAGAGCTGCCCAAATCATGAATCCTTCTTTGCTCAAATAAACTTCATCACATTTATTTTGTCTAAAGTTTTTCCTTTAACACTTCCTGTATTTGAATCTGCCTGTGCTTTGCACAAGACCAAGTGGCTATTTAATGCCCATCTGCCAGACAAGTAAAGCTGAGGCCCTGAGCTCAAGTGACCCCCAAGGCCAGACAGTGTCAGAGCCAGGACTAGTTCTAGCAAGACGATGAGTTTTCTGCCTTCCCAAATCTTGCAGTGCCACGTGGAAGCTGAAGTAAATACATTCACATCATTTGAAATAAATGCCCTAGATCTCTGTACAAGGGAAGCAAGAAACTTCAGGAACAGTCCCTCCTCCTGTCAACCTACACATAGCTTCTCATCAGCCCCTTTTCATCCTCACTTTCCAATTGCCACCAACCACCCTCTCTCCCCACCCCTTGCTAGCATTTTGTTCACCCTCTGACCTACCTCATAAAATAGCATCTCCTTACATTGCAATAACATAAAACAGCCTGACTTCTTAGAGTTCTTATAAAGATAAAAATGAGATAAGATACACAAGGTGCCTAGCTTAGTGCCTGCCACATAGAAAACCCTCAATAAACCTACTTATTATTCACTGTTATCTCCCAACATACAATTAACCCAAACACCAGGGAACCCAAACAAGTGAATCAACAAATGTTTATGGAGTGTCTACTGCCTATAGGAAAACAAAAGCTGAAATGATACCAGGAAGTTGCTTGTGTCCTTCCCTATCCACCCCTATGTTTGGTATAGGACGCAGGACTGCTATCTCCCACCACCTGCCTTCCTGTCCAGGTTTCCCATCTCAGGCATCAGAACCACTAGTTTGTCAGTTGCTGAAGCCCAGGAGCCGTTCTGATTCCTTTTCCTCACTTCCATTCATATCCAATTGCTTCCCAAGTGCTTTTGATTTTATTCCTAAATAGGTCTCAAATCCCATCCTCCTCCCTAAAATTACTGCCATCGCCTCCACTCCCAGTAAGACTATAAAGGACCCTCTTTCTCCAAATAGTCATCATTCAGGAGCAGTAATTAGGAGGTTGCAAAAAGAAGCAAAATTGTCATGATGTGAAAATATTCATGAGTTTTCACCCAACCATCCCTCCCCACCTAACACTAGAAACACTAAAACTACCAACCATGCCAACCTCACATGCAGATACAATGCAAGGTGGTTGCAAAGTGACACTGAACATTTAGCTCAATTTGCTGGATTTCATGAAGTTGATGAAAGTGATACTGGAGATCTGCTTCGGTGCCACTGACCAAGAAGTTGGCAGAGTTAAAGCAGTTGCAGCTGAGGAAGGAAAACTGCTGAGGTTCAAGGCAGGATTGGTCCTTGAAAAGGTAATGGTTTGAGTGTCAAAGTATTGAAGGAGGGCTTTGGAGAAACTAATGAACTCTTTGAAAGTTTTCATGATTCTTCCTCAAAACTCAAGCAGGAAGCAAAAAGTGTTGCATCCTGCTGTCTTGTCTTCTTTTCAGCATGAGTTCTCCCCTCAAAAAGTCAACAACTGATTGATTCCTTGTTCTAAGAGCTAGCGCAAAACTGCAATTATTACATAAATATCACGAAATACAAAGTCACATGAAAACTTTTTCATATTTTTTTGTATTATCTTTCAAAGTAAAACACTAATAAAGCCTTTTTAAAAAAAAATGTTTACTAAGAAATGTGGACCTCCATTTTACTTTCAGTGGTCCCTTTCCAGTGTCAGTTATCTGCAAACAATGAGGGTTTCCTGTCTTGCAATTGTCTCTTCCTGGTGTCTGCACTCTCCACACTGCAGCGAATCTGGCTATAAACAGCCCTGCTTTAAAATATTACATGATTCTCCATTGCCCTTAGGAATAAAGTCCAGAATTCTTCACACAGTGCCAGAGCCCTGTGTGATCTGGCCACTGCCTCCCTCTCCACTCTCAGCCTTTGCACTAACTGCTCCGTGTTTGCACCAGTCCTACCACTACTTTGCAAGTCCCCCGCCCCAGTGCTATGCACTTCCTAGCCGAAGGACCTTTATTCATCTCCTTCCTGCAGCCTGGAACCCTCTTCCCCGCCTTCATTCCCAGGAGAGGAAAGAGTGCCTATTTGTTCTCCGCTGTTTCCTGGCATGAAGAAGACACTTGATAAATATTTAAATGAGTAAATAGGTTGTGAAAGTTCTTCCTGACTCTGACAAATGAGTATGTTAGATAAGCCACATGTTCCCTCACTCCTGTAAGCATCCACAACCAACGGTACTTCAATCCACCACCATTCATCACCGTGAGCCCACCTCCTACTGTACTTGTAAATTAAGAACCTGGCACACCTTACTAGAACATCGTCCTCCTTTTAAAGTGGTTAATAGCAAGCTACCAGTGTTCTAGAAGCAAGATTATAGAGAACATCAATCCTGGGCATGACAGATACCCAGAAAACTCAAAAGGCCCCAGGTGCTGTGTTCTCAGCAGACGGTGGGGTATTGGGGTCACCCAAGGAAGAAAGTCATTAAGAGTTTCAAAGATTAGTCCCAAGTCTGGTATTTTTCTGAAACAAAGAGTTTCAAAGATTAGCCCCAAGCACTGGTGTTTTTCTGAACAATGGTAACGTGACTCATTTATGGCAACTATAATTTTTATAGCCTCAAAATAACTCTTTGGAGTCATGCTGCATATCATAAGGCACACTAATCCACTTCTGCTGCCCCCCGTAGGTTTCCCCGGCACCTCCACTCCTGGTTCCCATGACGACACAGAAGGGGCCTCTCAGACCTGATAGCAGCGTGTGGGCAGCTCCTCAGGGAGGGGCAGCTATCACACATCACTACATTTGGCCAAGGACAATTCTGGGCCAGGGGGTTCTTCGGCTTCCAGGAGCTACAGAGCACCCCAGAGAGTTACTGTACTTCCAAACAGAGGAAAGAACAGGAAAGGCTGGCAGGTCATCTTTGAATCAGAAGCCATTTTTGCCTTACCTTCTAAGTTTTCAGTGGAGAGGAAAAGGAAAAAGAAAAAGAAAAAAAAGGCAAACTCTTCACAGCTGAAGAAACTTGTTCATATTATTTCAGAGTTCCTCCTAGTTGCTTATGAAGCCCACCAGGCCAATTCTCATCCATCTCGTTTCTGTGATTGCAGAAGGAATAAGACTCAATGGCATGAAACAGCTTCAGGACTTTCTGCCTCACCTCCAGCTTTAAATCAGACCTTTAATGCTACCTAGCGGGAAACATTTTTCTTAGTAAATTATGAAAGTGAAATTGATTCACCAGAGGGGGAAAAACCCACTGAGTAAATATATTTGAGGCTTATGTAAACACACCTCAGAGTGTGTTTCAAGGGAAAGCGGCTTGCTTACTGAGTTTAATTATAATGATCTTTGGTTTCAAAAATAAGACAAAAATGCTAGAAGCCAGGTGTAACAGGGAAAGAAATGAAAAGATGAGCACTGAGATGCAATTGTTAGCTCCAGCCATGGCTGAAATACACGGGATGAGATACAAAAATGGCACATCGCCGTTATTGCTAGGGACAGCCCTGGCACGCTGTCAAGTGTCCCCTCCGAAAATGATCCTAAATGGCCCAGCAGTTCCAACTCCGGGCCAGGTATCCTGAGGTTTCCAAGTATACATAGATCTTTAAAGTGCATCGAATATTAAACAGAGGATAATGGCATCTCCTAGCAAGATGAGGGTGGTCTTCCAGGCTCAAATATACTGAGATGAGGTGAACTGAACTCAAATGTTAAAATGCCAAGGAACCCAGTGGGATGTTGTGAGCAGAAAACAAGATACTTTGAGGCCAGGAAAATATGCTGAGTACAATGCCCAAGAGCAAAAATACGTGAAAGGAGATAGAAAGGAAGCAAAACTCTTAAAGGGAGTAGTAGAGGGGACCCTGGCCAGGCTGGTGGGCAGGACAACTGCAGAGAAAGCCTTTCAATCAGAAGCCACTGACTGCACAGAAGCCTGGAGCGCATCTACAGAAGCACAGAGTTTCTCCAAACACCAAAGTGAGGACAGCTAGCAGTAGCTCAAAGCACATCACAGGTGAAAGCCGACTGGAATGCAGAAAGTCCCCGGGGTCCGCACCATAATTCAGGCCCGGTGGGGGCTTGATGTAGACTGAAGGCGATAAACCCATCCTAACCTGCTTGCAGATCTAGTCTGTCCAGCGCATACAGTACTGGCCAGCGTAGTGATTTCTAGATTTCTAGAAAATCTAGACTTCTGATTTCCTTTTTAAAAAAAATTTTTTCATACAATCCCACAGTACTTATTGTCATCTTGTAATAACATAAGGGTAATCAAAACAATATGAATAAATATTCATATTGGACAAAGGACACCTAAAAACAAACTATATCCTTCTCAACAAGTTCTCACTTCATTGATCATTTCTAGTTGGAGACACTATGTAGCCGAGTAATATTATCTCCTTTTAGCATGATCCAACCCAGTTGTTTTAACTTTGTTTTAGAATAAATCTCTTCTGCATCAACTAATACAAGGTTCATATACTCATCAAAACCAATGATACAGCCTTCTATCCACATATTCCCTGCTTATAGAGCCATAAATGAATCTGAGATCTATTGTGTACGAATCTGAAGATGAGGTTGATGGGCTCTGTCATAGCCTTCTGCACTTTCTGGCCCTGACCACGGTACACCGTGATGGAATTTCCTAGATTCTGATTTCTTACAAAAACTGCAAAATCTGGCCAAAATTTCTCTCTCTACTTATTCTACCAATATTTACTGAGCACTCACTTTGTGCCAAGTATTCCAGGCCCTAAGGATAAAACAGTGGGGAAAAATAAAATCCTTGATGTTATGGAGTATGCATGCTAGTGAGAAAGACAAACAATAAATAAACGCATGTGACAGGTGGTGGTAAATCCTGTAAAGAAACCAGAGCAGGGTGAGGGGAATGAGAGTTTCTAGGGGAGCGCTAGGAAACGCAAGGCAGTCTGGGAAGGTCTCCCGGCTCCTGCATGGCAGCATCCAGCTCGAGCTAGGTGATGGCCTCCTCCTCACACAGGGCAGGCTCTCTGGTTTGCCACAGTCCCCCTACTCTCTCTTGTTACCTCCTCCTGACCTACTTTACTCATTTCTGTGGCCTCTGTAGGCATCGGAGTTGTGGCCCCCAGAGTTAATCCTTCCCTAGATCCCTCTGTATCGGTCAGGGTTCTCTAGAGGGACAGGACTAATAGGATAGATGTATCTATGAAAGGGAGTTTATTAAGGAGTATTGACTCACACGGTCACAAGGTGAAATTCCACAATAAGCCGTCTACAAGCTGAGAAGCAAGGAAGCCAGTCCGAGTCCCAAAACCCCAAAAGCAGGGAAGCCAACAGTGCAGCCTTCAGTCTGTGGCTGAAGGTCCGAGAGCCCCTGGCAAACCACTGGTGTAAGTCCAAGAGTCCAAAAGCTGAAGAACTTGGAGCCTGATGTTCAAGGGCAGGAAGCATCCAGCGCAAGAGAAAGATGAAGGCCGGAAGACTTGGCAAGTCTAGTCCTTCCATATTCCTCGGCCTGCTTTTATCCTGGCCATGCTGGCAGCTGATTATATTGTGCCCACCCAGATTGAGCGTGGGTCTGCCTCTCCCAGCCCACTGACTCAAATGTTAATCTCCTTTGGCAACATCCTCACAGACACACCCAGGAACAATATTTTGTATCCTTCAATCCAATCAAGTTGACACTCAATATTAACCATCATGCCCTCCAACTCCGGATACCCAGGATCCAGCAGAGAAAGGAGAGACTGTTCCCAAGCAGACATGCAAAACAAGTCAGAGCGAATGGGATTTGAGGAAATACGAGCCTAAGCCAAGTCTGAAGGGGGTGGGGGGAACACTCCAGGCACTGCCCTGTTAAATGATGGAGAAACACAGTTTTTGAGTCCTGAATACGTGTACAGAAGGGATTCCAGATGCAACTGGGGAAGGATCCCCAGATCTCTCTCCCACTATAGGGCACATGGCTGGAGGTTCCAGGTGGCAGTGCATCAGGAACCAAGGTTGAGCAAGAATGCAGACCAAAGTAACCAGGTACTGGGTCATGAAGCCTGGGAACACATCCCAGGGCTGCTCAGCTACCCTACGGGACCCCTGAGGGAGGCACAAAGAGGCCTCCTGGAGCAGAAGGGAGAGGGTAAACTGAAGTGCAAAGTAAAGGGAGAGAGTAAACCAAACTGCTCCACTTTCAAGGAGTAGGTTTGGGACAAGGTATGGAGTGGCCTCATTCCATTCCCTAAGCCAGCAAGAAATGCCACCTGTAACTTTACGAGGTGACTATGGGGATACAGGGAGCACTGTGGGGAAAACAGACCACTCTCTGTACAGGGAAGATCCAATCCACTTCTGCCAGCTGGTGAGGGATTGCCCAGCCGGAAGTCAGCAAGAACAGCTGAGACAACAAGAGGGAGGTGACACAGCAACCACAGGGCCGAGAGAAAGCACTAGAGAGAAAACAGTGCCTGCAAAGGACTTGTTAGATGGGACTTGTTTCCATTCCTCAGGTTCATGGCCTCTTAGAAGAAGGGCGTCACCTGTCCTTTCTCCCGTGAGCAGGTGGTGTGGATTTGCTTCCAGAAGGACCAGCATTTTCTGGGAGCATCCTGCTGTATTCCTTGGATGGCGGGAGCCAGCCTACTGAAGAACGGAGGGTGTACATCTCCCAGCCAGTCCCAGATGCTGCTGCCAGGGCTTCCAGTAAATGCCCAGAGCTGCCCTGAATGTGACGGAGGCCTTAACACAGCCTGTAACCTCACCCTTCCTGCTTCTGCGCCAGCCTGCCTCCACCTTTCTCTCTTCAACCACATCCCCGAGAGAGCACGCATAGGCTCCCTTGAGCCTTGGGGACTGGGACATTGCATTACTGATGCTTGATCAACTGCCTTATCTTCAGATCTCTTTTAGTTACGCTCTTTAAGAACCATCCACGTGTGCTGGAACTAATGGCTGAGGCGGGACAGCAGGGTACCCCTAATAAGTCAGAGAGAGCTGAAGAAGCCCAAGACTCACGGCCAGTCTGTGATAGAGAAATTGTGCTTAGGCCCTTGGATGATGTCTGCAAAACTGAAGCCACAGGCAGAGAGCGGAGCTGGTAGGCGTGAAGTCAAGTCCTAACACTGGGGTCTGTGAAAGGTGTTAAAATAATCATCCCCTAGAATACAGAACAGATTCATTTTAACAAGCAACCCTCTGAGTAGGAATCAGCAACACCCTAGGACTTGATCTTCAGACCCAAACCTCAGGCAGCTCAGCCAAGCTGGAGCTCAGAGAGCACCCCCTGGCCTGGGACCACGTGCCACCTCTTATAAGGTTCAGGGGGTGTCTTCCTGGGGACTCAGGCTCACCGGCAATTTTGCACTTTTCTTACAAAGTGAGGAATAGTCAGGTCAGCTCTGAGTAGGTGAAACTGGAGAATACTGACAAAATCCTCTTCTGGCAAAAAGAAGTCTCCCCTGGCAGAAGGAGCCCAGCATTCCTGTAAGGCAGGATTCTTAACACTTCCTGTGCATTGTGAAAGAAAAGTAGAATCTTGGGACCCCAAACTCATTATGCTAAAGGAAAAGTTAAGCTTGGGAATTGAGTCGCCCAAAAACTACCTTTCTTTTGTTTCCAAACAGATAGTTGTAATTTCACAGGCTTGCTTTATCCTATGTAAAATGCAGATTTACTAAGCACAAGAAAAATGCATAAATGATTTTTCCTCTACCCACTTCTTTTCACATGTAAAATGTAGATACACTGAGCACTAATCAGAGCCTCACAAGAATGTAACTACTTGTCTTATTGCCTACCCTCTCCTTTTTTTTCTTCCCTCCTGCTTGCTCTTTCCTCTTTAAATATTGAAGTTCCCAAAACCCTCTTTGGAAAAAGAACAGGTCGCAGATTCCACTGTGACTTGTGTTTCTTTTTCCCAGATGTGTCCTCAACCTTAGCAAAATAAAACCTCGAATTGATAGAGACCTGCTGCAGTCACTTTTTGGTTTACAGGAAAGACCCCTTTGGCAAATGCTTCAGACGAAAAATAGCGCCATAAAAAATCAGTTATACTGAAAGTTATCAAAATATGTTTTTATAAAAAATTATAATAATGCTGTGCTTTTCTACTAATGTCTTGAACAAAAGATTTGGAGAGGGGCCTGATAGACAACATAATCATGAAATGGCAGTGAGCAGACGTGGGGTTTTGGATATTTGTAGCAACTGTCATGTGATATGAAAATCACCCCTGATTTCCATGACTGTACTTCATCTCCTGCAGTCATACGGAAAGGAGCTAAGTTAGCGAGGGTTCGTGGAACTCTCCACGCAAAGCAGAATTCTTTCGTGCTCCTGAAATAATGCGCAATATGCAAATCCTCCTGTAATCCAAGGCCTCAAACTCTCATTAAAGTGGAAGGGGTTGCCCTGGGGACCCTTTGTTCAGAGTAGAAAGGAGAGTGGTGTTAGTGGAACAAAACCAGAGGGCGATGAGCACCAGGACCCAAAATTGAGGGAAACGATGCGCCGCGGAGTAGAGGAGCCACCACGGGTAGCAAAGTGAACTTCCCCGAATCACAGTTAAGCCCTCTGGGCCGCATGGAGCTGTCACCTGCAGTTTTTCCCACCTCCCGGAGGCCTGACCCTGTGCTCTCCAGAATCAATGAGTGGATTTGGCCCTTTACGTTCCCTGAGGCTTCCCTGATTGCTCATTAAAAGTATCTGCTCAGTCCTAGTGAATTGATTTACTTTGCCACAGTCCTCGAAGGATGCTACAGATCAAAAGGTGTCCAGGAAAGTGATCTTAAAGATGCTGACACTACTCCCAGTTACTGACTAGCAGTGTGCACGCCAGGCCCCTGTTCCAGGAGTCCAGGCCTCGTTCTGTGGGGGAGCGTGGACTCACAGAGGAAAATCAATGTGCAGGTTGCAGAAGAGAAGGCAACTGGATTTAGGTTGTTGCTGTTGGTTCCTTGTTTGCCTTTAGAGACATATGAAAAGGTCCAGTCATTCTCTTTACAAAACAGAAATACAGAATATAAAACTCAATAAATGCAACAAAAATGAAAAAGACATCCATTTCATAGAGGTGAAGAGAAAAATCAGGTCAATAGAGGAAAGGGGGTTAGAAGAGAAAAGCACACACAGGCACAAACACACGGAGTATAAGACAGAGTGAAAAATAGATGGGGAAGGCAGGAGACAGACAAAGAAACCCCCGCACTTACCAAACCCTTAAGGCAAAGCTCATCTCACTCATGCATCCTGCTCCCAATGGAAAATAAGCCACCCACTAGATTCAAAGTTTGGATAAACCTAGTAGCATGTGTTATTCAAAAAGCACTCTAATTTCTTTCTACATTCTGGAAGTCTCTGGTCCTCATTTAGGAAAGAAGAAAGTCTCTTGCTCCCCATTCCTGAAAGCAGCAAGCATCAAATTTCATTTTTTAGAGACCAAGGTCTTCTACTTTTATACAGTAGCATCGCTCATGTGGCCTCTGGGCCTATTAACACATAGAGAGGATTCAAGTCCTGTTGCATTTTCACAACCGTAGGCACAAATGATACCACGCCTTAGTGTTTCCCTGCCTGTGGATGCACTCAGGTAAGAACTGGATGGAACTTGCATGGCAGGTAGAGTTAGCAGTTACTGCTGAGCCTGTGAGAGACCGGCCAACTCTGAGAGTCCTGCTGGGGTCCCCAAGATGCAGTGAGCACTGTGTTCCTTTATTCACAGCCACTAGCAGGGGCTGGGGACAGTCTCCTTCATGACCTGTTCCCAGGACATCCTTCCACTGTCAAGGATCAGTTAGCACCTCCAACCCCCTTAATGTACCCACCCAGCAGTGTCAGCAAGCTGGCAACAGACATGCAGACAAGCTGGTTTGCATGAAACTCTGAAATCTTTTGAAAATAGAGACACATAGGCAACCTCAGGATGGAATTTTTACTCTAAATGCCTGATCCATCCTAATGGCCAAAAGTGATACTGGCAAAGGAAAATGAAAAATACAAAAAGCCTTGGATTTAGGCTATCTGTGTTTTCAAATGATTTAATAACGATGACAGGCAGGGGTTTACACCAACAGATCAAAAGTGCAACAAACATTTATGGAGCCCTGCTGGGCACCAGGCACCATGGATATATTGATGTGCAAGACAGTCTCATGGAGCACACAGTCAAGACTCCCAGAGTTATTAACATCCCCCTCCACCCATGGTAGCCCCCACTTCCTAGAGGACAAGGAACCAAGTGTCAACTCTCTACCCATCACAACCACCTGACCAGCCGGCTTTGATTATATCCCCACTTTACAGCTGTAAAAACGGAGGTGGAGAGGCCAGAGGTGCACCAAGAAGACTACCTGTGCATGCTGAATTAGGCACTGCTAGTGGTAGATCGAGAGAGAGAGGAGGAGCCCTTGGCAAAGGCATTTCCAGGAGCATTGCAGAGTGATGGATTTAGAAGACGGGGAAAGATGCCAGGGCCATAGGGCTCAGAGGGCAGAGGTGGACTTGGAGAGGGAGAGTGCAGGCTGGACCAGACCTGGGATCCCCCTCCATTTACATGTTGGGGTGTACCTGCCTTATTCTTTCTGCCCAGAGCCATGGCCATGCCCCCTTCCTTTGGATAGTTCTCCCTGTGGTTTTAGAGGAGGTTCCCAGTCACAAGGGGCTCCCAACAGCAAGAGTGGGCCCCTGACCCAGGCTGGGCCCACTGCTCTGGCTGCAGTAACTGGCTCAAGGAGTGAGAGAAGACCCAAACCATAACATCACAGTCCTTTTCTGAGATCTGTAAAACCAAAGCTGATTTACAATTATACTGAGGGAAAGTCTGGAATAATTAGTGGTCCTGTTTCCTGCCAGATGGATCCTGTCTGCCGTGGAAGAGAATGAAGCCAACCTGTAGATACCAACAGAGAAGAGAGATGGGCAGAGAGTGTGCCAGGAACATTTAGATCCCTGGAACCAGGCTCTGAGGCCAACGATGCCGTTCCCCTTCCATGATCTAGTTGGATGAGCCAATAAATTCTCCTTTTCCTTAAGCTATTAATAGTTGGGTTGGACTTCGAAAGCCAGTGACCAAAGGAGTTCTGGTTGATACACGGGTATGACTTACTATAAGGGGGTGCACAAAGCCAGAAATGGGTACTGTATTCATTGGACAAAGTCTATTTCAGTGGCCACAGAGACCACGAGATGCTCTGAGATGTGCACAGGCCAAAATGCAAGGGAGAGAGACTGTACTGGAACGAGCAGTGGAGGGACTGGCTGGGTCCCTGCAGTTTCCTGAGTGATGTGCACCCTTGAGCGTCCACTGGAAAAAGCACCCACAGACATGACCCACAGGGGACCGCACATTATAGCTTATTCCATCACCACATGTGGCGACCCTGAGACTGCCTTCCACTCCAGTAGGACACTGAGTGTGGGTGGCCCTTGCTAGACCTGGTGAGAACGGGCTCCACTGAGAAGACAGAGCAAGGAAAGGCTGGGATTGCCAGGAACAGCAACTTTGAAGAAGAACTCTCCTTCTCAGGGTGCCAGGAGGCCTGAGCATCGTGGGAGGGCTTTCGTTTGAGGGCTGTTTCAACAAGGGATTTACTCATTTAATTACTTAAATGGAGGTAAAATTATACTGTCCTCCTTCAGGGACTGAGCTGCCCAAAGAAAAGTCATATTCTACAGGAAAAATTACTTGAAACAATTGGATCCTTGGCATTCAGCTTCCTCAATCTTTATTTTCCTAAAATATGTCTTCAAGGAAAGCCAGCTCCTGGGCTGTATGTAAGCATAAGCTCTGATGTTAGCCAAGAGACTCATACATTTAGGATGAAAATCTGGCTTAGCAAGGACAGTAGGGAGGAAGGGACAACACACAGCCCACCCTGACAGAAGCAGCCAGACTTTGGACCTGCTGGCAAATAGCCTCACACACCCAATATGAAGTGCAAACAAGGAGATCCATCCTTTGGAGGTAGGATCAATCCACCACAGTGCATACACACGACAGAGTGCAACACTTGGAATGGTTCACAGAGAACGAAGTTCTTTATAGACTGTTATGGAAAGATCTCCCAAATACTTTATTAAGTGAAATAACACCAAATAATGGCAAGGTGCCAAACAGTGTTGATAGTGTGCTGCCTTCAATACAAGAAGGGATATTTAGAATATATACTTAGATTTGCTTGAATTTGCATAAAGAAACACGGAGGGAATTTTTTGCATGGCTGCAAGGCAGTGAGCAATGGAGTCAGTGGAGTCAACTGGAGACAGTGGGAAACAGACTTCACCGGGTGCCTTTCAGTTGCTTTAATTTTTATATTGTGTGTATTCAAAATAATGATGAAATAATAACACAGAACTCTATGAAAAAGACATCATTTTCATTATACAAATCAACTGTTTTAAAAAATCCCGGCCTGGACAACATGGCAAAACCCTGTCGCTACAAAAAATACTAAAAAATTAGCTGGGTGTGGTGGTGCACGCCTGTTGTCCCAGCTGCTCAGGAGGTTGAGCAGGGAGGATCACCTGAGCCCAGGAGAAGGAGGTTGCAGTGAGCCGAGATCAGGCCACTGCACTCCAGCCTGGGAGACAGAGCCAGGCCCTGTCTCAAATATATATATATTTATAAACATCTTTTTTTAGAAACCCTTACAGCAGATCACACTGTGCTGTGTTGTACCCTGAAAAGCCAACAGAACATTTAACAAACGTTAATCCATATCAGGCCCCAGCTCAACAAGTGCTGTGTGCTGCTCTCTTGTTCTTTGGGAACACACACGGTATGTCAAGTGGGGAATCTCTCCTCTTAATCTCTCACAATTCACCCACTGTTCAGGACCAGCCCTGACTCAGATCCCTCAGGCCACAGAAGCTGTTGCAACTCAGCCCCTAGCTCCCCACCCTGACGCTCTGGGTTATAGCCTTGGCGCTGTGAATCTCCTCTTCTACTGGCAGAGGCTCAGTCTGCACCTGGCTCCTTTCAGGAGGTTGGACTCCCCAGCCCCTTTCCGCTGTGTTCATTAAAAACCACCACCGCAGCGGCTGGGCTCCCCGGAGCAGCCACCACAGAGGCTTCCGCATTTGTTCTGATGTGAGCTGGATTCGGAGAGCTGGTTTGGTTCATTTCCTGTGCTTCCAGCCTCCGTCTCCACTGTCAGCACGCACTCACCATGGTAACGCTCAGGCCGATTTTTGGAAACCCTCACTTCTCCTTGCTTAAAACTATTCAAAGAAAACTCCATTCAAGCCCATCAAGGAAAAGGTACTTATTAAATACCTTTCCCAAAGTTAAAACATCTCCAACAAGGAGCTGTTTGAGGCGCCTTCGAAGTCGTGTGTCCCTGAGACGCATGCATAATTAGGTTAAACATGGAGCTGGAAGTAAAAAGGCACCACACTTACCCAGAACAAGAAAGGGTCAGAACACTACCCCTCTGTGAGCTCTCACACGAAAGCTCGGGAAATGCAGGCTGTGGTTTTCAGGGAATGGGGCACGCCCTTGTGTGCGGCACCCCGAATCCTTCCCGCTGCTTGATCGTCACGCTCTGTGAGCTCTTTCTAAGGTACATTTGCTATATTCATTAAAGGAGAGAACATTGGAAGCATTTAAAATAAAATGCCTTGTGATTTTCAAAATCATGAACATTTCCAGCAGGCTGAAGAGAAAGGGCTTTCTTGGTTGCAATAAGAAAGAATGAGACAAAGAGAAAACCTCCTGAAAAAAAAGGTGGGGGGGGGGGTGATGGGGTCCATGTGATGCTGAGGTTTCTGTTTGTTTTGCTGATTTTCAGTAAGCAGGATTTGTTTCTTTTTCGCCTTCATTTCCAGTTCTGTATTTTGCAGCTGTCACTCGATGGTGGTTTGGAAGCCCCTCAAATTCAATTCAGAGCCATGTTGTCCATAAAATGTAAGGGTTGTCCAATTCAACGCAGAAACTCCCATCTGTGAGGCCTTGGTATCAGGAGGGCTTATGAGATCGATAAAGCTCATCTGCTACCAAGGAGCGCCTCAGTTTCTGACAATGGAGGCTAGAACTTACAAAACTAAATGAAATTATTTCTTAAACTCAACTGCCCCTAATTTAAAAGGAATATGTTAAGTTCAGAAATGAAGGTTTTGATTACAGGATCCCAGGCCTATGAAAGAATGCCTGGCTAGAAAAATAAGATTCCTATTTTCTTACTAATTATAAAAGCACTTATTATGACAGCCCATAATTACTTAGATACGGCCATTTCAAAGGACAAATTGTGTCTAGTTAAAGGTAACTACAACAAAAACACAGTATAGCACGGATATCTACTCTACACCTATAATCCTGGCTCCTTGCTCTAGCATTAAAGTGGTTAAATGAACTGACAAAATCTCTCATTAGGGGGAGCCAAGAGGTAGTTCCAGCATTTGGACCTACAGTGAAGTTCCAGCATTTGGACTCACAGTGAAGAATGCAGTCTCAAAAACACAAACCCAGACGGACACATCAGGTACCTAATTCACTCGGTGAAGTCTCACAGCTTCATCTGATGTTTACTCATGATACATACACACCCGCCCTCTCCCAAAACAAATAAGACTCTCCCCAGTTACTCACCTAGACCACCCTGACAAATGTCTGTGCACGTGGCTCCACCAACGATAAACTGAGGGCTGGGACACAACTCCTGAAAGTAATTTGGAACAAAACACAAGTCACAAGGTACTCAGTGACGTGGCAGCCTGGGGAAAGGAACATCAGAGCTCCAGGTTGCAGAGCTGGAAGAAACCCAGGATTGTCTACTGCCCATTACACGGTTTTATTGTTGAGGACTCTGAAGCCCAGAGAGGGGACGAGCCCTGCCCACAGTCACACAGCCGGGGGTGAACAGAGCAGGAGCTGGAGTCCAGAGCCCCTGCCAGGACTAGCATTTTCATTTTTTATTTATTTTTTATTTATTTTATTTTATTTTATTTTTTTGAGATAGTGTCTCTCTTTGTTGCCCAGCCTGGAGTGCAGTGGCATGATCTCAGCTCACTGCAACCTCCGCCTCCTGGATTCAAGTGACTCTCCTGCCTCAGCTACCACATAGCAGGGATTACAGGTGCGTGCCACCACACCTGGCTAATTTTTTTTTTTTTTTTTTTTGTATTTTTAGTAGAGATGGGGTTTCACCATGTTGGCCAGGCTGGTCTCGAACTCCTGACCTCAAGTGATCCATCTGCCTCGGCCTCCCAAAGTGCTGGGATTACAAGCATGAGCCACAGCGCCCAGACAGGACTAGTGTTTTAATACTATATGTGTGGTGTGGGTGTGTGGGTGTGAAAAGGTGGTGAGGAGCAGGGACGTAGGAGAAAGGCAAAGGCTGAGATAATATGTGATGAAAAATGGTCTCACCCATTCAGACAACACCCCTATTTACATAAAGAGAAGATTAGAAGAATATTTAGCAAAATGCTGTGCACCCTGTGGGCACTCGTTAAAGTCTTGACTAAATGATAATGACCATGCCATGTGCTGATGGACACACTGAGGTGTCAGACGTACCATGTATCCTGAGACGAGAACTCATCTCTGATACATTCACATATCTGACCTGCACTTCCTCCACTCACCTATCTCAACTGGTATCTGCCTACAAGCAATCTCATGGCCCTGGCACTCTGTTGGGGCACAATGACACATGCTTTAGTCATCCTTTCTTTGTTTACCCAGCAAGGATTTTTTGAGTGCCCCTTCTGTATCCAGTACCCTTTGAACCATGGCAGGCAGGGGAAAGAGGGAAACATGGTGAAATGAAGAAAGAAAAGAAATAAACCACGTAGTTCTTGGCCTCAAGGTGCTTTTGGTGTATATAGCAAACCAAGATTGACATTATGAAAAAGTCAGAGAAAAAAAGGCTAGTGCCTAATAATAGAATGTAGGCTATATCCACAAAGGGAGAAAAAACACAAAGAGAGAAAAATGAGAAGGGCCCAATAGGGATGATGGTTGCAAGACTTAGTGGGTGGGAGGTGATGCCTGTCCACTGGAAAGGTAGGATGCAGGAGGAGTCTATGTACTGGATCCTAAAGAAGAGATGAGTCTACCTGTTCACCAGGCAAACTGCTAGGGAAAAAGCGCAGGACCTCGAGGGACAAAACAGAAGTCAGCCTACATTTAACTGGAGGCGTCCTGGGCTGCACTACATCAGAGACTGTCTGGCCAGAGAGAGAGAATCATTTCATTCTTATTTCATAGAGGTGAAGAAAGGGCAGATCAGAAAGGACCAGGAAGCAGGAGGGTGGGCTGAGGGCAGACGCATGGGGTCTGGATGAAGCTGACAATGGGGATTCTGGGATTCTGTTGTGTGAGGTGGAGCCTTCCAGGTGGCAGCCCCATAGCCTCTATAAGGTGCCGGCTTCTGCTGAAATGGCAGAAACAGCTCCTCTGGGCTTTTTTTTTTTTCAAGTATTAAAAGAAATTATGCTGGGTGCAGTGGCTCATGCCTGTAATCCCAGCACTTTGGGAGGCCGAGGTGGGCCAATCACCTGAGGTCAGGAGTTCGAAACCATCCTAGCTAACATGGTGAAACCCCCTCTCTACTAAAAATACAAAAATTAGCCAGGCATGGTGGTGTGCCCTGGTAATCCCAGCTACTCGGGAGGCTGAGGCAGGAGAACCCAGGAGGCGGAGGTTGCAGTAAGCCAAGATCACGCCATTGCACTCCAGCTTGGGCAACAAGAGCTAAACTCCGTCTCAAAAACAACAACAACAACAAAAATTTATTTAACTGTTTTTCATTGAAAAACTAATACACAAACATGAGAAAAAACCAACAGTAAATAATGGTGTAAAACACAAAATCCCTTCCGCCTCAGAGTCCGCACTGGTAACATTTCTTAAGTGTCCCTCCAGAAACTGTCTTCTGATATAAAAGCACATTTGTATACATACACACTTTTTATTTTTATTTATTTTTTTTTATTTTTTGAGACAGAGTCTAACTCTTTCGCCCAGGCCAGAGTGCAGAGGCGCGATCTCGGCTCACTGCAAGCTCCGTCTCCCAGGTTCACGCCATTCTCCTGCCTCAGCCTCCCGAGTAGCTGGGACTACAGGCGCCCGCCAACACGTCCGGCTAATTTTTTGTATTTTTAGTAGAGACGGGGTTTCACCGTGTTAACCAGGATGGTCTCCATCTCCTGACCTCGTGATCCACCCGCCTCGGCCTCCCAAAGTGCTGGGATTATAGGCGTGAGCCACCGCGGCCAGCCACATACACACATTTTTATCACATATGTCTTGTACATATGTCTTAGGACATAGAGAGCTTTATAACTTCATTAAAAGTACCACAAGTTATTTAGCTCGTTTATTTTGTTGCTATTTATCTATTTGTAAATAAATGTTCTCTAGTGATGGACCTTTAGTTTTTTGTTTATTCATTGGCTTTCAGCCTTTCTCAATCTCTGGCGGCAACTTAAAGAGAAAAGTGGCACCAGCCAATCTGGGTGTTCTAAAAGTGTGCAGCTGCAAATGTTCACCCCGGGTGCTCAAGAGCTCCCAGTCTCCAGGCAGTCATTTCTTGGCAAATAAAAGGCAGAGAGATCTTAAAGAGTAATAAGTAAAAAGAAAGAGAAAAAAAATTTTAATTTAAATGTTTAAAAAAAAAGAAGGAAGGGGGGTGTATTGTTAAGAGGAAAGAAAAGACAGCACACTCAATAGGGGTTTGGAAGAATCTCTTTTCTTAAAAACTCTCTTAAAATAGGTTCTTGGCTGGGCATGGTGGCTCACACCTGTAATCCCAGCACTTTGAGAGGCCAAAGCGGGTGAATCACCTGAGGTCAGGAGTTCGAGACAAGCCTGGCCAACAGGGCAAAACCCTGTCTCTACTAAAAATACAAAAATTAGCCAGGCGTGGTTGTGGGCGCCTGTAGTCCCAGCTACTCAGGAGGCTGAAGCAAGAGAATCACTTGAACCCAGGAGGCAGAGGTTGCAGTGAGCCGAGATTGCGCCACTGCACTTTAGCCTGGGCAACAGAGTGAGACCCTGTCTCAAAAAATAAATAAATAGATAAATAGATTCCTGTTCTTCATCCTCCATTCATCCATCAGTCTGCTGAAATCTGACTTCTACATCCATAGCTTCATAAAACTCCTCTCACCCATGTCACCAATAATAACTAACTTCTCTTTGCATTTGGTACCGTTGGTATTCCCTCTCGGAAAGCTCTGCCCCCTTGACTTCCATGCCCTTACTCACGCTTGATTTTCTCCTTGCCTCTCTGAGCATTTCTCCTCAGTCTCCTTCACGCATTCCTCTACTGTGCTTACCCCTAAGTATCAAGGAACCCCTGGCTCTTGGTCCTCAACCCTCTGAGATTATCCCATTTCATATAGCAGTAACACCCCTAAGTATTCTCTCTCAGTGACATCATTCAACCCCATGGCTTCAACTATTAACTGCAGAATATGCTGATGTTTCCAAAATAACTCCCTGAGCTATATCTTCAATTACCTGTGTCACATTGCTCATGAGATAGAATTTCATTAGATTCATATCTAATAGGCATCCCAAGTTCTGCTAAAATGTTGAGTTTGGATTGGAAGACAGAGTCATTGGCAAAGGCTACAGACAATTGAAAGTGAAATATACAGAATGGTGCTAAGTAGTTTGTAGGTAGATGGAATGTCTATTTTACTATGTGGTACTCAGTATAATTCAAAAATGCCCCTACCCCAGAAAAACACATACACACACACCAAGAAATGTCATGACTAATATGTTGTATGAATCTTTCAGGGACCACAGAAAGTCCCCAGCTTTGGGCTGGGCATGGTGGCTCACGTCTGTAATCCCAGCACTTAGGGAGGCCAAGGTGGGCTGATCACTTGAGGTCAGGAGTTTGAGACCAGCCCGGCCAACATGGTGAAATCCCATCTTTACAAATAAAAATGCAAAAACTAGCCAGGCATGGTGGTGTGCACCTGTAATCCCAGCTACCTAGGAGGCTGAGGCATAAGAATTGTTTGAAACCAAGAGGCGAAGGTTGCAGTGAGCCAAGATAGGGCCACCGCACTCCAGCCTGGGTGACAGAGTGAAATTCTGTCTCAAAAAAGAAAAAGAAAAAGAAAGTCCCCAGGTTTGCAAGGAGATTCCATCTCCCTACGATGCCCAAAGAACTTACCCCAAGTCTTCTCTCCATTACTAAGTTCCTGTTGAAGCACAGATCAGAGATACAAAGTAATTGGCAGTCAGAGAGGTTTTAAAGAGGCAGAATTCTGTGAAGAGGCAGCATTCTGTGAAGAGGCAGCCTCCCATCTACCCACACTCAGAACGCTTTTTTTATCTTTCCTAATAACAATCGTGTGTTTTTAGTAACACTGTTTTCTATTACTCAAGCGAGGATCTCAAAACACTCCATAAATACCAATTACTCTAACCTAGGATCAGCTCTGATGACCAGGCCTAAGGAAATACAGGTATCAGTCAAGAATCCAAGGCAGAAAGTGACTGAAACCCACACTGTCTCAATGATGATGGCTGCTTGGCCACACTGCTCTCCTACAGCGTTAACCATGTCTGATAGCTTTGGTTTGCACTTTAGGAGCTCTGGTTTTTAGAACCCCCAGAGATGCTGCCATCTTCATCATCATCATCTTCAAGTATAGCCACACTGGTTGACCCAGCACCTCCGTCCCTCTGTGATCTGGCCCCACTGGATGTTTCCAGCTTTGTCTGTCAGTTTCCCACAGTGAGTGATTATCACTCTCCTCCCATCACAATGGACTCCCACCTTCCTCTGAATACACTTGCTCCCAATGCACTGCCACAACCCAGTACCTTTACCCACACCTGCGCCTTCTCTTCAGTCTCTCTCCCGATTCTCTTCCACCAACAATCCCAACTCAAATGTCTCCGGTAATTAACCTGCCCCAATTTCACTGTCAAATTTAACTGCTTTTTCCCCTGAACTCCCATACATTGTGTTCATATTTCTATTTATTTCACCCTCTGGACATTCTGTCTTGTAATAATAGCTAGATTTCCTCACTCAAGCCTCCCAATAACCCAAGCCTCCCAAAAAACAATGAAGTGGGTAATATTATTATCCCCATTTTATGGATGAGAAAACTGAGTCTTGGGGTGGTTAGTAAATTCTCCATGGTTCCCCAGCTAGCAAATGGCCAGAGAGGACCAGAAACCTGATCTACCTGACACACGAGCTCATGCTCTTAACCACTCTGTGGCCTGCCAGCTGTCCACTTGTCAGTATGTCTCTCCCTGATGAGCCAAATCTCCACAGACTCCTCTCCAGCACCTGAACACAACCAGCACGCAATAAATTATGGCTAAACTGAAAACTCCAGATTCACTCCAGATGTAGCAGCTGAAGAAAGAGTGGAAGCTCCAAGCTGAGGCCTGTCACCCTCATCCTTATCCTAACCTCCCAACAATTCATCCCCTTGACATTTCTCTTAAATTGGGTCCTTACTATGCAGCTGACATCACCTCATTGCTGTCTTGCTGTATTTCTCCTTAAAATCAATAAACCACTTAATTGCCAAAAAGTGGACACTTCAGGGAAGAATATCATTGACTGCGCTGCACCAGGGCGCACTCATGCTGGGCATCCCTCAAACCACAGGACCTGGGCTAGGCACTGACCAAGCACAGAGGGGAAGCCAGAAAATAAGGAGGTAAAAATCTACCGGCTAAGAACACCCCCCTCCGATCTCGCATAGCCAACCATGCTGTTTGCGGTAGGATTGTTCTTGCCCAACCCTAAATTGTCTCAGGATTGTGAATAACCAAAAGTTCATCCTGAGAACCCATGCTTGACCTTGAGCCCTTCCTCTGGGCAAACTTGTCCTGAAACCCTTGGGACAAGAGCCCAAGCAAATCTTTGCTCAATTGCTTATGAATAGGCAGAAACACCCAGCAGGGGCAGGATGTCAAATGGCATGATTTCAGAAAACATCTAAGTATCAAGCTTTATTTTATTATTGAGAAGACAAAAATATGTGTACATCTATGTTCAGCCCATCTCATCTGCTTTCCCCCAAAGGCCGGTAGAAATTAACGTCTGTGTGGGAACCAGGATCATATGAGTCACATTTAGGCAGCGGACTTAAAGCCCCCAACACTGAAGGAGTACAAAATCACCCTCAAAAGCAGCAATGAAATAAAAAAGCAAACGACACAATTAAAAATGGGCAAAGGGGCTGGGCGCAGTAGCTCACACCTGTAATCCCAACACTTTGGGAGGCCAAGGCAGGTGGATCACTTGAGACCAGGAGTTTGAGACCAGCCTGGCCAACATGGCAAAACCCAATCTCTACTAAAAATACAAAAAATTAGCCGGACGTGGTGGCAGGAGCCTGTGGTCACAGCTACTTGGGAAGCTGGGACACGAGAATCACTTGAATCTGGGAGACAGAGGTTGTAGTGAGCCAAGATCACATCACTGCAGTCCAGCCTAGGCGACAGAGTGAGACCCAGTCTTTAAAAAAAAAATAAAAATAAAAATAAAAAAAGGCAAAGAACTTGGATAGATGTTTCTCCAAAGATGATCTACAAATGGTCAATAAGCACATGAAAAGATGCTCACCATCACTGATCTTTGGGGAAACGCAAATCAAAACCACAATGAGATGTCACCTCACCCATTAGAATGGCTACTGTCAAAAAACAGAAAATGGCTGGGTGCAGTGGCTCACACCTGTAATCCTAGCACTTTGGGAGGCCAAGGAGGGCAGATCACCTGAGGTCAGGAGTTCAAGACAAGCCTGGCCAACATGGCAAAACCCTGTCTCTACTAAAAATATAAAAATTTGTTGGGCATTGTTACGAGTGCCTGTAGTCCCAGCTACTCAGGAGTCTGAGGCAGGAGAATCACTTGAACCCGAGGGGCAGAGGTTGCAGTGAGCCAAGATCGCGCCATTGTACTCCGGCCTGGGTGACAAGAGTGAAACTCCATCTCAAAAAAAAAAAAAGAAAGAAAGAAAGAAAATAACAAACATTGGCAAGGATGTGGAGAAATAGGAACCCTGCGCACTGCTGGTGGGAATGCAAAATGGTGCAACCACTATATAAAACAGTACAGCAGTTCCTCAAAGACTTGAACCACATGATCCAGTCATGGGTCATATCTTTTGGGTATATAACAAAAAGAACTGGAAGCAGGGTCTCAAAGAGAAGTTTGTATACCCACGTTTGTAGCAGCATGATTCACGATAACCAAAAGGTGGAAGCAACCCAAGACCAACAATGGATGAATGAATAAACAAAATGTGGTCTATACACACCACAGAATACTATTCAACCTTCAAAAGGAAGGAAATTCTGACGTATGCCACAACATGGATGAATCTTCAGGATATTATGCTAAGTGAGTTATGCCAGTCACAAAAGGACAAATACTGTTTAATTCCACTTATATGAGGTACCCAGCATAGTCAAATTCAAAGAGACAGAAAGTAGAACAGTGGTTGTCAGAAATTGGGGGGAAGGGCCAGGCGCAGTGGCTCACACCTGTAATCCCAGCACTTTGGGAGGCCGAAGTGGGCAGATCACTTGAGGTCAGGAGTTCCAGACCATCCTGGCCAATATGGCAACACCCCATCTCTACTAAAAATACAAAAAATTAGCCAGGCTTGATGGCGGGTGCCTGTAATCCCAGCTACTAGGGAGGCTGAGACAGGAGAATTGCTTGAACTCGGAAGGCAGAGGTTGCAGGGAGCCAAGGTCGCACCACGGCACTCCAGCCTGGGCAACAGAGAGAGACTCCATCTCAAAAAAAAAAAAAGAAAAGAAAAGAAAAAGAAAAAAGAAAAGAAATTGGGGAAAGAATGAACAGGGAGTTTTTAAATGTGTATTTAGTTTCTGTTTTGCAAGATAAAAAAAATTCTGGTGATGGAGGGTGGTGATGGTTGCATAGCAATGGGAATGTACTTAATGCCACTGAACTGTGCATTTAGAAGTGGTTAAGATGGAAAATTTTATGTTATGTGTATCATACCACAATTTAAAAATAAATGAGTAAATGCAACAAATGAACTTACAATGCACCACATTTCTGGGTACCCCGATCTCTTTGCAAATCCCTGAAAGGCCTCTTGGGAGGAAAAAATAATAATGAAGCATTTAGGAACAGGCTAATTTTCTCAGCATTCAATGCATGTTCCTCATAGAGATAGGATCAGAATCTTTACTGATTCAGGCGTCTATTCAGTAACCTGTAAGATCTTAGAGGATGAGTCTGCATTCTCTAATGTACCCTTGTGGTATGTGAGCATGAGCCTGCCCAAAAGCAGCTGTGTGATAGTTTTTCACTGATGATTAGGGATGGAGAGGTTAAATTCTGACACACATTTATTTACTCAACACGCACTTGAAAACTCCAAATAGGAGTCCTTCAATTGCACCTTCCACATTACTCAGGTTCCACTGCCTCGTGCTCTGAATTTTACTTCCTCCGTTGACAGCCACAAATCAGCACATCCAGTCTACGATTACCGCATTTCCACAGACCACGAGGACAGGTGAAGACACAGTTTGGGGAAGAACGGGCTATGTGGTTAAGGAGGTAAAGTCTCTAAGGATTTCAAAGAAAGGAGAAAAACTAAGCAAAGGTTAACTGATAACTGAGGCTTCCTTACCGTGGGCCGCTTCCAGATGACGCCTTGAGTTTGTGGAGAGCCTGGTCCAAGATCCTTGTAACCCAAAGCTGATGGACATGCTGGGAACTCGGGGTCCTTAAATAGGACCCCTGAGTCCAAGCACTGTTGCCTCAGGGTCTTGAAATCCTGGCCCAAGTACTTCAAAGCATTTTGGTTGGAGCCAAGACCTTGAGTGGCTGCCCGCTGCCTAGATACACGAGCTGCCTGGGCTGCCATGGCTGTGGGCTCTGTAAGGTGGACAGAAGGGCAGGGCTGCACTGTACTCTCAGACACCTGCTCCACTGGGAGGGGAGCTATAAGGCACTAAGGGAGGTGGAGCAGATAAACATTTCACCTGAGGCCCTGTTCCAGAAGGAAGTGAGTCATGGCCAGGGACAAATATGTACCCAAGGTCCAGGCCAATCTGCCCCACCTTCTTCTTCTGCCTTTTGCAAATAATTTGGGGTCTGGGAACCTTCCAGGGCCCATTCCAGGCCATTAGCCTAAGAAATCCATTAGGATCTTGACCCCACCCCGGCATTCCCTCCACACACCTCTTTGCCAGACCTGCTTGCCTTGCATCAAGCCCATTGACTGAGATGAGAAGGCTTATTGTGCAGCTTGAAGCAAATATTCATCAAGGAATTGGAGGCATGCTCTGAGCAGGAAGAAGGCAAGTAGTTACAGGGGCCTCCTTTCCTGCCACAAAAGTTTGGGTGCATATTTCCTAGGAAGGCAAAAAATATCAGAAAGTGGTGATTCACAGGCCAGATTTGGAATAAGCCTGACTGGAGGAGGTTCCACCTGTGAGTGAAGGCTTTGGCCTCTGACTGCCTCTGTTTCTATCCCAGCTCCCCCAGTAATTTGCTCTGTCACGTTGGGCAAGTTATTTAACCTCTTTTCTCCTAAGTTTTTTTATCTGTAAACTGGAAGGTCATAGGAGAGCCTACCTCAAAGGGTTGTTCGGAAGAGTGATGAGATAGTACATGTCATCTGCTTAGAACAGTATGGAAGTAACATTCAGTGAATGTCAGGTATCACTATTCCTTGAAGCCAGGATTCCCAGAAAGGCCTTGGAATCAGGAGCCTTGATTCTAATCCCAGAACTGAGTTACAAGCTGACATTGGATTAGTCACTTCTCTCTTGGCTCCAGTTTCCTACATCTGGTCTACCCAAAGGATGTCAACCACACCAGTGCTTTTTGAATTTCAGTGTTTGTGGCACACTAGAAAATGGTCCCCCAAGGATACCAGGTCCTCATCTTGAGAACCTGTAAATAGTCCCTTATCTGGGAAAAGTGTTTTTGCTGCTATGACTAAGTTAAGGATCTCGAGATGGGAAGATTATCCTGACCCTAAATACAGAAGTGTCCTCATAAGAGGGAGGCAGAGGAAGATTTGACAATAGACAAAAAGGAGAGGTGATGAGATGAGGAAGGCAGAGGTTAGCGAGATCCTGCCCCACTCCAGGGAACACCAGCAGCCACAGGAGCTGGAAGGGGCAAGAATGGATTCTCCCCTAGAGCCGCTGGAGGGGTGTGGGCCTGCCGACACCTCGACTTCACAGCCTTGGGACTTCTGGCCTCCAGAACAGTGACAGAATACATGTATGTTGTTCTAAGCCACCACATTTGTGGTCATTTGTTACAGAAGACGCAGGAAACAAATACAGTGTGCAGAAGAATCCCCCGGAGCACTCTCTCGAAATGCTGATTCCCTAATAGGTGCTACCACAAATCCTCCACCCCCTTCCCTCCCAAAAAAGAGTTCTAATTCAGGAGATCTGAAGTAAGACCCAGGAATCTGCAGTTTTTAAACCAGTACCCCAGAGATATGCTAATACAAGGATCCAGGGATGCCCTCTGAGAAGCTCTGGACCAGCCGACCTCTGAGGCCTCCAACTCTGACCTAAGCCAGTGATAGTCCATGTGTTAAGCACTTAGCTAGGTGGGTAGGTCTGAGCAAGTAGAAAGAAGGGTTGTTCCCAGGTGTTCAGAAAAACATGTGGTTTCCCAGGTTTCATCAGAAACTCAAGGCCAGGCCAAGCATGGTGGCTCAGATCTGTAATCTCAGCACTTTGGGAGGCTGAGGCAGGAGGATCGCCTGAGCCCAGGAGTTCAAGACCAACCTGGGCAACATAACAAGACCCAGTCTCTAAAAAAAAAAAAAAAAAAAAAATGAAAAAATTAGCTGGGCATGGTGGTGCATGCCTGTAGTCCCAGCTACTCAAGAGGCTGAGGTAGGAGGATTGCTTGAGCCCAGGAGGTCAGGTCAAGGCTGCAGTGAGTCACTCACTCCAGCCTGGGTGACAGAGTGATGAAACCCTGTCTGAAAAAAAAGACAAAGAAATAAAGAAAAAGAAATTCAAGGCCAAAATGGCCTTCAGAGGCTAAAGCTAGCCTCAGAAAGACGTGGTCCATGCCCTCTTGGGGACCCCATCTTCCTTCCCTCACTATCACTTTCCCCTTGAGTTCACATCTTCCCACTATTAAGCTCATCTAGTGTTCACAGTTACATTTTCACCAGCCCACACAGTTGACCCTGCCTCACTTGGGTGGCCCCAACCACCCCTAAAAACAGAACCACAATTCCATTCAGTCAACACAGAATGGTCATTGCAAATCTTGGCCGTGTCACTGCCAAGCTTAAAATCCCCAATGGCTGCCCACTGCTCCTGGGAGAAGAGTAAGGGGGGTTTTGCACAGCCCATTAGGCCTTGAGCAGCTGGCCCTGCCTACCTTTCCTCCTGCTCCATTCTCCCCTCCTGGCTTTCTTTCCATTCCTGGAATGTTGTGTTCTGTCCCGCTTCAGGGCTTGACACCTGCTGTGCCCTCCACCTGAAATGTTCTTCTCCCCACCCCAGCCCTGTTCATCCAGTAGACCTGGGTGCCCCAGGAAAGGTTTTCTGGACAACTCCACAATCATACTAAGCCATTTTCCCCTCTTATACGCTCTCATAGCAACCTGCAAGACCCTGCCCCGCACCAATTCCTGCAATCATTTAATTAATGCCTCTCCACGCCAAGGCTCTGATCTCCACGAGGACAATTAGCCCTGTTTGTTTTATTCATTGTTGTATTCCTGAACCCTAGAAAGCTCCTGGAACATAGTAGGGACTCAATAAATATTTGTTGCATGAATATACAGCTACAGGTAGGAGATGTGCTGTGGATAAACGTGCACCAAGTATAATGGACCTGACACCTTCCGGCAGGGTCATTAGTTCATTATCAAGGATCTTATGGGATTGTTTTTCTTGCCTCTTTCTCCCCTACACCTCCCAGAAACATTCCTCTTAGACTGACTAAAATGAACAAGCCCTTCCTCCATCCAATCGCAGAATAAGCATGGCTGGTAATTTTCCTTCTGTACAAGGGAACTCCTTTGAGGTTAGCAATCTCCTTCCTACCCCACCTGCCTGAATTACCTCGCTCCCACATCCAGATGCTGTGCAAACAAGCCCTTCCTCATCAAGGCTGGCAGGTCTGAGCCACTGAAAATAGAGCCTTCGTGTATCCAGGCACAAAAAGAACAAGTGGAGTTGAGAAGTCTCTGCTCCCCAGTGCCTCATGAGCAGACAGCAAACGTCTATGTGTTCTCCAGCCAGGTACCCAGGAGGAAGCAGCCTGCACCCACTGTCTCTGTCCACTGGACAGATGTCTCTCCAGCCTCACACCCCAGGCACCACAGGAACCAGTGCCAGCTCCTTGCCAGGTAGCCTGAGGATCCACTAAGAGGCTGATGAGGGTGTGCAGACACACCTGACACACACCTGGCAGCACCTCCTTAATAAGAACTCTTCTCGGCAAACAGCTCAGGTGAATGCTGCCTCTTCTCTGTGCACTCCAGCCAAGTGGGGATGCTGAGCTGTATCTATACAGGGCTCCTCTCAGTCAAAAGGATCAAGGCTGTATTATCCCCTTAGAAAGGAAGATAAATCACCCTGGTTGCACCCAGGGGTCCAAGTGTTCTTTTCAGATGATTAAAGTTTGCAAAGCTTGTTGTCTTGCATAACTATAACTTCAGGGAAAAGATGGGCACAAGCTAACCGCAGAATTCTCTCTCCTGGGCCTGACAGTTTCAGAATGCTAAGGCAAGCAGGGGTTGAATCCAGTGTCAAGAGGATTACAGAGTTCTCATACATGGCTGGTGGGAATGTAAAATGGTGCAGCTGTTTTGGAAAGCAGTCCAGCAGTTCCTCAAAATGCTAAACATAGAATTACACAGTAACTCTGGGTAACATCCCACTTTAAGGATTGAAAGAGAATTGAAAACATATGTCTACACAAAAACGTGTATATAAATGCCCATAGGAGCCAAAAAGTGGAAACAACCTAAACGCCCATCAATGGACAAATGGATAAACAAAATATGGTATATGCATATGATGGAATATTATTCAGCCATAAAAGGAGTCCATAAAAGGAGCGAAATACTGTTACATGCTACAACATAGATGGACCTTAGAGACATGCAAAGTAAAAGAAACTAATGACAAAAGGCCATACATTGTATGATTCCAGTTTTATGAAATGCCTAGAATTGCAAAGCCACAGGGAAAGAAAGTAGAGTCATGGTTGCCAGGGATTGGGAAGTGGGGCTGATTCTAATAGTTACAAGGTTTCATTTTTGGGGTGATGACACTATTACGGAATGAGATGGTGGTGATGGTTGCACAACTAAAAATCACACTTTAGGCCAGGCACAGTGGCTTACACCTGCAATCCCAGCACTTTGTCAAGCTGAGCTGGGAGCATCGCTTGAGCCCGGGAGGTTGAGGCTGCCGTGAGCTATGACTGTACCACTGTAATCTCATCTGGATGAGCAAGTGAGACCTGTCTCAAATAAATAAATAAAGATCACACTTTAAATGTACACTTTGGCGATGTTTATGTTATGTGAGTTATATCTCAATTTTAACATTGAAAAGGAGAAAAAAAGGTATTACAGAGGGGAAGGCTGGCTATGATACAAGCATTGGTAGGTGGTCTCTAAGGAAGAGACTGGCTTCCCATCTGCCCAGGATATCAAGTGCCCAGCACATGCAAACAGTTCTAGAGCTGTAAGAGCAAACCCTACCTAACCAGAAGGCTGGATGAGTTGAGATGTGTGGGCTCATTCTCTCTCCAGGTCTGCAGGATCGCTCATGGCATCTTAGGGGTCACACCTCAGGCCTTCATCCTGGCAGGAAAGGGCTCAGTCAAGGCCAGTTGGGAGGCCAGCTGAGACTGCCCCCTAGAGGGCTACAGATCCTGTTGACCTGGTATGACTAAGTAATGCTGCAAAAATTCACATTTGAATAGAATGTAAGGTCTACATAGCACTTTCCTGCCATGGCTGCCTAGAGATTCACGACAAGTCTGTAAGAAAGATCATATTGTCGGGCTACCCCAAGGTCATTCAAGTAGCAAACTTGAGCCCAAGTCTTCTGACTTTAATTCCCATGCTCTTTTTAAGGCACGCTACCCACACACACCAACAGGGAGACCCGATCTGGGCAGTAGGCTGTGAGACGTGATGCCTAAAAGGAAGAAATCCAATGATTCACTCAGCCCTCCAACTGCAAGCCATCTCTGTGCCAACACTCCACTGGGCAGGGGTCGATGCTGGTAGGAGGATAAAAGGACAAATAGAGGCCAGATGCATTTGCTCAGGCCTGTAATCCCAGCACTTTGGGAGGACAAGGCAGGCAGATGACTTGAGCCCAGGAGTTCCAAACCAGCCTGAGCAACGTGGTGAAACCCCATCTCTACAAAAAATTCAAAAAATGAGCCAGGCTTGGTGGCAGGCACCTGTAATACCAGCTACTCAAGAGGCTGAGGCAGGAGAATCGCTTGAACCCAGGAGGTGGAGGTTTCAGAGAGCTGAGATTGCGCCACTGCACTCCAGCCTAGGTGACAGAGCAAGACCTTGTCTCGAGAAAAATAAAAAAGAAAAGAAAAGAAAAAACCGAAAGACAAATAGACACCATGCCTGCCCACAAAGAACTTCCATGCAATGGAAAGACCAGGCAATGCTCAAAGAAAAAGTGGTTGATTCTGAGGATGATGAGTGATAAGGAAGGCTTCATGGAGGAGGTGGCCTTCCAGTTAGATCTGTAGGATAAGGTGCTTGAAGGATGATGAGGATTTTGAAAGAAGGCAGTGTAAAAAGGGCATTGGAGGCAAGGGGAACAGCAAGAAAATGGCAAGAAGGAACAGCTCTGCACACAGTGCCAAGAGAATATTAATTATCTAGAATGAGATCTAGATCACTCACTCCTGGAGTGAGGCAAGAAGCAAACAAAAAGAGGAAAAGACACTGGGGGCCTTGAATGCCATCCTAAATGGGTAGGGACTTCTTCTCTATAGTTAGGGTGCAGTTGCTGTGAAACAGGCAAGAATCGATAATGGCTTAATTCAGGTAGTGGCACTGGGGCTGGGCAGATAAGGAGTTTCCCTCCTCTGTGAGTCCCAGAGGCTGGGGATGAGTGTGGAGGAAGGGAAGACACAGCCAGGATACCTCTTGTGATCTTGTGATATAACAAGAAATATGTATTTTGGTCTTTGTCCTCAGCTCCTGGCACAAAGCTTCTAAAATCTTTGTAATTTCCTGGGTGGTAAATGTGCTAGGAGCATCTTTTGTTGTAATATTTGGTCTTTGACTCCAGTTCCTGACACAGAGCTCCTAAATCCCTGGAATTTCCTGGGAATAGAAGAGTCTTTTGTTCTAATAAGGTGACTCTTGTGGGCTCCTGAATGGGGTCTAGTCACCAGAAAGACCAAGCCATGATTAGAAGCTTGGAAAACGCCAGGCAAGGTGCCTCACAACTGTAATCCCAGAACTTTGAGAGACCAAGGCAAAAGGATCGCTTCAGCCCAGGAATTCAGGGCCAGCCCGGGCAAAATAGTGAGATGACATCTGTACTAAAAATAAAAAATAATAAACTAGCTGGACATAGTGGTACACACCTGTAGTCCCAGCTACTCAGGAAACCAAGGCAAGAGGACCACTTGGGCCCAGGAGATTGAGGCTGTAGTGGGCCATGTTCATGCCACCATACTCCAGCCTAGGCAACAGAGAGAGACCCTGTTTCAGAAACAAGAAAGAGGAAGAAAGAGAAAGAAAGAAGAAAGAAAGAAGGAAAGAAAGAAAGAAAGAAGGAAGGAAAGAAAGAAAGAAAGAAAGAAAGAAAGAAAGAAAGAAAGAAAGAAAGAAAGAAAGAAAGAAGGAAGGAAGGAAGGAAGGAAGAAAGAAAGAAAGAAAGAAAGAAAGAAAGAAAGAAAGAAAGAAAGAAAGAAAGAAAGAAACTTGGAACTTTCAGCCCTACTCCCCATCCTCCAGGCAGGGGAGAGGAGCTGGTGAGTAGGTTGATAATCCATCATGCCTGTGAGATAAAGCCTCCATAAAAATTCCTGAGCTACAAAGAGCTAACAACAGAGCTATCATTTGACCCAGCAATCCCATGACTGGGTATATACCCAGAGGAATATAAATCATTCTGCAATAAAGATACATGCATGCAAGTGTTTCTTGCAGCACTATTCACAATAGCAAAGACATGGAATCAACCAAAATGCCCATCAATGACAGATTGGATAAAGAAAACGTGGTGCATATACACCCTGAAATACTATGCAGCCATAAAAAAGAACAAGATTATGTCTTTTACTTAAACATGGATGGAGCTAGAGGCTATTGTCCTTAGCAAACTAAGGCAAGAATACCAAATACCACATGTTCTCACTTGTAAGTGGGAGCTAAGGGATGAGAACTCATGAACACAAAGAAGGGAACAACAGACACTGGAGCTACTTGCAGGTAGAGGGTGGGAGGAGGGAGAGGAACAAAAAAAAATAACTACTTGGTTCTAGGCTTAGTACTTGGGTGATGAAATAATCTGCACAACAAATCCCCATGACAGGAGCTTAGCTATGTAACAGACTTGCTGTATTAGTCCATTCTCACACTGCTATAAAGAAATACCTAAAACTGAGTAATTTATAAGGAAAAGTTGTTTAATTGGCTTATGGTTCTGCAGGCTATACAGGCTTCTGCTTCTAAGGAGGCCTCAGAAAACTTACAATCAGGGTGGAAGACAAAGGTGAAGCAAGCACATCTTACATGGTGGAAGCAGAAGGAAGCGGAGGGGAGGTGCTACACACTTTTAAGATAGCACTAGGGGGATGGTGCTAAACCATTAAACCACCCCCATGATCTGATCACCTCCCATCAGGCCCCTTCTCCAACACTGGGGATTACAAATTGACATGAGATTTGGATGAAGACACAAATCCAAACCATATTCTGTCCTTGGCCCATCCCAAATTTTGTGTCCTTCTCACATTGCAAAATACAATTATCCCATCTCAACAGTCCCCCAAGTTTTAACTCATTTCAGCATTAACTCAAAAGTCCAGTCCAAAGTCTCATCTGAGACAAGACAAGTCCCTTCCACCCATGAGCCTGTAAAATCAAAAACAAGTTAGTTACTTCCAAAATACAATAGGGATATAGGCATTGGATAATTACTCTCTTTCCAGAAGGGAGAAATTGGCCAAAACAAAGGAGCTATAGGCCCCATTTAGGTCCAAAACCCAGCAGGGCAGTCATTAAATCTTAAAGCTCTGAAATAATCTCCTTTGACTCTGTGTCTCACATCCAGGCCACACTGATGCAAGGGCTGGGCTCCCAAGGCCTTGGGCAGCTCTGTCCCTGTGGCTCTGCAGGGCTTAGCTCCCATGGCTGTTCTCAAGGGCGTTGAGTGCCTGTGGCTTTTCCAGGTGCACAGTGCAATCTGTTTGTGGATCTACCATTCTGGGGTCTGGAGGATGGTGGTCCTCATCTCACAGCTCCACTAGGCAGTGCCCCACTGGAAACTCTGCATGGGGGTTTCAACCCCACATTTCCCCTCTGCACTACCCTAGTAGAGGTTTTCCATGAGGCCTCCACTCCTGCAGCAGACTTCTGCCTAGACATTCAGCCATTTCCATACATCTTCTGAAATCTAGGCAGAGGCTCCCAAGTCTTAACTCTTGTCCTCTGCACACCCACAGGCTTAATGCCATGTGGAGGCCACCAACACTTGCAGCTTGCACCCTCTGGAGAAGCTGCCTGAGGCATATCTGGAGCTTGAGCTGCCAGGACACAGGAAGCACTGTCCCGAGGTTGTGCAGGGCAGTGGGGCTCTGGGTCCAGACCACAAAACCATTCTTCTATCCTAGGCCTCTGGGCCTGTGAAGGGAGAGGCTGCCATGAAGCTTGCTGAAATGCCTTCCAGGCATTTTCCCCATTGTCTCAGCTATTAACATTCAGTTCCTCTTTACTTATGCAAATTTCTGCAGCTGGTTTGAATTCCTCTTCTGAAAATGTTTTTTTTCTCTACCACATGGCCAGGCTGCAAATTTTCCAAACTTTTATGCTTTGCTTCCCTCTTAAATAAAAGTTCTAGTTTTAGATCATTTATTTCCTTATGCATATGACTGTAGGTTTTTACAAGCAGCCAAGTCACATCTTGAATGTTTTGCTGCTTAGAAATTTCTCCCAACAGATACCCTAAGTCATCTCTCTCAAGTTCAAGTTCCACAGATGTCTAGAGCAGGGGCATAATGCTGCCAGCCTCTTTGCTAACACATAGCAAGAGTAACCTTACCCCAGTTTCCAATAAGTTCCATCTGAGAGGTCTCCATCTGAGACCTCCTTAACCTGGACTTCGTTGTCCATATCACCATCAGCATTTTGGTAACAACAATTCAACAAGTTTCTAGGAAGCTCCAAACTTTCCCTCATTTTCCTGTCTTCTTCTGAGCCCTCCAAACTTTTCCAACCTCTGCCTATTACCCAGTTTCAAAGTCACTTCCACATTTTCAAGTATCTTTATAGCAATGCCCCACTTATCTGGTACCAATTTTTATTATTAGTCCATTCTCACACTGCTATAAAGAAGTACCTGGAACTGGGTAATGTTTAAAGAAAGGATGTTTCATTGGCTCACAGTTCTGCAGGCTGTATAGGCTTCTGCTTCTGTCAAGGCCTCAGGAAACTTATAATCACTGCAGAAGGCAAAGGGGAAGCAAGCACTTCTTACATAGTGGGAGGAAGAGGAAGAGGGGGTGCCATACACTTTTAAAACAGCACTAGAGGGATGGTGCTAAACCATTAAACTCTTCGTATGATCCAGTCACCTCCCACCAGGCCCCTCCTCCAACACTGGCAATTCCAGTTCAACGTGAGATTTGGGTGGAGACACAACTCCAAACCGCAGCACTTGCACATGTACCCCTGAACCTAAAATAAAAGTTTAAAAAATAATAATAAAGAAAGAAATCTACACACACACACACACAGAGAGAGAGAGAGAGAGAGAAAGGCAAGGTCACAGCTTAAAAAAAAAAAAAATCCCTGAGCTACAGAATTCAGAGAGCTTCCAGGTTGCTGAACTCATGGAGGTGCTGGGAGGGTGGTGTGCCCAGAGAGGGCATGGAAGCTCTGCACCCCTTTCCCCATACCTTGCCTGTATTCATCTGTTCTCATGCTGCTAATAAAGGCATATCTGAGACTGCATAATTTATAAAGGAAAGAGGTTAAATGGACTCACAGTTCTACATGGCTGGGGAGGCCTCACAATCATGGCAGAAGAGCAAGGAACATCTTACATGGTGGCAGGCAAGAATAGGACATGTGCAGGGGAACTCCTCGTTATAAAACCATCAGATCTCATGAGACTTATTCACCATTAAGAGGATAGCATGGGAAAGACCCACCCTTATGATTCAATTACCTCCCACAACATGTGGGAATTGTGGGAGCCACAATTCAAGATGAGATTTGAGTGGGGACACAGCCAAGCCATGTCATTGCCCCATGCATCTCTCCCATCTGGCTGTTCCTAAGTTGCATCATTTTATGATAAACCTGTAACTTAGTAACTTTTCTTTCTGCTTTCCGTGAACTATTCTAGCAAATTAGTGAACATGAGGAGGAGGTTGTGGGAACCTCCAATTTGTAACCAAGTCAGACAGAAGTTGTGGGTGACCTGGGGACCCACCACTTATGATTGGACTCTGAAATGGGGATGGTCTTGTAGGACTGAGCCATTAACTTGTTCTAACTCCAGGCAATTAGTGTCAGAATCAAGTTAAATTGTAGGACACCCAGCTGGTGGTGGAAAATTGTTCAGTGTGGGGGAAAAACCCACACATCTGGTGTCAGAAGAGAAATGTGTTGTGAATGGAGGAAAACAGTGAGTGCTTCTTATATGCCTCTGAATGCTGGCATTTGACAAGGACCCTAACCTCCCCTAACCCAGAAGCTGAAACAGTTCAGGACTCATATTCAGCGTAAATAGGGAGATATTTTGATTTCCTCCAAAAGAAAACTACTGGCTAGAAAAGGGACAGGCTGGGTGCAGTGGCTCATGCCTATAATCTCAGCACTTTGGGAGGCCAAGGTGGGACGATAGCTTCAGCCCAGGAGTTCAAGACCAGCCATGGCAACATGGCAAAACTGCTGTCTCTACAAAAGAAATTCACTGGGGTAGTGGTACACACCTGTAGTCCCAGCTACTTGGGAAGCTGAGTTGGGAGGACCGCTTGAGCCCAGGAGGTCAAGACTGTAGTGAGCTATGATCATGCCCATAAATAGGCACTGCATTCCAGCCTAGGTGACCGAGTGAGACCCTGTCTCAAATAAATAAATAAATACAATAGAAAAGAGAGGGCATAAAGGTGCAGAGTCCTCTGACCTAGTCTTAGAAAACAAGGCCATGAAGGTAGGAACTGTGTCTATCTCAAGTTCATCATGCAACCTTTCACAGAGCTCCACATGCAATATGGGGACTTATGAGTGTACTTTGAGGTTGTTCTTGCTGGGCAGATCAATATATCACATGCTTCCCTGACCTCAGTTCCTGCTGCCAAGCGGCCACAGATACACCTGCATCATCAGTTTTCTCCATCTCTACTGGATCATTTTCTTTCCCATACAAGTTTGCTATAGTTTCTTCTGCCTTAAAAAAAAGAACATGTTTAATCTCTCTTGACTCCATGCCCTTGTCCTGTTTCTTCTTTTCTTTTTTTTTTTTTTTTTTTTTCTTGAGACGAAGTCTTGCTCTATCACCCAGGCTGGAGTGCAGTGGCACGATCTCGGCTCACTGCAGCCTCTGCCCCCCGGGTTCCAGCCATTCTCCTGCCTCAGCCTCCTGAGTAGCTGGGATTACAGGCCCACACCACCATGCCTGGCTAATTTTTGTATTTTTAGTAGAAACGGGGTTTTGCCATGTTGGCCAGGCTGGTCTCAAACTCCTGACCTCAGGTGATCCACCCGCCTTGGCCTCCTATTGTGCTGGGATTACAGGTGTGAGCCACCACGCCGGGCCTCTTCCTTTATTTTCACAACAAGATTTCACGAAAGTGGTGTGTATTCTCACTGTCTCTTCATTTCTGTTGCACCTTTCTCTCTTACCATCCCTCTAGGCAGATGTTCAGGGTAAAACCATTGGCCAATATCCAGGTGGTCTTGATGTTGCTCAATCCAATGGTTAACTCTCAGTCCTCTTCTTAGTTGACCTGTAAGTAGCTAATTGGACTCAGGTCAATGCTGTTTCCACCTAGAAATAGAGAGGGGGATGAATTTCAGGAGGGATGTTTTTGAGTGGCCAAGAGGAAATCAAATCTAGAGCCCAAGGGGAGAGGTTGGCCTTAGGACACAGATAGTTCATCCCTTGTCACAGAGAGATGGCAGATACAGTGTGAGGATAGATGTCACAGTTGGACCTTGGGAAGTTCTGTTTTCAGCGCTTTGACCTTTCTCATGGAAATAGGAGTGAAGGTCATTAGCTGAGAGTGAGAATGGGGCAGAGGTGTTGGAGATTTGAGAGAGAGAGAGAGGAAGTATAAAGTAAGTGATCTGGCCGGGCACGGTGGCTCACGCCTGTAATCCCAGGACTTTGAGAGGCCAAGGCAGGTGGATAACCTGAGGTCAAGAGTTTGAGACCAGCCTGACCAACATGGTGAAACCCCATCTCTACTAAAAATACAAAATCAGCCAGGCATGATAGTGCATGCCTGTAATCCCAGCTACTTGGGAGGCTGAGGCAGGAGAATCACTTGAACCTGAGAGGTGGAGGTTGCAGTGAGCCAAGATCACGCCACTGCACTCCAGCCTGGGCAACAAGAGCGAAACTCTGTCTTAAAAGATTTTTAAAATAAAATAAAATAAGTGATCTTGAAAATTGGATAAGAGACATGATGCTGCCAGGTGGCATTAAGGGCCAGTTGAGTTTGTGACTATCAATTTAATGTAAGACAGATCAACACTTATATTATTTATTTTTTGCAGATGACAAATTTTCCCAAATTCAGTGGTCTAGAACATTGAATATTTATTATCTTACAGTTTCGGTGCATAGGGAATTTGGGAATTTAGCTGTGTGGTTCTGACCTCTAAGACTTTCATGAGATACTGACTGCAGCTATAGTCAACTGATGGCTCAGCTGTGGTGGAAGGATCTCCTATCAGGATGGCTCACTCGCATGGCCTTGGGCAGGAGACCTCGGTTCTTCATTACATAGGTCTCTCCTTAGGCTGTTTCATTGTCATCATGACATGGCAGCTGACTTCCTCCAGAACAAGAGATACAAAAGTCAGAGAGGGAACTGCTTTTTACAATCTCACCTCTGAAGTTGTCTACTCACTTCAGGTTTATTCTACTCATTAGAAGCAAATTGCTATGTCCAGCCCACTCTCAAAAGAAGAATTTACCTCCACCTCTTAAAGTAAGGAATACCAAATAATTTATGGGCATTTTTTTAACTACCATACCTTGATTGTGTGCTTTACTCCAGTCACACTGAGCTGTACAGGCACAGGTCAGGCATGGGGTAGATGGAAAGTTGGATTAAGTAAGGTCATGAATATGTGAGAGCAAGAAATCTAAGAACCAGAGCCTTGAAGGTGCCAGGCCTCCCACAATCAGCGGGTGAATTCTGCTGAATGTCAGCTGCACATGGCTCCAGCAGGCTCAGCACCAGAACAGTGGGTCTTTACGCTGCTGCACCCCCATTAGCAAGCTTTGGCTCTGATCACCCGTCTAATTCAGTCCTGCTGTCCACTGGCCTCGTTGGACTACTCATTGCTTTTTGTTTGTTTGTTTTGAAGTCTCACTCTGTCACCCAGGCTGGAGTGCAGTGGCATGATCTCAGCTCACTGCAACCTCCACCTCCAGGGTTCATCTGATTCTCCTGCCTCAGCCTCCCAAGTAGCTGGGATTATAGGCACCTGCCACCACGTCCAGCTAATTTTTGTATTTTTGGTAGAGACAAGGTTCCACAATGTTGGTCAGGCTGGTCTCGAACTCCTGACCTCAAGTGATCTGCCCACCTGGCTTCCAAAGTGCTGGGATCACAGGCGTGAACCACCGCATCCAGCTGATTACTCATTGTTTTTGCTCCGGCACAACTTGGACTTCCCCATGGCCTATCACAGCCTCTCCAGCTCCAACTCTGTCTTATGACTTGCCTAATACAGCTCTCACAACTTACTAGCAAGTCATCCCTTTGTGTTTCTCTGTCTAAATTGCCAAAAGAGAAAATCTAATTGGCCCTGGCACCTTCTTAAGCCAGATCACACAGGTCCCACGTCACTGACCAAGCTAGGGGACTGGTTGCTGTGGCACATAACATCAATGCCCACACCCCTCGGAGCCCTGTATGTTTGCAAACTCACAAGCTCTGGTGTGCTTGCACCCCCAGCAGCTAGCCCCTGACTTCCTTGGCCAGAGGGCTGTACCTCTCTCAGCCTATCAGAGCCACCTTGCCAGAAGTGGCTCTCTAACTGGGGACATATGCCCCCTGGGGTGCTTGGTAACATGCTGGAGCATCAACGTGACATGTTTTCTTGGACTATTCACTTTATTCAAAGTTTTTTTTTTTTTTTTTTGAAAGAGGAATTTTTAACTTTGTTTTTTCTTTTTTCTTTTTTTTTTTGAGATGGAGTCTCACTCTGTCACCCAGGCTGGAGTGTAGTGGCGTGATCCTGGCTCACTGCATCCTCCACTGCCCAAGTTCAAGTGATTCTCCTGTCTCAGCCTCCCGAATAGGTGGGATTACAGGCACCCGCCACCACGCCTGCCTAATTTTTGTACTTTTAGTAGAGATTGGGAGTGTTCACCGTGTTGGTCAGGCTGATGAACTCCTGACCTCAAGTGATCTGCTCGCCTCAGCCTCCCAAAGTGCTGGGATTATAGGCGTGAACCACTTCACTCAGGCAATTTTTAATATTTTTAATAAGAATTATATATAGGAAGCTGCCAGGCTCTATTTTCAAGGAATACATATTAGCTCTTCTCCATGTAAAGGGTCTTTCTCTTTTCCCTGTTTAGTGGAGAAATTTTGAATGTGGAAAATATAACATATGCATACAAACATATGAAATAAAACTCATGAAAAAAAGAAAATATATACACAAAGATCAGAATAGTGGTCTCTTTCACCCTGAAGAGTGGGAAACGAAGTGAGGGAGGAGCATACAGAGAGATGTAAGTTTTAGGTAATTTTTTAATTATCGGGTGGGGTGGTGAATACGTAGGAATTCATCATACTTTTTGTTTTGTTTATGAGACAGTCTCACAGTGTTGCCTAGGCTGGAGTGCGGTGGTGTGATCATGGCTCACTGCAGCCTTGACCTCTTGAGCTCAACTGATCCTCCCATCTCAGCCTCCCACGTAGCTGGAACCATAGGCACACACCACCATGCCTGGCTAATTTTTTGTATTTTTTGTAGAGATGGGGCTCTCCCTACGTTGCCCAAGCTGATCTCAAACTCCTGGGCTCAAGCGATCCTCCCATCTTGGCCTCCCAAAGAGCTGGAACTACAGGCATGAGCTATTGTGCCCAGTTCGTCATACTACTAATAATAACTTCAAGAAATTAAAGAAAGCCATGTGTTGGCCAGGCACAGTGGCTCACACCTGTAATCCCCATACTTTGGGAGTCCAAGGCGGGCAGATCATGAGGTCAAGAGATCGAGACCATCCTGGCTAACATGGTGAAAGCCCATCTCTACTAAAAATACAAAATTAGCCGGACGTGGTGGTGTGTGCCTGTAACCCCAGCTACTCGGGAGGCTGAAGCAGGAGAATCGCTTGAACCTGGGAGGCGGAGGTTGCAGTGAACTGAGATCGCACCACTGCACTCCAGCCTGGTGACAGAGTGAGACTCTGTCTCAAAAAAAAAAAAAAAAGTAAAGAAAGCCATGTGTTGACTAATAATAATGAGAGTATTATGAATCAAGGATTACAATTAATCCAATTTTGAACATGGACAGTAAAAAAAGAAATCCCCACAACAGGTAGAGAGGGAGATATTTACGAGTTAAGAATCCTGCCCAAGGAGCCTCAAATCTAACAAGCCTGTTCCCACAGCAGGCCTGGCGGTGAAATCAGCTAGGAAGGTGGTATCTGCAGCCCCTCAGTCACTCTCCCTTGCAGTTAGGGTCTAGGCTGCACTTGGAAAGAGCCTCATTTCACATCCCCAGCTCCCCAGTCACTAGTCCAAAGAGAACACTGAGTTCTCCACTGGGTTTTCAAAGGGAAGGCAAAGGAAGATAAAACGTTAACAGGTTCTTGTTAGTATAGGTTCTTGTCAGACTTTCAATTTACAAGGAATTTTAGAGAAATGCCTCAAGCTGAACCTGTAATAGCCAGGTGGGAACTTGGGCAGATGGTAGCAATTTCTCAAGGTTCGTTCCAAAACACTGCTGCAGATCCTTCCCATGGTCACTGTTTAAACACATGTCCTGTCCAATCTTTCTCGTAACCATCCCTTGAGTCATTTCTTTCCTCTCCATCCCCACAGCCATGACTTAAGTACAATTCTTTATTCCTTCCAGCCTGCAGCACAGCAATAGCCTTCCAAATTTCTCAAATCCCTCCAATCTCCACAGTCTGATCCTGTCACTTAAGGTACTTCAGTGCTCCTCACCTTGCCTTAAAGATGATAGCCCAACTCCTTGGTACAGCACTGTGACCCTCAGCGTCTGGCTGTCCCAGCCCTGTCACCATCACAACCCTATCTGCCCATATCTCCTCCATGCAGAACTAACATTGGAAATGCCCCCCAAACTCGCAATGCCTTTTCACACCTCTATGCTCTTTCTGGCTGCAAGGACAGTCACTCTGGTCTCTCCCTGCTTAGGCATGACTCACCTTTCTAGATTAAGTTCAAATACCACTCCTCCAGAACGTCTCTCAAGGTAAAGGCTAGCCCGTACATCTCACTGAATTGTAATCAATGGTTGGCTTCTCCATTCCATATCTTCTCCACTACTCCGATTAAAGTTGAAATTCCTTGCGTGCAGGGACTGTATTTTTCATCCTTCTGTCTCTATTCCCTTTATCTCAAATTTCTTTTTTTTTTTTTTTGAGATGCAGTCTCGCTCCATCTCCCAGGTTGGAGTGCAGTGGCATGGCACAATCTTGGCTCACTGCAACCTCCACCTCCCGGGTGCGAGCCATTCTCCTACCTCAGCCTTCCGGGTAGGGATTACAGGTGCACACCACCACACTCAGCTAATTTTCATATTTTTAGTAGAAATGGGTTTTCACCATGTGGGCAAGGCTGGTCTCAGACTCCTGACCTCAGGTCATCCACCCGCCGCAGCCTCCCAAAGTGCTAGGATTATAGGCATGAGCCACTGCACCCAGCCTATCTCAAATTTCTTTCTGTGACTTAGTACCTGGCACATAATATGAGTTCAATACATGCTTGATGAATTAATAGTCTAGCTAAATATATAAGTCATATTCAAACTTTGTATTTCACACTCTTGGACTGGTAAGAGACAGAGTATAGTTAAGCCCATGATGAGTATAATTGTATGAATTAAAGTACACATGTATACTGAGGGCTCATTTCATGTGTGAGTCTCTGAAAATGTTTGCGACTACAACTTAAACCGAGACAACCTAAGGATTTTGAGAAGCACTAGAAGTATCCAGAGAAAACAGTAACTTAGATGCAGCCAATACAAGCTCAAGACTGAGAGTCTGCAAATCTAGATTCCAGCCTCTGCTCTACCACATTCTTAAGTGACCCGGAGAAGTCACTTTAACACTGGGTCTTCCTTTGCTTATCTGACACAGAGGGCATGGGAGCCCAGAGCCCAGCCCTCCCGTGCACCCTGTCCAGCTACATTTATCTGGATGCAAAAGGCTGCTGGGCATTGAACACAGCCATCAGCCTGGGAGCTGGGCCAAGCCTCACCAGGGAACAGTGAGGGGCTCCCTGCTCCGACACCACACAGGTGCACACACTTGCCTGCTCATCAGGTCCCCGGCCGACCCCTTTACATACACTGTCTCCTGCTTCTGCAACAATGCCGTGCAATAGCAACTATCACCAGCCACATTCTATAGGTGAGAAAGCTGAGCTTCATCCACAGTTCCTCAGTAGCAGGAGTAGGATTGGAACCCAGGTGTGTTAGCTAAAAGCCCACACGTTTATCCAAGATACCATATTGACGCTGTTTAAAGTGACAAACGATCACTTTATGTAGAATGCACCCAGGGAGTTGAACTGGTGGAGGCTGCATTCTTGTCACAGACAGAGTCCACTCTCCCCTCCATATCTCCCCCTTAGCCCCAACACAGGACTGCTGGGTTCCTCTGCTAGTCCCAGGTGAGATACTCCCTCACCTTCCAGCAGCAGGTAACAAGGACCAGGAGGCACCAGAGACAACCCCAGCTCCTCACTGCAGCCAGCAAGGGAATATGGCCTCTCAGAGCAGCTGGGATTCTAGCCAGCTGAAATTAAACTGCGCAGCAACAACAGTCAGAGGTAACGCACGTTAAAGGTATCAATGATGGCTCCAGCAACTGTTGGTCTCTGCTGCCCCCTAGACGTCTGTTTCCTCCAACAGGCCTCAGATTAATTTAAAACCAAGTGCTTGGTGTAATATTGCATAGTAACACTCTTTCCCTGCTTCATCAATCATGCATTTAACCTACCTTTCCTGTGTGGACTGCAAGCAGTTGGCAAGGCAATGCTCTTCTTAAGAACTGCAGCGAATAGAACAAGTGATAGAGGAGTCACCGTCTTGCAACCCTTAATGAAATAATGAGTCTAGGTAGCCATCACCAATGGATGCTAACACAATTAGATGAAAGACTAATGGAGAACTTTATAATAGATGGATCTGACTGAAACACCTAAGCCTACTTATCAATCTGTGCATCTATGCATGGGACATTATTGCCTTCTCATATAATACGGTGTACAACATAGGTTCATCTGTGAAGACCTCTGTCCACCCCCCAAAAAATAAACTGAATCCAATCAAACCTCTAGATTTTACTGCCAGTTTAGAGAAAACAAGAGGTTAGTCAGGGTTTCTTAGCCTCTGCATTATTGACATTTTCGATAATCACCAAAAGGATAGTAAAAACTGGTCTAACGGTGAAACGAAATAATAAAAAATAGTTAATCCAAAAGAAAGCAAAAAAAAAAAAAAGGAGAGGAAGGAAAACATAGACTTGATGGGACAAACAAAAAGCAAAAAGAAGAAAGTAGGTTTAGATACAAATATATTAGTAATTCCATTAAATCTAAAGGACTACATTAAAAAAAAAAACAAAATTCTCAGCCTAGTTAAAAGCAACAAAGTGATATAGCTTAACTATAAAGACATAGAAAGCTTAAAAATAAAAGTACGGAAAGAAATGCATGCAAACACCAAAAGAAAGCTGATCTAGCTATATAATATCAGAAAAAGAACACCCTGAGGCAAAAAGCATTATTAGAGATAAAAACATTTCTTAATCATGAAAGATCAATTCATTGGGAAGATGCAGTAAAACTGTATAATTATAACAACATAGCCACGAAATACGTACAATAAAAACTGGCAAGACAAAAAGGAAAATATGCAATCTTAGTATGAGATTTTAATACAATACTCTTAGTAATGGATAGAACAAGCAGACAAAAAATACCAATAAGGATATAGAAGATTTGAATAACACAATTAACAAACTTAGCCTCCTTAGCATATGTAGAATACTGCACCAAACAGCAGCGAAGTCCATGTTCTTTTCAAATGCACATGGAGTATTTACCAAAACTGGCCACCACACACCCCACAGTCCTGGTGGCATGGGCGCCTTTTGTGCATAGTTGATTGATATGGGAGACTGTACCTGACCCAACACGGGTCAATGAGTTTTTTTCCCTAGATTTTTGGACTTGGATCTGATGGTTGAAGCTGTGAAAAATAAAGCTTGGGCACTTTTCCTCCCACCTTGAAAAGGGGATCCCAACGTTATCTGAGTCTCTGTTTAGGTTATTCCTGAGGCATGCCTATTCCACTTTGGTTTTACAATGACATTCCAGAATCTTTAGCATGCATCTACTTTGGACTTTTTAAAATATATACAGAACATAAAATGTACTAGCTTTAGCATTTAAGTGTACAGTTCAGTGGCACTAAGTACATTCGCATTATTATGCAACCATCACACTATCCATCTCCAAAACCGCAGCTTTCATCTTTTCATCTTCCAAGACTGCAGCTTTATCTCCATTGAACACCAACTCCACATTTCCCACTCCTTGTATCCTCTAGCAACCATCATTCTACTCCTAGACTATTTTGTGACTCAGTTTTTCTGTCACTTAATAGAAGAGAGGCTCCATTGCTGACTGCAGGGATTGCTTCTGTATACATAGGCCTTCTTGCATCTATAGGATTAGGTTTATTGTAGGGAAAAAAGGTAAGAGAAATATACATCATATGGGTTTTTGGAGGAAGAAAAGAGGCGACAGCACAAAATGGATGAGGTTTTTGCTTTGGGTGTCCTACGCACAGGACTCAGCAGCCCTGCCATGGATCTATCTGCCCAACTCTTTCCCATGGAGTTCATCTTGTGGGCCACTTCCAAACTATAGATCCACAGGCAAGTTTCACAGCTCTGCCACTGTCACTTGTGGCAAGCTTCTCATAGTGCCTCTGTGGCTTAATGTCATGAGCCCCTCCATTGTGAGCATTCTGTTTAGGGTCCTGCACCATCACAGCCTGGCAATGAGCTTCAGATGTTTTGCCATAACCTTAGATTTAAGTCATCAAGCAGCAGGACCAAGACCTATCATGCATTTACTTCTGTTTTCAGCTTAATTTGAGTTGGTTTATTTCCTTGTACAAAAAGAATCTCTGTATGCAGACTCCTACTAATTTTTTTTATTAATAGTTTTATTTTTCAGAGCAATTTTAGCTTTACAAAAAACTGAGAGGAAAGTAAGATGTTCACACACACACAGCTTCCTAATTATTAACGTCTCACACTAGTGAGGTACATTTGTTAAAATCAGTGAACCTATGTTGACATGTCATTATCACTATAGTTTACATCAGGGTTCCCTCTTAGTATGGTATATTTTATGGGTTTTGACAAATATATGATAATATGTATCCACCATTATAGTATCAGACAGAGTAGTTTCACTGCCCTAAAAATCCTCTGTGCTCTGCCTGTTCATCTACCCCTCACCGAACACCCAGAAATCTTTTTTTTTTTTTTTTTTTAATGTCTCCTTTGCTCTGCCTTTTCCAGAATGTCATATATTTGGAATTATATGTTATGTAGCCTTTTCAGATGGACTAGTGATATGGTTTGGCTGTGTCTCCACCCAAATCTCAACTTGAATTGTAGCTCCCACAATTCCCACATGTTGTGGGAGGGACTCAGTGGGAGGTAATTGAATCATGGGGGAAAATGATTTGAGCCTCTATCATCACAAACAACCCCATTCTATCTCTAATAATGATTTTCGCGGGTCTTTGCAGTGCTGTTCTCACGATAGTGAATCAGTCTCACAAGATCTAATGGTTTTAAAAACGGGAGTTTCCCCACACAAGGTCTCTCTTGTCTGCCGCCATGTAAGACATGCCTTTCACCTTCCGCAATGATTGTGAGGCCTCCCCATCCATGTGAAACTGTGAGTCCATTAAACCTCTTTTTCTTTATAAATTACCCAGTCTCAGACATGTCTTTTTCAGCAGCATGAAAATGGACTAATACAACTTCTTCACTTAGTACTATGCATTTAAGTTTCTTCAATGTCCTTTCATAACTTGATAGCTCCTTCCTTTCTTGCTTTCTTTTTTTTAATTTTAACTATACAATAAAACACTAAGCTAAAGAAATTAAACTATGGAATATCTATCTGTTGGCTGGTGGGAGAAATGTGAGGAGCCTGGAGCTTCCTGGCAACACACAATTTCCTCCAGTCTTTGCTGCTCTTCCCTTGAGTCATCCTTCTTCCTTTTTAACATTCCTCATGATTTGAGCCTCTATCATCACAAACAACCCCATTCTATCTCCAATAATGATTTTTGCCTTAAAGTATTATGTCTGATATTAATATAGTTATGCCAGCTTCCTTCTCATCAATGTTTACATAGTATATCTTTTTCCATCATTTTATTTTCAACCTTTCTATATCTGTATCTTTATGCATCATTCTGTTAATATATATCAATCAATCAGTGACTGATTCTCTGATTCTCTAATGTTAAAGCAATTTCCTTTTTTTTTTTTTTTTTTTTTTTTTTTGAGACAGGGTCTTGCTCTGTCACCCAGGCTGGAGTGCAGTGGCATGATCATGTCTCACTGCAGCCTCAACATCCCAGGCTCAAGTGATCCTCCCATCTCAGCCTCCCGAGTAGCTGGGATTACAGGCACACGTTACCATCCCAGGCTAACTTTTTTAAATTTTTTGTATAGACAGAGTCTCACTCTGTTGCCCAGCTGTTCTCAAACTCCTGACCTCAAGCTATCCTCCCACCTTCACCTCAAAGTGCTGGAATTACAGGCATGAGTCACCACACGTGGTCAATCTACTATTCTTGACCTCAGCTATTGGCTGTGATATATTATCATACATAGAGAGCTGGATTTGGTTTGCTACTATTTTCTTCAGAAGAGAAATCAGGCTGTTGGTCAGCCTGGGAGGGCCGTGCCCTTGGTTGAGTTAGCTCCCTGCAACTGAGACAAACTCTAAAGGATCTAAGACCTGGAATCTTTCTGCTAATCCCACCCCCCAAAGTTGGGGCAGTTCAATCCAATGACTGATAGAAGCAAGGTATAAAGACACAGACATTTTGGCTCAATCTAGCATCTCTGATGGCCCATGTATGGTCGAGAACATCCCATAGGACTGTCCAAAGCTTTGTCACAATTGCATCACATTTTGACTTTTCCCTCTGCCCAAGACTACGTCCTCCTCCTCCTCTCATCCACAGAAGTTGATTCCTAATAAATACTCTGTTACACCAAACACAATCTCAGCACCTACTCCTGGAAAACCAGCAACAAGGTCAGCAGGGCTAGCTAGCTTCATGGGCAGCAACCTATGCAGTCATAAGGGCCCTGCTCCAAGAGGGGCCCCATGCTTAGGTTAATACTCTTGTCAACTAAAGAGTGGTGAGGTTCATAAATTTTGAAATAAGAGCTTTATTTCTCATAAAGTGTTGCAATCTGCAAGGTGGCTATTTCTACAGGCTGGGAAGTGTAGCCTCTGACAGAAGTTGGAAACAGGTACTTCAAGGCAGGGATGGATAAAACAGGAATGTATAATGGATGGCTTGGCTAAGTATACATATTTAGTAAACAATGGGAGGAGTCATGAATATTTATGAAAAGAGAAACATGCGCATGTGCCATTGGGCTTCATGCCTCTTCATGCATCACATGTTCAAAAAATGATGGCGCTTGCATGATCCAAGGGTGGAGTTTTTGGCCCTCTGACATGAAAAGGTGAAACAGAGGACACAAAAACCCTCAATGTGCATCTTCTGTAGACTGCTGAGAACGACTCTGTGGTCAGTGATCTCTTATCAGGAAGGAATGCTGGTTAGTTGCTGTGTTAAAACCACAAAACGGCCAGGCGCAGTGGCTCACGCCTGTAATCCCAGCACTTTGGGAGGCCAAGGCAGGTAGATCACGAGGTCAGGAGATCAAGACCATCCTGGCTAACACGGTGAAACCCCGTCTTTACTAAAAATGCAAAAAATTAGCCATGCATGGTGGTGGGCACCTGTAGTCCCAGCTACTCAGGAGGCTGAGGCAGGAGAATAGCATGAACCTGGGAGGTGGAGCTTGCAGTGAGCCGAGATCACGCCACTGCACTCCAGCCTGGGCGACAGAGGACAGAGCAAGACCCCGTCTCAAACACACACACACACACACACACACAAAGGAAGAGGGAGTCCAGTCACAGCCTCGGATGACTGGCTAAAGGCAATGAAGTAGAGTCATCTGTATCTTGTTCCCCAGGGCTGATTTCCGTGTACTCCTTAGGAAAAATTTCTGGTTAAAGATGAATAAGGATAGGGCATATCGAGGTGTGTCTTTTTAAGGTTCCTCTGGGGTCCCCTTGGCTGAGAGGCTTAGGATTTTATTTTTATTTTTTACTCTGCTATCATCATCTTGAAAATATAAATTTTGGTGCTCACTTCAGCAGCACATGTACTAAAATTGGAACGGTACAGGGAAGATTAGCATAGCCCCTCTTTAAAAAAAAAAACAGAAAATATAAATTTTGATGGCTTTAGAAATGATTTGCAGAGAAGTGAGTCAGAAAAATCTTATGACCAATCAACATTTCACATTAATAAAGTATTATTATCCATTGTATTATATAAATTGGTGAAACAAAAAATGGTACATTTTTGCAATTTGTAGGTTTATGTCATTACTCATATATCACTATTATTCCTATTACATTTTATAAATAAACATTTTTAAAAAAAAAAAACTTCAGATTTTAGGGGTTTGTTCGTTTGTTTGTTTTGAGACAGAGTCTCACTCTGTTGCCCAGGATGGAGTGCAGTGGCACAATCTTGGCTCACTTCAATCCCCACCTCCCAGATTCAAGCGATTCTTGCCTCCCAAGTAGCTGGGATTGCAGGTGCCCCACCACCATGCCCAGCTAATTTTTGTCTTTTTAGTAGAGACAGGGTTTCACCATGTTGGCCAGGCTGGTCTTGAACTCCTGACCTCAAGTGATCCGCCCACCTCAGCCTCCCAAAGTGCTGGGATTACAGGCATGAGCCACTGCGCAGGCTTTATATTTTAGTATTTTAATTACAGTTTTTTTCCTGGATTTTTAACAAGATAAGCACATTTTCATTTTGCATCCAGCCCTATAAATTATGCAAATTACATAGCCAGCAGGGAGGATAGGTTCCTGTGAAGCTGATTGTCCCTGGTTGTCCTGTAGGAGTCTAGGAGAGAAGAGTAACACTTTAAGCTATTATCTGTTATTTACAACTTCGTGTGACTGACTTTCAGATACTTTGATGAAAGAAGACTTTTAAATATGTGAAAAAGATCTCCTCAGGGCACTGCATACAAGGAAAATAAGGAGACTACCATCAAGGTGGGAAAGGGCGATACAACAGGGCCAGGGGCCTGAAGATAAACTCCAGATTTTACCCAGAATTAGGCTTTGTTAGAATCCTGTTCCTAACAGGACACAAATCACACAGAGAACTATTAAAAATGAGAGCAAAGCACACAGCGCAACTATTAAAAACTAAAAATTAAGCTGTCATTTATATGAGTCATTAACAAAACTCCCTTATCACCAGAAGTATGCTAACACCATATATAAAACTGAACATGTGGGGACATCATTCAACCTCTTGTTTAAAACTGGCTTTGAATGGCCCAACTCTAGAGAATTAGAACTGCTTTTTATTATCTGGGGTCCTCTGGAGAGAGATCAACTTCTCAGAGTTCTAAATAGAGAAAAATATCTGGAGTTAATTAAAGTACGCCAATACTGTCATTTTCCATGTGGGGTGGAAAGAACTAATGTGTAGTTAGGATATCAGCAAAAGGCTAGTAGAAACATGAAGTCACTAGTAGATTGAATGCACAACTCCTGGGAAGTGATCAAAATGCAACTGTTTTGTATATTCTGCTACTTGTCTATTTGTTATTTCTATTATACGTCTATGGCCACCTATACAAAAAGTGAGGGCCCTATTTTCATGTGAAAGGAACCCCCACAGTTAAAGACATTCTAACTAAGGGTAGTGGAGTAAACCAAGCCACTCCTGTTCTAAACAGATTTTAGATTTAGAAAGAATATCTCTCCCTTTTTTTTTTTTTTTTTTTTTGTAGAGATAGGATCTAGCTATGTTGGCCAGGTTGGTCTTAAACTCCTGGCCTCAAGCAATCCTTCCTTGGCCTCCCAAAGTACTAGGATTATAGGTGTGAGCCACCGTGTGCCCAGCCAGATTCAAAGAGAATCGATTGAATAGGTGGGAAACTAACTAATTCAAGAGACTTTGTCTATAGCATTTTGACTATATCTTCTCAGTAAGGACAAAACGAACTCTAAACAAATATTGAAGTCTAGTTGGTAGTTGTAATTTTCATGGTAGTATGGGTTTGTGATTCTAAAACTACTTTCTGTGTATTCTTGAATTAAATAAATTAATAAATTCAGAAGGTTGAAAGCAACATTTCTCATTTTTGGAGAAGAGAATTACAAATATGGGAAGAGGGAAAGTTAAATCACATTGTGGTCATTTGGAATTGGAGACCAGTTGAAATTCAAGTGGCAGAGTATAACTTTTTTTTTTTTTTTTTTAGATAGTCTCACTCTGTCACCCAGGCTGGAGTGCAGTGGTGCAACCTCAGGTCACTGCAACCTCCACCTCCCAGGTTCAAGCAATTCTCCTGCCTCAGCCTCCTGAGTAGCTGGGACTACAGGCATGTGCCACCACGCCCAACTAATTGTATGTATTTTTAATAGAGATGGGGTTTCACCATGTTGGCCAGGCTGCTCTCAAACTCCTGGCCTCAAATGATTTGCCCACCTGGACCTCCCAAAGTGCTAGGGTTACAAGTGTGAGCCACCACACCCAGCTGATATAATTTTTTTTTTTTTTTGAGACAGTTTTGCTCTTGCTGCCCAGGCTAGAGTGCAATGGCATGATCTCGGCTCACTGCAACCTCTACCTCCGGGGTTCAAGCAATTCTCCTGCCTCAGCCTCCCAAGCAGCTGGGATTATAGGTGCCCGCCACCACGCCTGGATAATTTTTGTATTTTTAGTAGAGACAAGATTTCACCATGCTGGTCAGGCTGGTCTCAAACTCCTGACCTCAGGTGGTCCACCCGCCTTGGCCTCCCAAAGTGCTGGGATTACAAGTATGAGCCTCTGCACCAGCATGGGTGTAATTTTTTTATGAGTTAAAATTGTATTTTATTTATTTACTTTTATAAAGAGAGTATTATGTTTAGGATTATGTACCTGGTTTTTTAAAAACTCATTTACCTAATTAATGAGAGAATGAGTGGGATGGTAAAGCTGGTTTCAAGAGAACTTGAGAGATTAAGTATTATAGGCACTGAATAAAAGATGTTAAATTAGAATTTTGGGGTGGTATACAAAACTGGTTAATGTTATACAGGGCAAGAAGACTATAACCTTTGAGATTTAGGGTTTTTGTTTATTTGTTTGGTTTTTATTTTTTGTTTTAGTTTTTGTTGTTTTATTTTTTTTCCCTGAATGAAATTATTTGTAGCTATACTAGACAAAAATCTACATGTTAATATGTAACGTTATGGTCTTGGCCCATTCAGTAGTGAGTAACAAATCAAATCAAGGTACATTCACCTAAAGAATAAGAAAATTCATCCTGGCATTGTGGCTCACACCTGTAATCTCAGCACTTTGGGAGGCGTAGGTGAGCAGATCACCTGAGGTCAGGAGTTCGAGACCTGACCTGGCCAACATGATGAAACCCCATCTCTACTAAAAATACAAAAATTACCCAGGCATGGTGGCAGGCGCCTGTAATACCAGCTACTTGGGAGGCTGAGGCAGGAGAATGGCTGGAACCTGGGAGGCGGAGGTTACAGAGAGCCAAGATTGCGACACTGCACTCCAGCCTGGAGACTCCGCCAAAAAAAAAAAAAAAAAAAAAGAAAGAAAATTCTTGGCTGGGCCTGTTAGCTAGAGAGTGGATAGAGTGTCCTCTAATACAGAGAACAGAGATCTGTCTGCCTTGAGGCATTGGAAGCAATTTCAGTAGCAATAAGCACCCAGATCTTGGTTTCTAAATACTATTCCCCACTAAAAAGAAAAAGAAAAAAAAAGAGGGCTCCTTGAAGAAATGTTTAATATCCCCCCATAAAAAAAGAAATGTTTAATTCCAGAACTAGGACAGAAAAATTATAAGTGGAATCTGGAATAGCTTCACGTTCCAGGAAGTAAGGGGCTGCTCGAAGAATGATGAGAACACGTCAGAAGGGCACAGGAGCTGTCCTGAAGGGACTATCCCTGGCAAAATCTGGGGCAATTTGAGCATCAAAATAAATAACAATAGTAATGCATGTAATCCATTGAGTAAAATAGGAACCCATCTGCCCTTATTTATGTAAATAACTGGGAGATAATGGAAAACTCTTCCCAGCAGTCGTATACCAGCCAATAAAGGAAGAGGAAATATTATAATTTTTAAAAACACGATTTTGTAATAATCATAGTAGTGGTTGGTTCAGGCAATGAATGCAAAACTAGTAGGTAAAAGTTTGTTGAGGAACAGAATATGTATATGGTCTCAAAGTAGTTCCCAAAAAATAATTGATTAATTTCAAAGGTATTATAAAAATAGTAATTTTACAGCCACCACCTTCACTAAATGGTCGAAAGAGAAAATGACAGCCACCACCTTCACTAAATGGTCGAAATTATCATCATCAGAAATGTGGCAAATCCATAACATGTGCCTCCTGATGTAATGCCCTGAGAAAGACATATCACTTTTATGATATTATTGCCAAAAATGCATAACTTCAATCTATTCATAAAGAAACATCAGACAAATCCAAATTGAGAGGCATTCTACAAACTAACTAGACTGTGTTCTTCAAAAATGTCAAGGTCACGAATGAAAAAATAAGGCTGAGGAACTGTCCTAGATTAAAGAAGACTAAAAAGACATAATGACTAAAGGCATTTCATGATCCTGTATTGGATCATTTACCTGAGAAAAAAATTATGAAGGTTATAAAAGATATTATTGGGATAACTGATGATATTTGAATATCAATTGGATTAAATAATAGCAATATGTCAGTGTTAAATATTCTGACTTTCATACATCCTGAAGTACTTAGGAGTAAATGGGCACAATGTCTGCAACTGAATCTCAAGTGGTTCAGAAAAAATATACACACACAGGCACACAGCACATATATGCATATGTAATGGGGATATAATGCTATGTATATGCGTATAATGGTGTGTATGTAGATGGATGGATGGATGGATGGTAGAATAATAAAGCAAAAATGAAGCAAAAAGTAAATAGTTGGTGAATCTGGGTAAAAAAATATGCAGGAGGGGTTTGGACTAGTCTTGCAATTTTTCCATAATTTTTGATAAATCTGAAGTTTATTTTTTAAAAAATCCTCCAAAAGACCCCCCAAAAGATTGGTGTCAACCTCCATCACATCAGTTCAGGGTGTGTAGTCTTAGGCAGACTGGTTTGGCCATCCCAGGGGTGAGAGCTCACACTTCCCAATCAACTAATAGGGAACAAGTGAGATGAGGCTAACCAGACACCATCCTCCCCTTCGGATCATAGGCAGAAAGGACCAGAGTGGTAGGCGGCCCTCCAGCACATGAGGCTCATTTCTCAGTGGAATGGCCAGGGACAGCCCCAAGCCACAGCAGGCTCACCCCCACATACACACTAATACCTGTGGAGGGGAAGCCTGGTCTCCTCTGGCCCCTGGCACTCTCTATCCGGAGGCCCTGCTATCTAAGATGCGTTCTTAGCCACAGTGCTATGAACCTCAGACTTCTTGTGGGAGAACAGGGAGAAGAGGCCTCAGAACCTTAGTTGGCAGCTGCAGCTCCCTCTCCTGCATATTTTCATGAAGGAAAATACCTTCAGACATTAAACACCCAACTTTCAAAATCTTAGACACGAAGTTGGGAGAAAAGGGAATTAGTACTCATCAGAATTTTTGCTGAAAAATGATAGAGATGGTTTTAGGGGCCGGGCCCAGTGGCTCACACATGTAATTCCAGCACTTTGGGAAGCCAAGGCAGGTGGATTGCTTGAGCTCAGGGGTTCAGTATCAGTCTGGGCAACATGGCAAAAACTGGCATCTACAAAAAAATACAAAAAAACCCCAAAAAATTAGCTGGACATGGTGGTGTGTGCTTGTAGTCCCAGCTCCTCAGGAGTCTGAGGTGGATCATTGAGCCTAGGAGGTCAAGGCTGCAGTGAGATATAATCAAGCTATGATCGTGCCACTGCACTCCAGCCTGGGTAAGAGTGAGACCATGTCTCAAAAAGAGAGAGAGAGAGAGAGTTTTAGGCTAATTTAAACAGAAAAACATTTTTTGAAAGGTTATTTTATTGTTACAAGATGGACTGTGATTGATGTAAAAATACCAACAGACACAGTAAAAAGATATAATTCCTCTAAATATAACTAGAAGACACAAGAATTTAACAGCATGACCACAGCTGTACAATACAGGACATTAGCCGTGTTTTCCCCAGTGGAGAGTCAAGTTCCTCCTGCCTTCGAGTGCCCAGGAAGCTGCCCCGCTGCCAACAGTACCCAGCCACAGGAATGAGAATCCTACTGGGTCCTCTGATAAGCTCATTTTGTCATTATTGTCTTTAATTCCCCAAGTGGCAATCCCTATCCTCAAATGCTCTAGAAGGCTCATTTCCATCCTGGCTAAAACATCCTGATGGGCTGACATGATCCAACCAACTGCAAACTGAGAAATAACGTCTCCAACTTGCCCTGTGCACATTTTCTCCCTCCTCTCAGGAGCCAATGTGAGCCAGTCCCGCACATTCCAGAGCAAATAGTGTCTGGACTGAATCGATGGCTACTTGTAGGCCTCTCCAGGATCCAACCATCCCACGTAGGTCTTCTCGAAGTGCCGTCCACTCAGAGAAAATCTGGCTGAGGAAACAGACACAGAGAGGCCACACGGCCAGAACCACAGCCTGAATCAACCCATAGGAATAAGGTGGGGAGACCACCACTACTTCCTCCTGCTGGACACTGGGCAAACTCCTTCGCAGAACTCACAAGCCCTGTGTGTCCCGGCACCTGCTCTCTTCTCTGGCCCCATCTCCCATCACCGTCCTCATCTGACAGTCCACACTACAGCCACCGAAACTTCTCTCAGTTCCCAGTCAATTACTCAGTCATTTTGGAGCCCTCTCCCCTTCCTATCCTTTCTCCGTCTATCCATCCACCCTTACACGAATTAAACTCAGCTCTCAGGCCCCAGTTGATGACTTCCTCCCTTAGGGCCGGGCACGGTGGCTTACACCTGTAATCCCAGCACTTTGGGAGGCCAAGGCAGGTGGATCACTTAAGCTCAAGAGTTCAAGACCATCCTGGGCAACATGGAGAAACCCCGTTTCTATGAAAAATACAAAAAGTAGCCAGGTGTGGTGGTGCACACCTGTAGTCCCAGCTACTCAGGAGGCTGAGGTGGGAGGATCACTTGAGCCCAGGAGGTCGAGGCCACAGTAAGCCATGATCACATCACTGCATTCCAGCTCGGGTAACAGAGAGAGACCCTGTCTCAAAAAGAAGACTTCCTGGCCATGCGTGGTGGCTCGTGCTTGTAATCCCAGCACTTTGGGAGGCCGAGGCAGGTGGATCACTTGAGGTCAGGAGTTTGAGACCATCCTAGCCAACATGGTGAAACCCCATCTCAACTAAAAATACAAAAAAAAAAAAAGTCGTCCATGTTTGCACACATCTGTAATCCCAGCTGCTCAGGAGGCTGAGGCAAGAGAATCACTTGAACCTAAGAAGCAGAGGTTGCAGTGAGCCAAGATCGCGCCACTGCACTCCAGCCTGAGTGACAGAGTGAGACTCCATCTCAAAAATTAAAAAAATAAATTAAATGTAAAAAGACTTTCTCGGTGTATGTGATATATCCAAGACAATAGAATATCATTCCACCTTAGAAAAGAAGGAAATCGGTTGGGCACAGTGCCTTACACCTATAATCCCAGCACTTTGGGAGGCTGAGGCAGGCAGATCACCTGAGGTTGGGAGTTCGAGGCCAGCCTGACCAACATGGAGAAATCCCATCTCTACTAAAAATACAAAATTAGCCAGGCATGGTGGTGCATGCCTGTAATCCCAACTAATCAGGAGGCTGAGGCAGGAGAATTGCTTGAAACTGGGAGGTGGAGGTGGCGGTGAGCCGAGATTGCACCTTTGCACTCCAGCCTGGGCAACAAGAGCGAAACTCCATCTCAAAAAAAAAAAAAGAAAGGAAGGAAAGAAGGAAATGCTGTCATATGCTACAACATGGACGGAACTTGAGGATATTATGAGGATATTATGCTAAGTGAAATAACCCAAGACTCCCCAAATCTGGGTGAGGATCCTCAGTAATTTGTCTCCATAGCGCTTATCACAGTGAATTGCAATGGCCTGTTGCCCATTGTCTATGTCCTCTGTAAGGACAGTTCAGTATCCTGTTCACAGTTGAAGCCTCAGTACCCAGCATTATGCCTGACATGTATGTGGTCACAAATAATGATAGATAGACAGATAGATACATAAACAGATGGATCAGATCATGAGGAACTCAGTATCAGACTCCAGAGGGCTTTGGGATCTGGAGTCATGACTGCCTGAGATCCAAAACAAGACATTTTGCTAGTTTTACCTGTTTATGCTGAAAAGCATCAAAGGCCTTTTGAGATAGAGGTTTCCTTTTCCATGGCTAAATTAGGGATTTTCTTGCTTTGAAATAACAATACTGCATTTTGCCACGTGGTGGAGCCAATACAACATCAAAGGGGCCCTCGGAGGCGCCATCTTACTGTCATCACCTGCCTGGGCAGGACCACTCACTATAGCTCACAGTGAAGAGCATGATTGTGGTGTAATAACTTTATTACTACAGGCTTATTTTTGTTTTTCAGGAAATCTTGGTGACCTTTAAAACTTTCCAAGACACACAAATCATTCCAGTTGCCCAAAAGGATGGAGTGGGTTATTTTCTCTCCAATGAGAGCCTGTCAGCCTGTTGGTGCAGAAATACGTGTGCAGGCTGTGTTTAATTGTGAGTGGGGGTCGGGTGCGGTGGCTCACGCCTGTAATCCCAGCACTTTGGGAGGCCAACGTGGGTGGATCACCTAAGGTCAAGAGTTCGAGACCAGCATGACCATTATGGTGAAACCCCATCTCTACAAAAAACACAAAATGAGCCGGGCGTGATGGCAGGCGTCTGTAGTCCCAACTACTCGGGAGGCTGAGACAGGAGAATTGCTTGAATCCAGAAGGCAGAGGTTGCAGTGAGCTGAGATCGCGCCACTGTACTCCAGCCTGGGTGACAGAGCGAGACTCCTCAAAAAACATAAAAAGTGAAAATAAAAATAAAAATCTTGAGTGGGAATAGACTGGGAGAAGCACCCAAGTTTTTGTATCATCATAAAGCCAAGCTCGCACTTGGGAGGCTGAGGCAGGAGGATTACTGAGGCCAGGAGTTCCAGACTAGCCTGGGCAATATAGCGAGACCCCGTCCCTACACACACACACGTACACATACAAATCAGCTTGGCATGGTGGTAAATGCCTGTAGTCCTAACTACTCAGGAAGCTGAGGTGGGAGGATCACTTGGGCCCAGGAAATGGAGGCTGCAGTGAGCTATGATCATGCCACTGTACTCCAGCCTGGGTGACAGAGCAAGGTCTTGTCTCTTAAAAAAAATAAAAAATAAAAAGCCAAGTTCTTCTCTGTCAGGGCCTGCTTCTGAAGAGTGGGCAAGCAGGACCATGGGGCTGCAGTCCTGCTATCAAAAGAAGCTCTCATGGACCCTGGAACACCTGTGATGGGGCTCAGGAGCCTCTCCACCAGAGCTGCCCAGATCCCTACTCCTTCCCCACTAGCCTGACCACCACCCTCACCTCTTTCACCCTCCAATTCCAACCCCTCCGTTGCCCTTACAAGGTCCTATAGCAGCTAGTCCCTCCCCATCTCTCGGTCTCACCTCTGGCCTCCTCTGGCCCTTGACAAAGATTCTTTGCTTGACCAAACTTCAGTGAGCCTCCTGACCCTTTCCTAGGCCCCTCTGTGCACTTCCTTGAAAAATTCCGTTTTAACGAGGACCCTGCTAAGTCAGTTTAGCCAGACCCCCTCCACACCTTGCTATCTGATCATCCCCAATATCTAATTGTGCTCCTCATCCTCCACCATCTAGGTGATGTTCAATGACCCTGTCCTCTCTTCAGCAAGATTCGGTTAGGTGGGTTTAGCTAGAATCCCCCTTATTCTTTATGTTTCCTCTTAGTAATTATCTGTCACTGACCCCCACTCTGCTCCTTGGCTATGCATTCCCACCTGGCTGTGCCGTATTCAGGGTTGAGCCCAATCTCTATCCACCCCTGCAAAACCCCATTGCAGTGGCCCCTATGCTTATTGCAACGGTCCTGAATAAAACCTTCGTAATCATACCTCAACAACTGCCATTGAATAATTTTTTCTTTTCTTTGACATCAATCTCACATTACCCCCACCACCCTCCCCCAGGACCCCACTCCCAGAACACACCCAACCACCCCCAACCCCACATAGAATGCTCAGGGGGCCAAGGGGGCATCCAGGGACTCCATGGTTTCTAGCACTTTGTAGTCCACCGAAATGCCCCCAGGAGTGGCAATGAAGTGGAGAGGCTGGGCTGTGTGTTGATGACCAGTCTGGTCCCAAGTAGACCCCATAGAGATGTCCTGGGCCCTTCATCCCCCCTCCACACCAGCACCAGCACCCACAACTTAGGGGTAGACCAGTCAGCCCCAGAGAGAGAGAGAGAGAGAGAGAGAGAGGGAGGAGGGAGCAACAAGACACGCTTGCACAGCTTTGTCCTGCAACGTTCTTATCTTTCTCCTAGAGGAATTCAAGCATTAAACCCTGGGGGAGGAAACTTCTGGTTCTCTTGTAAAGGAGGGTACACTCCACCCCACCCTAAACTCAGACATTTGAAGCAATCCTAGTGGATAGTAAATCTGGGCTCCTCAAAGCTCTCAATTCAGGGACTCGTTTAGCATGACACAGGGTCCAAGGAGCATTTCCCTCACCCTAAATCAATGATTCTGACATCAAAGATGTCAAAAAGTTTTGCCTGGGAACGCTTTTTGCCTATGACCCTTCGTTCAACAAACCTTTACTAAGCACCCACCAGGTGCCAGGCACTATGCCAGGATCACAAAGGTGAACAAGAAGGACATGGTGTCTCTTTCGGAAATGGATGGGCTAGCGGGGAAATGGACACATAAATATTTGCAACACCAGGTGATACACGCTCACGCTCTCACAGAAGTTACATAAAATGTGCTAAGATGACAGCTCTAATTATTCACTATTGTGCTTTTCAGTTTATATTCAAGTCCACATCGCAGAATACATGTTAGAGAGCACTTATGTCTTGACATGACTTGCACTTTTGATCAGTCCATAGACCGCTTGAGTGGAAAGAATTTCCTCTAAGACACTCCCTTCTGAGTTTGAGTCAGAAAGCTGAGGTCTCCCCAGCATAGCCGGGTCAGGGGCAGGGTGACAGGGCCTCCTGACACACCCAGCGTCCAAGCAGACTGAGCACAGCTTACAGAGCAGGCAGCAGGATGGGACCTCTCCCGAGAGTCTGGAAGCCCCAGCTGGCTCCAGCCCTCTCTAAGGCTGCGGGACCCTCCCTTCTCTGGCCTCAGCTTCTGAGCTGCCTCGGTTAGACTGGACAGGAGGAGATAGCTCTGCCCTCCTTTCCACCTCTGAGCTTATGCTCTTGTGAGTCTCATTCTTGCCATGAAAGAATTGAGGAATCTTTGTGCTCTGAGTCAGAAGCTATGTGGCCGCTTTGCTAAAATGTGACTCAGACACAGACTCAGCCCTGAGGCCCCTTTCATTATATTCCCTTATTTGGTCCCAGGCAGCATTTCCATATTCTCTCTGGAGAGCTGGTGGGCAGAGCCTTTCTGTGGGCCAAAGAGGAGCTCAGGTGCCAGACACTCAGACTCTGATGGCTCTGTAGCTAAGTGGCCCATCCTCAGAGACTAACGCAAAGGAACGAATTTCCGGGATGTTCAACTATGTGGAGAATACAAAAAAAAAAGCAAAGAAAAAAATATTTTTAAAGAAAGAAAGAAGGCCAGGTGCAGTGGCTCATGCCTGTAATCCCAACACTTTGGGAGGCTGAGGCAGGCAGATCACCTAAGGTCAGGAGTTCAAGACCAGCCTGGCCAACATGGTGAGTCAATACTAAAAATACAAAAATTAGCCAGGTGTGGTGGTGCACACCTGTAATCCCAGCTACTCAGGAGGTAGAGACAGGAGAATCACTTGAACCCAGGAGTTGGAGGTTGCAGTGAGCTGAGATTGTGTCACTGCACTCCATTCTGGGCAACAGACTCTGTCTCAAAAAAAAAAAAAAAGAGGGAAGGGAGGGAGGGAGGGAGGGAGGGAGGAAGGAAGGAAGGAAGGAAGGAAGGAAGGAAGGAAGGAAGGAGGCTGGGCGCCGTGGCTCACGCCTGTAATCCCAACACTTTGGGAGGCCGAGGTGGGTGGATCATTTGAGGTCAGGAGTTCAAGACCAGCCTGGCCAACATGGTAAAACCCTGTCTCTACTAAAAATACAAAAATTAGCTGGGCCGTAATGGTGCACACCTGTAATCTCAGCTATTCAGGAGACTAAGGCAGGAGAATTGCTTGAGCCTGGAGGTGGAGGTTGTGGTAAGCTGAGATCGCACCACTGCACTCCAGCCTGGGTGACAGAGTGATACCCTGTCTCAAAAAAAAAAAGAAAAAAGAAAAGGAAAGGAAAAGAAAGAAAAAGATGGGAAGAAACAAAGGAAGGAAAATAAACTAAATTATATGGAGAATGACTTGGACACCATCAAACTTCCACTAGCTGTCCCTGAAAACTGAAATTAATATGCTAAAAAACTACTATCTCCAAGTCCATATAAAAGTCTCCTCTGTATATACAAGGAGAAGAGAGCAAAATCGCGAGGATAGGACATAACCCACCTCCCAGAGGGAGAAGCAGCCTCAGCCAGTGGAAGTGTCCTGGTGATACTCCTCCAAGCACTGCTACATTTCCAAGTGGCCCCTGTGACTGGAAATTAGAAGCATAGGAGTTGTTGACCCAGGTAGGTTTTGAGGCAAAAAATCCACAAAGGTACAAGAAGAGGAAGGAGCTGGTGAAGGAGATTGAGAAAGAACAGCCAGGAAGGTGGAAGAAAAACCAAGAGAGGGAGGTGTCCATGGAAACAGAGGGAAGAAAGTAAGGGAATGGCAACAGTGTCAGCGGCAGCTGCTGGACACAGAGGGTAAGAACTGAGAAGGTTTCCCTGGATTTCGAATCAAGGAAGTCAGTGGGGACTGTGACCACTGCACTTCGCGGGGTGCTGACAAGTAAGGCTCAGAATGTTCATTTTCTCCCCCGTTTGCTCTGCAAACCACATTGCCCCTGTCTAGGACAGGGGTTCCCAAAAGCAGTTTTGTATTCAAATGCCGACTCCACCACCCACTGACTGTATAACCCTGGGTGAGTCTTGAGTATCCTGGTGTCTCAGTTTTCTCATCTGTAAACATGGAAACAATGACAAGACCTATCTTACAGGGCTATTCTGAGGACTAAACGAGTAAATATGGGCAAAGCATTTGATTTTATTTTTTTTAGATGAGGGTCTCCCTATGTTGTCCAGGCTGGTCTCAAATTCCTGGGCTCAAGTAGTCCTCTCACCTCTGCCTGCCAATGTGCTGTGCCTGGCCATGTGCAAAGCACCTGAGATGAGGATGTGTTCTCTCCAGGCTGCTCCAGCCAATGACAACACAGTAGAGGTACTGGGCTGGCCATTTCTGCCCAATGCAGACTTCTACTGGCCCAACTTTGCCCCAGAATCCCCACTGGGTTGGCCAAGGCTTTCTCAGAGTGACACTGCAGCCTATGGATCCTCCTACCACACCGCCTTTCCTTCCCCCTCTCTTTTCATAGGTGTAAGGCTTATGTTATGGTCTGAAGGCTTTTCCGGACTCCTCCTGTTCTCTCTCCCCTCCAGTTACACAGGACTTACCCCCAATAAGTCTTTTGCATGTCTAACTTCGTTTTGGCATTTGCTTCCCAGAGGACTCAAGTTGACACACTTGGTTAAACAGAATTCTCCGCTACAGGACTTGTCAGAGCCTTTAACGTTAAAATATACACATTATAACTCATCAAGAGGGAAAAGTATAAAGCATTTCCCAAATTCATTTGACCACTAAGAACCACACACTCACATCCACACACACCACAGACCCTCTCCTGAACATCTCATGAAACATGTTTTGCTGAGTAAAGTTTGTTAAACATTGAACTAAGCCAGCCGTGGTGGCTCACACCTGTAATCCCAGCACTTTGCGAGGCCCGGGCAGGCAGATCACTTGAGGTCAGGAGTTGGAGACCAGCCTGGCCAACATGGCGAAACCCCATCTCTACTAAAAATACAAAAATCAGCAGGGCGTGGTGGCGCATGCCTGTAATCCCAGCTACTCAGGAGGCTAAGACACAAGAATCACTTGAATCCACTGGGTAGAGGTTGCAGTGAGTCGAGATCACGCCACTGCACTCCAGCCCGGACGACAGAGCAAGACTCTATCTCAAAACAACACCAAAAAACATTGAACTGAAGACCCCTAAAGTTCCATCCAACCCTGAGATTCTTTCATATGGATCTCAAAGTGTGAAACGCCTCGGTCGCCTAGGGCCTTATTCTACAGAAGGGAAGTCCAAAGGCTCATTTGAATTGCACTAGCAACTCGAGCTATATTTATAAGTCTCCTCCCATCTGAGAATTTCTTTGTCAGCACCATTTCCCCTATTCTACAGATGGAGAAATTGAGGTCTAGGAAGACCAAGACACTTGTCTCAGACCCACAGTTGAGGTCTTAGTTTGCCACTGAGTCACGGTCCATGTGATACAAGGATGGAAAACCAAAGGGAGCCACAGCTGAGGGAAGGGAAATGAGAAGGGTATCTGAAATGTCGGCCCTGCAATAAGGTGGGCCACAGCAATAATGAGATGTCACTGGGCTCAGCCCTGTGCCTGGAAGGAGGGAGGTGGTCAAGGATATCAACAAAAAAATAGTTGCTGATCCCAGGAGAAATACAACATTGAATTGAGAGGAAAACATAGAAACACATCTAGGCTGTCATAAAACAAATGTAACCGAGGCAGGGGAAATGTGGAGCCCCGACGTGAGTAGGTGATGGAGTTGGGTGGCTGTCATATGTCACAGCAGGATGGGTAGTTGGCTGCCCCCAGCCCCCTCCTGCCCCTCCCTGTTCCAGCACCCTGGCCCACAAGCCCCTTCCTGGCAACTCCCATACTCCCCCCAGTTCATCCACTAAAGGATTAATAGCTAACTCAGGGGAGGCTTCCTGCCCATCGGCCAACACCAACTTCCCTTTCAGCAAGCCAGTGTCGGCACTACAGTGGTTTGGAATACTTGCAATATCACTCCCCGTTAACAAGCCTATCCATGGACTGGCTGAGAAAAGAAATGGAACGGGGCAAAGTAACAAAACAAAGAGGCAAGATAGAGCCAAATGTCTCCTATGGTTACCTAAATCACAATTTAGACAAGCACTGGTGATTCTTGCACGTAGAGAACCACCACTGAACCGTACGGGGGAAACTGGTTTCTGCCCCAGCGGATGTGTTGGGGAAATGACATACTGACCACCACAACTACATCCTCGGAAGACTGAGTGGCAGAGTGCTACTTTGGCTTCCTTACCAGGTGAACTTGAGCATATGTCTGGACAGTTCCAGAATTTCGATGTGGGAGGGACTTAGGGATGAAAACAATAAAATGTGGATGGTAGATGGAGTTTGGGGCAGGGGATTGGAGGCTTGTCTTGTAGCTGTTTTTGCTTAGTAAGCTCCCTGTTCTGGCTTAGAGACATATTTATTAGGGAGCTTGCTGATCGGGATTATGGATGGGGCCAGCTCCTCTCCCAGCACCCTGTGGTGCTGACATCTGAGGTGATCACTTCCCATGGGGTGGAGAAAAGCATGCTGCTCTATATTTGTTCCCTACATCAGGAAGCGTGAAAACAGGATTTGCTGCCACATGTCAAGTACTCACGTGCCTGCAGAAGAAAGGAGCCATTGCTGCTGATGATAACAATGATAGCATCTAAGGTTTTATAGTTCCCCAAATAATTTCAGATACACTGTGATTTGACGCTTATAACAACCGTGTGAACTATGCAAAGTAGATATTATTTCCCCATTTTAAGAGATGAGAGAAAGGATAGTTCGTATTTTGAAAATTGCCAGACCCCACACATATAAGACTTCATGTATTATTAGTAAAGTTACTACTAGGGGACTCTAGCTATGAAAACCTCTCTGGGAAATAGCACTGGTGGGTGAGGGGCAGCAGCTTCGGCTCTAGCCTCCTGGCAAGGGTGGGATGTAATACCCTAAGCTCCAACAGACTGGGGAAAGAGAAGGGGCTTAGAAAACTGTCTGGGCTGCTGGATTTCTTTCCGGAGTTTCCCTCTCTCCTTTTACTGTCAGCACGTGCCATTTTTTGCAACACCAGGGAGAAGGCTTTCCATGCCCCTTCAGCTCTTGGAATCCCTCCAGAAGCCCCCTCCTTGCTGAGTGGCGTCTAACAGGCCTGTCCAATACCCATGCTACAGCTATGAGGAAAGAATAAACCCTGCAGCTGCTTCAGAAGAGAAAGAAATCTCTTTTCAAATGAAACCATTTTTTGCAGCCCTGTGGAATTCATATTCTCTCTGATTTCCTTTGGATTCAGATCACGGACCTGAAAGAGAGAGGGGAAGAAAACAAGGTCTTTTCCTCTGCCTGGGCCTGCCGTTCCCTCTGCCCTCCTACACTGGGCATGGACAGACCCCAGGGGACCGTGGTCCAGGTGTTGGCAGCCAGGCTGGCTCTACAACACGTCAGCTGCTCCACTGGGCCTCCGTTTACTCATCCATCAAATGAGGAGATAAGATCTCCCTTGACTGGCTGTGAAGATTAAGTGCACAAATATGTGTAAAGTGCACAAATACGTCAAATAAAAACTGAGACTGACACGTGGAGGTGCAAAATTAAAAAAGGAAGTTTGGTTAGTATCTCCAGAACCTGGCTAGGCACGGTGGCTCACATCTGTAATCTCAGCGCTTTGGGAGGCCGAGATGGGTTGATCACCTGAGGTCAGGAGTTCAAGACCAGCCTGGACAACATGGCGAAATGCCGTCTCTATTAAAAATACAAAAATTAACCGGGCATGGCAGCGAGCCCCTGTAATCCCAGCTACTCAAGACGCTGAGGCAGGAGAATTGCTTGAACCCGGGAGGCGGAGGTTGCAGTGAGCCGAGATCACACCACTGCACACCAGCCTGGGTGACAGAGTGAGACTCCACCTCAAAAAAAAAAAAAAAAAAAAAAATCCAGAACCTGCAGATTGTGCCTCTGATGCATCTCAAACATCCAGGGCCAGAGAGAAAATAATCTAAAGAAAAACGCTACTGAAAAAGATTCCATTGCCATGGCCCTCTGAGACACACACATTCTTATTCTCTTATTTTCTCTCTCTCTCTCTCTCTCTCTCTCTCTCCCTCCTTCTCTCTCTCTCCTTCTCTCTCTCTCTCTCTCTCTCACTCGCTCTCTCACTCTCTCTCTCTCACTCCCTCTCTCATTTACTCACAAGGTCTGTGGCCCAGACCCAGGCAGTTTTGGATAATCCCAGCTGTTTCTGACTCACCACCATCCTCAGGGCCGGCTGACTCACTCCAGGAAGGCTTTCCACCGTGAAGTGTTTGTCTGTGTCCTTGTGTTCCTGTGAAAAGGACTGTGTGGTCAGAGAAAGAGAAGACTTTGCTGGGTGCAGTGAGATAGCATAGTGTGAGAGGCTTTGGGAAGTAGAAAAAGCAACGTTAACTCAGGTTTAAAAACTGGACTTTGTCCAAATGGCTGGGGAAAGTAGTGTATGTGTTTCCAATTAAATTTGGGTGGCATAGGACAGCCTAAAGCCCTTTGTAAGCAGAGCCCTATGTGCACACCGATCCCTAGAAGGCTGGCAAGGGGAGCTGCCAGGGCTGCGCCAAAGAGGGTGTTGCCTAGCTGGAGAAGAGGAACTTCAGGTGAGCCAGGAGGCTCTTCTGCTTCCAGGCTGTGCAAAGCTTCTGAGTTGACTTGAATGATAGGTCTGATCTGCCCATTTGTTGCTAAAATGACTTAGGAGGGAAATAACCTCCACCTGCCTGGGAGGAGTCACTTCCTCCAGAGATGAGCTGTCCTTGAGGAGATCAGCGGGAGGAGAAGCCTGCGCTCTGCCCCACTGGGCAGGAGGACAAGCTTTCTCCCAAGAGCCTCGAGCCCAGAAGAAGTCGGGGTGGGGCCAATGGAAATCAGACAGTGGAACAAATGAACAGCTTCCAGGACAGGGCTGTCTCTTTCCTCTGTTTTCAATGGTGATGGCTTCATAAAACCCTTGCACCAGAAACCCATGAGCTAGAAATGAATGCCTGTATCCCCATCTCTGGACTCAGAGTCCAGAGTGCCAACCATTACACAATGGAACCTGTGTCCCCGTCTTACTCAAGAGTACAGAAAGCAAAGCCTGGTGGTGGACGGTGGTACCTGCCCATCAGGCAGTATGCCCAGGCTTGCAAACCAGAAATGGAGGATGTCAAATAAAAACAAAACCATGGGAGACTGAGGCGGGAGAATCACTTGAACTGGGAGGCGGAGGTTGCAATGAGCCAAGATCGCGCCATTGCACTCCAGCCTGGGCGACAAGAGTGAAACTCTGTTAAAAAAAAAAAAAAAAAATCCAGACTTTTATAAAGGCACACTTCAATAGAAAGAAAGACTATTGCAGGCCAGGCGCGGTGGCTCACACCTGTAATCCTAGCACTTTGGGAGGCCAAAGCAGGTGGATCACCTGAGGTCAGGAGTTCAAGACCAGCCTGGCCAACATGATGAAACCCTGTCCCTACTAAAAATACAAAAAAATTAGCTGGGCATGGCGGCTGGCGCCTGTAATCCCAGCTACTCAGGAGGCTGAGGCAGGAGAATCGCTCGCCCCCGGGAGGCGAAGGTTGCAGTGAGTGGAGATTGTGCCACTGCACTCCAGCCTGGGCAACAAGAGTGAAACAAGAAAGAAAGAGAGAAAGAAAGAGAGGAGCAGAGAAGGAGAGGAAGGGAGGAAGGAAGAGAGAAAAAGAAAAAAGAGAGAAAAAGAGAAGGAAGGAAGGAAAGAAGGAAGGAAGGAAGGAAGGAAGGAAGGAAGGAAGGAAGGAAGGAAGGAAGGAAGGAAGGAAGGAAGGAAGGAAGGAAGGAAGGAAGGAAGGAAGGAAGGGAGGAAGGAAAAGAAAAGAGAAGAGAAGAGAAAAGAGAGAAAGACAATTCCAATTCAGAGAATCTGCAAGCAGCTCAAAATCAAACAGAAAAAGATTCTTCTTTTCTAGGGTAAAGGAGGAGCAAGTGGAGATAAGCAGACTCTTTGGAGGGGAAGCTGGACAAGTGAGGGGAAATGACCAGTTGGAGCTGACAGGAAAAGGGTCTTACTGTGTTCAGTCAATTCCCAGGAGAAGCTGGGCAGGGAGGTGACTTGGCGGGGACAGTCCACTTTGTGCTTGTTCAGGCTTGGGGGCAAGCAGCGTTCAGGGATCTGTAGGAAAGAGAGAAGTCTGACCGAAGTTTTGTCAAGCAAAGGGGGTAAGTAATGGGTGTCAGAGGCAAGAATAGATGGGGGCAGAGGAATAATAGTGACAAAAATACTTGTTTTAAGAAAAGGTAACATCATGGCTCTCACATTAGTATAAAATAAACACATTGTAAAGATTCCATTTCGGCAGGGTGCAGTGGCTTACACCTGTAATCCCAGCACTTTGGGAGGCAGGAGTTTGAGACTAGCCTAGCCAACGTGGAGAAACCCTGTCTCTACTAAAAATACAAAATTAGCCAGGCATGGTGGCAGGCACCTGTAATCCCAGCTACTCGGGAGGCTGAGATAGGCGAATCGCTTGAACCTGGGAGGTGGAGGTTGTGGTGAGCCGAAATTGCACCATTGCACTCTAGCCTGGGCCAACAAGAGCGAAACTCCATCTCAAAAAAAAAAAAAAAAAGAGGCCATTTAACTTGATTAAACGAGACAATCTGGTGGATGTTATAACTGGTTCAAAGGAGAAGCCAAAGCAGCACAATTTACATGATGTGAAGAGTACTGAAACGGAATATGCAACTAGACAAAAAACTGGTCTCTCTACAGGGGAAATGTAGTGCCTCTACTAGACAGAATGCATTTGCATATCTACAGGAAAAATTATTTTCCATTGCTACAGTTATCTACAACTTAGATTACTTACTTAGAGTTACTTGGATAACTATACATTGCTACAGTTATATACAACTTAGAGTAATAAAATAACTTAAAAACAATGAAAGGGGCTTGTGTGGTGGCTCACACCTGTACTCCCAGCACTTTGGGAGGCTGAGGCAGGTGGATCACCTGAGGTCAGGAATTTGAGACCAGCCTGGCCAACATGGTGAAATCCCATCTCTACAAGAAATATAAAAAATTAGCCAGATGTGGTGGTGTGCACCTGTATTCCCAGCTACTTGGGAGGCTGAGGCAGGAGAATCGCTGGAACCCAGGAGGCAGAGGTTGCAGTTAGCTGAGATCGTCAAGATCACATCACTGCACTCCAGCCTGGGTGACAGGGTGCTACATCTCAAGAAAAACAAAAACAACAACAAAAAACAATGAAAGGCTAGACCCAGATCTTCTGGAAGGAGATGCTCTAAACCAGGGTTTCTCAGCCTCTGCATGACTGATGTCTTGGACTAGATCATGTTTTGGGTGGAGAATGTAAACCAAAAATAAAATTCTAAGCCTCCCCCTCCCCCACCCCCGCCAACCATCTAAATAGATGGTTCCTTCTTAGCCGAGGCTCTTAAAATTTTAATCTGAAATTTTCAGGCCATGAAGGAAAGGGGAGGTTGGACATGCCTCATTATACCTCTCCAGCGTGAACATCAACCAGACTTTAGGTCTGATAAGAAACATTTTACAGCCTGTTCACTCTGAAGCCTGCTAGCTAAAAGCTTCATCTATGTGATAAAACTTTTGTCTCCACAACCTCTTATCGCAACCCAAACATTCCTTTCTATTGATCCCGGGTCTTTAGACAAACTCAACCAATTGTCAACCAGAAAATGTTCAAATATTTACCTATATCCTGGAAGCCACCCCCACTGCCCACCCCCCACCCCACTTTGAGTTGTTCCACCTTTCTGAACCAAACCAATGTATTGCTTAAATGTACTTGATTGATGACTCTTGCCTCCCTAACATGTATAAAACCAAGCTGCACCCCAACCACCTTGGGCACATGTCCTCAGGACTTCCTGTGTCACGGGTGTGCATCTTCAACCATGGCAAAAGAAACTTTCTAAATTAACTGAGACCTATTTCAGATTTTCTGGGTTCACAAGAGCTATCTTGGACATTGGAAGATGTTTAGCAGCATCCCTGGCTTCTACTTAGTAAAGGCCAGTAGCACCTCATCTCCTAGCTGTGACCATAAAAACTATCTCCAGACATTCCCAAATGTCTCCTGGGGTGGGATAGGGGACAAACCTGCCCCCAGTTGAGAACCACTGCTGTAGACCATGCACAGTTTTCCAGTGAAACCCAAATTCTTCCCTACTACTGTAGAGGAGAGGAGGTAATTTCTTCCCATCTGCATTTCTTGGCACGTACCCATGTCTCTGTGTGTGAGCTGAGCATCACACCCTAGCTCCACAACAGAGTGGTTACAGTAGCCAACACAGGCACCATTCTAAACGCTCTCTCAATAGTAACCCAACTAATCCAGCCAGTTAAATATGAGTTTCAGATAAACAATGAATCATATTTTCTTTTAGTATAAGTATGTATGCCCATGCAATATTTGGGGCCTACATATACTTTAAAAGTATCTGTTGTTTATCTGAAATTCAAATTAAACATTTGGGAGGGTTGTTGTTTTCTTGGCCAAATTTTTATTTTATTTTACTTTACTTTACTTTATTTTATTTTATTATTTTTGATATGGAGTTTTGCTTTGTCACCCAGGCTGGAGTGCAGTGGCGCGATCTCGTCTCACTGCAACTTCTGCCTCCTGGGTTCAAGCGATTCTCCTGTCTCAGCCTCCCGAGTAAATGGGATCACAGGCGCCTGCCACAACGTATTTTTAGTAGAGACGGAATTTCACCATGTTGACCAGGCTGGTCTCAAACTACTGACCCCAGGTGATCCGCCTGCCTCCGGCCTCCCAAAGTGTTGGGATTACAGGTGTAAGCCACCACGCCCAGCCTTATTGGCCAAATCTGACAACCCTATCTGTAATCAAATAAACAGCTGAGCAGTAGTAATTGCAGCATTGTGATTGCAACAGGCCTCTGTGGCTTAGGGTCCCTGTTCTGCCTGTGACTGTTGTGCCACATTGGGGATGTCATTTAGCGTCTCCGAGGCTCAGTTTTCTCATCTGTAAGATGGGGACAATATCAGCGCCTTCTTCAGAGTTGCTGGGAGGATTAAATGAGATGATGTATGCAGAGCCGTTAAGACGGTGTTTGGCACAAGATTCAGGGCAGCTGGTTTAGTTTCCTCGGCTTCACTATCTGACCCTCGGCTAACTCCCCAGGTGTTTTCTGGACGGCCACAACTACCCTAGCCTTCTTCCCCATGGGCTGCAAAGGTGGCCTCGAGTTCCGGTAGGAGCCCCAACTCTGGACCGCGATTCGCGAGCGTCCACGGCGCCGGGCCGCGCCATCCCGGGAGCTGTCCGCAGATGGCAGCACCGGCCCCGGATCGCGGCGGTCCCGGCGCTCCGCAGGCCGCAGGCTAGCCTGGTCCCGGGCCGGGAGCCCAGCAGGCCGGGAGCGGCTGAGGCCACACCCCGCGAGCCGGGCCGCTTCCCTCCGGTGAATCATCGCTCGCAGCGGCGGCGCCTGCAGTGTCCGCAGCAGCGCGCCGGGACCTGGCCGCGCCCCAGCCGAGCGCAGCGCGGAGTCGCCCCGACCTTTCTCTGCGCACTACGGCCGCCGGGACCGCAGCATGGCGGGCATCGCGGCCAAGCTGGCTAAGGACCGGGAGGCGGCCGAGGGGCTGGGCTCCCACGAGAGGGCCATCAAGTACCTCAACCAGGACTACGAGGCGCTGCGGAACGAGTGCCTGGAGGCCGGGACGCTCTTCCAGGACCCCTCCTTCCCGGCCATCCCCTCGGCCCTGGGCTTCAAGGAGCTGGGGCCCTACTCCAGCAAAACCCGGGGCATCGAGTGGAAGCGACCCACGGTAGGAAGCGCGCGGCAGGACGCGGGCAGGGCGGGGTGCCGGGCAGGGCGGGGTGCAGGCCGGCCCGCGGCGCGCTGGGGTGGGGGACAGCCCGGGTGCTGCAGTGGGGGAGCCGCAAGCCAGTACCCCGCAGTCCTGCGACACCTCCGCGCCGCCAGAGCCCGGGACTCTGTTCGAGCGTGGGGGAACTCCCGGGGCCTTCCCTCTCTTTCACCCACCATGCTTTCCTAGGCGGGTCGGGGCGAATCACTGCCCTCAGAGCCCACTAGCAGGCCACTTTAGGACTTCACAAAAACTCAGGGTGATACAGGAGGCCGGGGTGAAACTTTGATTGGACTCTAGCGGGGAGCTGGAAGGGAAGGGGAATCGGGTCTGCAGGGAAGGGACGGTGAGAGGCAACATCTGCTAAACAAAGTCCGTCTCCAACTGGGGTTCTGTCTGTTCATGGAGGGGGACAGGCCACAGCCTGGTCATTTTGTGACTAAGGATAGTCTCCTGCAGCCCTGGGGTTAAATTTATTTTTCCAAAGGGGAGCCAGCGATACCTCCTCATAACATTGACACTGGTAATTAACCCAGGACACGGAGGTGTCTCATGGTTTCCCTGGCGGGAATCACCGGGGAAACCTCCAGGAGCCCTCCACACCCCCTTATCCCGTCCCCCAGGGGCCCTGGGACAACTTGTGCTCCCCAATCTACTTGTCCATTCCGTTTCTTGGGGAACCCCTGAGGCTCCTCCTCCTCTGGGACACTTCCCCAGGCTTCCCCTACCACGCCTAGGGAAGCCTGCCCTGAAGTCCAACTTCTAGATTCCTGTTATGAGAACAAGGCTTCCAGCTCTGCTTCCAGACCCAGCAGCCTCCCAGGTCACCTGTTACCCTAAATCGAGCCCATAGGTAGCGAGGGCTGCTGGAAGTGCCCTAGCCCATACTCACAGCACTTAGGTTCTCTTTGCTAATCTGCTGGGTGACCTTGAGTGAGCCGTTTAACCTCTCTGTGCCTTCATGTCTTCATCTAAAAGAAAACATGCTGCCTAAATATTTTCTCTCTTTTGTGGCCCACCAGGCCCTGCCATCATGGCCTCCTTTCAGTCTCTCAAAAAGCCAGTACTTTCCTGCACGAGGCCTTCTCACCAGCAAGGCACGCTCTTACCTGGAGTGTGGCTCACTCTCATTCTTCCCAACTTAGTCACATGTTCCCTCCCTAAAGAGGTCTTTTCTGACCCTTCTTAGCAGCCACCTCCCACCTTGTTTTTCTCTCTCACCCCACTCATTTCCTTCATAGCATTGTCACAGTTTAGAAATATAATCACATGTATTTGTTCTTCCTACTGAACTGCAGGAATCATGTGTATATTATTTACCAGTATATCCCCAGTGCCTGGCACATAACCATGCCTTTCACAGTACTCATTCATTCATTCATTCATTCGTTTACTCTCTTATTGGACAACATTGATTGAGCACCTATTACATGCCAGGCACTGTCCTGAGAGCTCAGGAGATACACCAGTGAACACAAAAGAAGTGACCGTTTGTAGAATGAATGGATGCAGGATTGTAATGAGCCTCAGATGAAATTATGGTTGTGAAAGTGATACACTGACCTGACTCGGTGCCTCACGCCTGTAATCCCAGCACTATGGGAGGCCAAGGTGGGAGGATCGCTTGAGCCAGGAGTTCAAGACCAGCCTGGGCAACACAGTAAGACTTGTCTCTATAAAAAAGTAAAAAAAAAAAAAAGTGAAACACAAACCAAGAGAATGTGTTCACTTTACATTTGCATGGCACTTTACAGTTTACACAGTGAGTTCACACACTCATTCACTTCTTTCATTCATTCAATAAGCATTCTCGAATACCTACTATATGCTGGGCACAATGCATATGGTTTCTGCTTCTGAAGACTTACTCTTGAGGTTAGTGAGGGGACAGAGACAGGTCCCCCAACAGTTGGAAATGCCTGTGGGACTTCCAGATGAGGATATAGAGGTCTAGAGATGATCTAGGGCCACTGCTTAGGACAGGCGGGCTGTGCACTGCACAACCAAGGAAGAGTGTGACTATTATGATCCCTATTTCCCAGTTGAAGAAATTGAGGCTTGGGAAGGTTAAATACTTGCTCGGAGTCAAGTGGATATAGGGCATAGATCCAGAACTGTGTGTAGTCCATGCATGTTGAGCCTACCCCTTACGGCTGCGCTCTCTGCCTCTGTCCTACCTTCTCAAATGCTGCTGAGGTCAGGCAAGGGGAGCACAATTGTTTCCGCTGGATTTGAACACTAGCAAGTCATTGGTGAGTTTAGCAGAGCAATTTCAATGGAAAGGTGAGGGTAGAAGCCAAATTGTTGTAGACTCCAGAGTAAAGAAGAACATGATCAACTCATTTAAGAAGGGCCCCTGGGGAGAGAGGAGAACTGATAGGTAGAGCAGGACCTGGACTTTGAGAGCCTGTGTTTTTTTCATATGAGAACAACTTGAATGTGTCATATGTTGAATCACCAGGAATAAGGGATTAAAGATAAGGTCAGGGAGGGGGCAGTGAAATAGGGTCCCTGAGGAAGTAAGAATACGGGTTGTGGGCAGGGGAAGGGAGCAGGTTAGCCTTGCAGCAGGAGGAGCTGCCCTTCCTCGGAGAGAGGATTTCACAACACTGGCAAGAGTGGCTCCAGCGCCTGGAAGGGGGATTAAAGCAGTAAGTCCAGTGGGGTCCAAGGGCCATGCAGGGGCACCGTGAGGAGAAAGCAGGTGTGATCCGGGTGGCACATCAGATCCTCCCAGCAACCAGTCTGTTAGGAGCAAGGGCAGGTGTTGTGAGCCCCTATGTTTCCCCCGAGAAAATCAAACCTCTGAGAGGTTTCTCACTTGCTTATCTTCAGCTGGCTGAACTCGGCCTGAAACCCGTATGTCCTGTCTCCAAGTTCAGTGACTGTTATCATCAACTTCTTCAACAGTAATAATAATAGATCACATTTATGGAGCGCTTGCCAGGGCATGTTTACATCATTATCTCATTTAACACTCAGAACAATCCTCTGTGGCGGGTATTTTCATCGTTCCCATTTTGCAGGTGAAAAAACTGAGGCTTCAAAAGGTTAAATGACTTCCCAGCGTCCTATGACCTATATAATAAGTGGCAGAGCCAGGATTCAAACCCAGGTTATCAGAATAATACAGCAAAGCCCAAACCTTCAACCCCTTTTCACTGACTGGTAAGACCCATATTTAATTCAATGCCCTACATGCTGTGCACAAGTTTCAGTTTCTGAAGCATCATTTAGATGCTTAGGTGCTTAGCACCACTCTGAACTCTGACTTCTCTAGAGAGGCTGCTAAAGGCATTAGAAAGTTTCTGAAGTATAATGGAAAAACCCTGCTGGCGTAAGTGCCTGGCACACTCAGGATTATCAGTGTGATTCTTTATAATAAACAGGCTCCCAGCACCAAGCCCAATCTATTCCATCAGCTGGATAAGAGCTCGCTGGCAGGCCTTGGGCCAAGCTGGCTTCCTTTGCCTCAGCAGAAGAGCATTCGGATTCTCTCTGCCATCCCCAAAACCGACAGGAGCAGAGAGAAACAAGGCAGAGGCATGAAGGGAATGTCCTCTGCGGCAGGCAGTGCTTCTGGAAGAGCTCCCACAATCTGAGCTAGAATGAACAGGGGCTAGATCCAAGTCTCATATAGACAGACTTCTGCTTGACAGAGTGGGCATGCCGAGGGCCGTTGGGTGGAGGCAGGCGTGTGCAACCCAAGCGGACATGAGACGCAGGAGCAGCTCCTTCAAGGCAAGGTTGCCTGAGCCCAGAGAGGCCCAAATTTGTGCCCCAACTTCCTCTGTGGCTTTTGGGTGGGGCTCTTCAGAATCGAAACACACTCAGAGGGCTGCTGAAAGAGCTAAGAAGTGTTCAAGGTTGGCTTCCATCAGGCTGCTCATGACAGCGGCCCCTGAGGTTTTAACACCCTTGAACGCTTGGTACTAAGTCAATTAGAGACAGGGCAGGAGCAGAAAGAGTTGGCGCATTTGGTCAGTAAGTTCCAATGCCAGTGCTGTCTGTTATCTGTGAGCTGTGTTAACTTTGGACACATCACTTCACCTTTTTGAGCTGTTTCCTCATCTGTAAAAGGGGGATAATACCCATTCCACGAGATAAAGCTTTGAGCGCAGTCTCTGATGTAAGCGGGTACAGAATATATAGATGCCGTAAGTTTCATGGCCCCATGGAAGAATTCAAAAGGGTTAGATCCCCCCTGCCCTCAAAAGGGTATGTGTTAGGAAATCAGAGTGATACGTAAGTAGTAAATTGCAAAGTCCAGAGACTCTGGGACTCAGACTTGAAGGGATGAGTGAGGATTGGACTAGGAAGGATGACTTCACGGAGGAGGTGACAATGAGCCTCAAGGTATGATGCAATATGGAAAAGGAGGGAAGAGAGTGGGAAAGGAAGGAATTTCATGCAAGCAAAACAACTTGCATGCAGTAACAGAGGAGAGAGGGTGCTAACCCAGTGAATAGGGTGGCTCTGGAGTGTGGATGGTCTCAACGTCTGGCAGAAAAGGCTGGACTTGCTGCTGTGGCCCCCGGGAAACAGCACAATGAAGGAGGCTCCAGGCAGTCCAGAGTGTGTAGGGTCCAATGCCTGTCCTTCTCAGACAGGACCACCCATCCACCCATCAGGGCCCAGGGAGCAGGGGTCGGAAGGACCTCATGACACAGAGCTCTGACTGTGATGACACACTTTCCCCAGAGTGGAGGGGAAGGGGAGAAAGGGTTAGAAGACCCCACTGAGAATGGAGGCATCCTAGCTGCAGAAGCACCTGGCTGGTGGGCTAACAGCACTTTGTGGGTCTCGTTCCCAGGAGATCTGCGCTGACCCCCAGTTTATCATTGGAGGAGCCACCCGCACAGACATCTGCCAAGGAGCCCTGGGTAAGTGATAGACTCAGAGCAAGCTGGGGGATCTTGTCTGTAAGGCTGTGGGTGGAAGAGATGAGGGACAACCTGTGGCTTCTCTCCCTTCCCAAGCAGCTTGGCAATTTCTATTTGCAGAAGCTCCATGGAATTTCTTGGCCCTAGCAGGCAGTGTTTCTACCCTCAGCCCCATGCTGGGGCACACAAATGAGGCCTCCTGTGTCCCCTGCACAGAGCTAGTTGCTGAGGTTACAGAGATGCTGCCACTGGGAGGACCAGGGGGCTTCTGGATGTCAGCTGCTGCTTGGTATGCACCTCCTGGAGCCAGTATTACCAGTGGTTCACGAAATAGGCTCTGGGCAGAGGACCAGGTGGGAGGACTCCCCCAGACCAATGACAGCACTGAGATATCAGTTCTCTGAGGTTCAGGAACCAGGGAAGGTGACTCAGTGTAAAGAAAGAGGAAACTCTAATGTTCGCTGCTGAAGGAAGTTATAGTACCAGGGCATTCTCAGTATTTGCAAGACAAGCTCACCATGGTATCACAGTTGTAACGCTCATTTAAGTAAAATTAACTGGAGTAGCTGAATTGTCCGAAACTTGCTTTCTGGAGCCAAGTTCAGATTTGTTTCTGGAGATAGTCCTTGTTGAAGGTTTGAACCCACACGCTTCTCCACCTTTAGTATGAAAACTCCTAAAACTTCTAGGAAGTCCCAGCAATGGGGCCTGGGGCTGTTATCTAAGATTCTCATAGAATCTGCCCTCAATATTCTTTTACTCATAATAACTGCAGGCCTATAATTACTGGAGCAGATTATTTGCTCTGATAAACCATATTTTCTGCCATCAGCCTCAGCTGGCTGGCTCCCCAGGCAAGTTCATCAGTAACAAAATCAATCAACTAGAGTTGTACCTCCTGTCCTCACCCACCTAGCAGAGGTTCTGTTACTCATATATTCCTAATACCAGCTGATAACAGCTAGTATTTATCTCTAAGGCACCGTGATTATTCCCATTTTATAGATGAGGATGCAGAGGTCTTCCTACAGCTAAAGTGGGGGCTGGTACCCCTGACCCCAGGGTATGTTTAAATCCTGAGCTAGGCTCCCTAAGAGGGGACCTGGAAAATTTTCTAGCCCTGAGGAATGTCAGAGCATCGTGTGAATCATTAGGACAGACAGACTGTGAGGGAGAACGTGACCTGGGCGGGAAAGCTTGTCTGAGCTCAGGCTCTGCAGATTCCTGAGATGCCAGAGCACATTCTCACCTGCAGAAAACACTCCTTTCATTTCTTTTCTTCTCGCCCCACAAAAGACAGAAGATAGAGGTCCTTGAGCACCCAAGGCGGATCCTCCAGGAAAATCTGTTCATTAGAGAAAACAGAATCGATAGAAACTTTAACCAACCCCAGGGGCTTTAGAGAATCCAGAAACACATGGCGCGGTGGCTCACATCTGTAATCCCAGCACTTTGGGAGGCCGAGGCAGGCGGATTGCCTGAGGTCAGGAGTTAGAGACCAGCCTGGCCAACATAGTGAAACCCTGTCTCTACTAAAAATACAAAAAAATTAGCTGGATGTGGGTGCCTGTAATCCCAGCTACTCAGGAGGCTGAGGCAGGAGAATTGCTTGAACCCAGAAGGCGGAGGTTGCAGTGAGTGGAGATCACACCACTGCACTCCAGCCGGGGCGACAGAGAGAGACCCCATCTCAAAAAAAAAAAAAAAAAAAAAAGAGAGAGAGAGAATCTAGAAACAAACACAGCAACTGCCTAACATCTGCTTCAAAGTTTAACAACACCTTAAGGGCCAAAGTGTAAGCAACAAATACATGATTTAAGTCCTGTGTAAATACCACTGGGCCAATTGGAGAGGAGACAGCAAAGGTTAACATTCCTGGGAGAAATTTCCCTCCCATGGGAATTATAAACCAGGTGAAATGTAAACCTTTTAAAAATTTCTTAGTACCTAGTCTGTAATTTCTCAGGGGTGTGTGTGTGTGTGTGTGTGTGTGTGCGTGTGTAATGCAATATTGGTCATTTTGTTCTTTCGGCCTTTTATTGTGGAGGACTCTAGTTAGATCACAGTCTGTGAAATGTGGTATACTGTACTCTCACCCTGATTCTGGCACCTGGCCAGCAGGTGCTGATGGGGCCTTGACCTTCACCAAATCCCAACAGCCTCACAAGCACCAGGAACAGAGGCCATGGCAGCGACACTCTGCGACATGGCCAGAGATATGAGCCTAGACTCAGCTCTGTTGTTAGTCCCAAGACTGGGCAAGTAATTACCTGGAACTTCCATCTGGAACCTCCGTCTCTTCCAAAAACGGAGAAGGAAGGAGGGTGAATGAAGTGACCTCAGACACCCCCTATGATGTTGTATTCAGCTATTCTAAAGCCATTCCCTGGTTTCTAACCAGCTATTCCTCATTCCTTGTGCTAGAGAGTTAGAGCACTACAAGATCATCCTTTTTTTCCCTCTTTCTCTTTTTTTTTTTTTTTTTTTTTTTTTTTTTTTTGACAGGGTCTCACTCTGTTCCCCAGGGCTGGAGTGCACTGGCAGGATCTTGGCTCACTGCAGCCTTAGCCTCCTGGGCTCGAGTGATCCTCCCACCTCAGCCTTCTGAGTACCTGGGACTACAGGCACACACCACCACACCTGGCTAATTTTTGTATTTTTTGTAGAGACCGGGTCTTGCCATGTTGCACAGGCTGGTCTTGAACTTCTGAGCTCAAGTGTTCCACCCACCTCGGCCTCCCAAAGTGCTGGGATTACAGGCGTGAGCCACTGCACCCAGCCAAGATCATTCTTTTATTACACACATAAGGAGTAATAACAGCACCCGTCACCTGCATAACAGTATGCAATTCATGGAGCATTTTTTCACCACAGTATGTCGTGTACTCATCCCAAATCTAAAGTAAATATTTTCACCTCACTGTACAGATAAAAAAAAGTGAGCCACAGAGAGCGGAGGGGAAGTGTAAAGCCACACAGCTAATAATTGCCAAAGGATTGAAGCCTGGTCTGATTTTAAGTCCTACACTCTTCCTAACCCATGCTCCCTCCAGTTTGCCATAGTGCTGTGCTGAGGAACCATTCTCAGCAAAATTCATCTTCTCTACCTGCACTTTCTACCCTGAGCCTTACTCAGTTCCCCCAGGGAACTTGGGCAGGTGACATTCTTAGACTTGTGCACTTTGCAACGCCCTGCCCTGTTTACTGTGCTGCCCAGCAATGCTTAATCCACAAACACCCACCCTCCTTCCCAGAAGGCTCAGCTTCCAAGCTTCACCAAAGTCATTTAAACCATGTTTACAGAGCTGCTCTCACCAAGAGCCATCTCCATTGCAGAACGTAGTTGTGTAAGAATTGATTCAGCAGAGAAAAATCTACCCTTCTGGAGGAAGGGCTGGAGACCCAGCTGGGGCCTCCACTGGCTGACCCTGCAGCTAAATATGGCTCTGAAATTGTGGGGTGGTAACCACGTTCTTACAGGTGCTTGCCGCTTGAAATGGCTCCCAAGGACCCAGGAAGCTCCAAGGCTGAGCTGCTCCTGCCTCTGGTGCTTTACTTTGCACTGGGTCACCACTGAGCTCTCCCCACAGCCTCACAGCTCACAGATGAAGGCAGCTACCCCAGCCAGGAAGGCATCGGTCACCTTTCAGGCCTCTGGCTTCCTGGGGTAGAGCCCAAGGCTGCCAAGGCTGTTGAAACAGCACACCCCCATTTCATTGTAACCCAGCAAATGTTCCCTGGGCCCCTCAGAGGTGGGTCAACCTGCCTCCTCCTCAAGGTGTCACATGGACTCCCAGAGCACCCACTGGGAGGTGTTTAGCTACAGGGTGCCCCACCCCACGGCCTAGCTCAGCAGAGAGTGGGGAAGGGGCAAGACCAACGGGAAAGGCAAGCCAGATGGGGAAGTTTCCAGTCCTGTTCTTTCTACCACTCATTAGCCACTTATTTGGACCCAACCCCTCTGAGCCTCAGTTTCCTCTTCTGTGAAATGGGAATAATGATAAGGCTCCCTTCCCAGGGCTGTGGAGAAAAGTGAGATTTATACAGGCAGACACACTTGGCACACTATAGAATCCCAGACAAATTCGAGGGACCGGGGTTATCATTACTGACTCCAGTTATGTGAAAAGTCCTTTTGCCAAATTGCCAAAGAAAAAGAGGATGGTAGAGGAAGAGAAAAGGAGGAGAAGAAAATAAGTTGGGTTGGAAACCAGATCCTTGTCCTTGAAAATTTCATAATCTAAGGGTGGAAATGCCAAAACGAGGAGAGACAAACTTGTGGCCTGTGTTTGGGCAACACACAGATTGAAACTCAGAAGAAAGAGAAACATATGGGGAGAAAATCAACACAAAGGGGTCAGATCCTCAATTTTAAAAATTGAATAAGTGTTTTAAATAATTTTTATTTCTTTTCCTTTCTTTCTCTTTCTTTCTTTTTTTTTTTTTTTTTTTTGAGACAGGGTCTTGCTGTGTTGCCCAGACTAGAGTGCAGTAACACAACCATAGCTCACTGCAGCCTCGACCTCCTGGGCTCAAGCAATCCTCCCACCTCAGCCTCCCGAGTAGCCAGGACTACAGGCATGCACCACCTCACCTGGCTAATTTTTGTATGTGTCTGTGTGGAGATGGGGTCTCACTGTGTTGCCCAGGCTGGCCTCAAATTCCTGGGCTTAAGCAACCCTCCTGCCTTGTCCTCCCAAGTGCTGGGATTACAGGTGCAAGTCACCACACCTGGCAAATAATTTTTAAATTATAAATTTAAAAATGCATTTTTATAATAGGTACCTTTAAAAATGTTAATAGACTTTTTTTAAGAACAGTGTTAGGTTTATAGAAAAGCTGAGATGACAATACAGGAAGTTCCAGATACCTCATACCCAGTTTCCCCTGTTATTAACATGTTACATCAGTGTGGTACACATGTTACAATGAATCAGCATTGATGCAGTATTATTAAAGTCCATGCTTTACACAGATTCTCTTAGTTTTCCCCTAAGGTTCTTTCTCTGTTCCGGGATCCCATCCAGGACCCCATGTTTCATTTAGCTGCCAAGTCTCCTTCGGCTCCCCTGGGCTGTGACGGTCTCTCAGTCTTTCCTTGATTTTGATGACCTTGACAGTTTTGGGGAATATTGGTCAGAGATTTTGTAGGATGCCTGTCTGTTGGAATTTGTGGTGCCTTTTTAATAAGTATGCAGTGGCTCACACCTGTAATCCCAGTGCTTTGGGAGGCTGAGGCAAGAGGATCACTTGAATCCAAGAGTTTGGGACCAGCTTGGGCAACATAGCAAAACACTGTCTCTACAAAAAAATTACCTGGGCTTGGTGGCACATGCCTGTAGTCCCAGCTACTCAGGAGGCTGAAGCAGGAGGATCACTTGAGCCCAGGAGGTAGAAGCTGCTATGAGCTGTGCACTACAGCCTGGTTCTGGAGCCACTGCACTCCAGCCTGGGCGACAGAGGGAAAACTTATCTCAAAAAATAAATAAATAAGTACCCATGTAGTTAAAATTTTTAAAGACTAGCAAATAGATGTTGGCTGTTTTGATGGAGAAGGTAAATCCATTCTTTTTCTTAAATATGATCTCTTCACCACCAGTCCCAGCACCCCCCTTACCAGCCTCCCAGGGCACTGTCCATGGCTACATTGTCCATGGGCCATCATGTCCCCTCGGCTTCTCTTCTGGTTGTAAATGCTCTTGCACTTTTCTCCCTTGTGGCTGCCATCCACACTCCCAGCTGCCTTCCCTCTGCATTTAAGATCTAAGATCTTAGAGACGAGATGAGACATCTCTTGCCTTAGTGCATCTAAGACAGCTCATAAACAGGTCCAGGTGAACCGCTAACACTGCTGTATTGCTTGGAGGCCCCTGTCCCACCCTGGCTGCCCCAGCTTTGGCCATGGTACCCGCGGTCTCCAGCTACATCAGATGCCTGAAGAACAAATCTCTCCTTAGCTCTCCCTGCCCCCTCTCCAGGAGTAGGAGCAGTGGGACCCCCTGAAAGAATCCCCCATTTCCCATATACTTTCCTGCAAAGCCACAGGGTGTGCAGAGCGGGATTCCAGGGCTCCAGCCTGCTCCCCATGGGCCTGTGGATCCAGGGGTGACTCTTTGCCTGTTTGGGTGCCTCTTTAGATTTTCCACCAGCTTCCTGTGGCCAGGAGCCAGACCACGCCCCTATATGGCCATAGTTGTCTTATCTTGTCTCTGAGATTAGGAGGTTGGAACAGATTTTCCTGATGCCCCACTACTTCTGTCATTCTGTGACTTTAGAATGTTACCTTCCTCGACAGCCCCCTGCACCCTCACACATCTGGCTGTAGCTGGACTGGTGTTTGTGAGGAATTATGTCTCCACCTTGTTCAGCACCAGTCCCCAAGCAGACCAGCCAAGGGACACTCATCCGGGGATTTGAGAAATGAAGGACCGTGTGTTCCATGAGGTCTGGTGGGGTCCTGGCTAGCAACACTGTCTGGATGATTGAGCCCCAGGAGGAGGTGGCCTGGCCAGCAGGTGTGCAGTGAGGCCACCTCTAGACCACCCCTGTCCCATAGAGCTTCTAGTGATGATGGAAACGGTAGATATCTGCACTGCCCCAAACAGCAGCACTCGCCCTGTATGGCTGTGGAGCACTTGAAATATGACTCATGCAACTGAAAAACTGAATTTGTAATTTTATTTAATTTAAATGTAAATAGCCACATGTTCCTTGTGGCTGCTGTACTGCACAGCAGCAGACTGTTGAGCTCTGGAATCCAGCCTCTCAGCCTTTACTCTCCATAGCAGGATAGTATTCACATTGGAGCCAGGCAATGCACAGACGTCAATAAACAGGCAGGGCACAGTGGCACATGCCTGTAATCCCAACACTTTGGGAGGCTGAGGTGGGAGGATCCCTTGAGCCCAGGAGTTCAAGACCAGCCAAGCAACATAATGAGAACCCATTTCCACACAAAAAATTTTTTTAATTAGCTGGGCATGGCAGTGTGCACCTGTAGTTCCAGCTACTTGGGAGGCTGAGGTGGGAGGATCACTTTGAGCCCAGGAGATCAAGGCTGCAGTGAGTCATAATTGCACCATGACATTCTAGCCTGGGTGATGGAGTGAGACCTTGTCTCAAAATAAACAGCTAAACCTACATCAATAAACACCTGTAAATATCTGGGTAGAGAATGAGGACTTGGTGTCTGGCAGTTAGGGATTGGCCTCTTATACTGCCACGTACTGGCTCTGTCATTTTGAGTGGATCACTATCCTCTTCACACCTCAGTTTCCTCATCCATGAAATGAAGATAATAATAGTGTCTACTCTCAAGACCATCCTGGCTAACACAGTGAAACCCCATCTCTACAAAAATACAATACAAAATACAAAAAATTAGCCAGGCGTGGTGGCACGCACCTGTAGTCCCAGCTACTCAGGAGGCTGAGGCAGGAGAATCGCTTGAACCTGAGAGGTGGAGGTTTCAGTGATCCAAGATCGCACCACTGCACTCCAGCCTGGGCAACAGAGCGAGACTCCATCTCAAAAAATAAAAATAAAATAATAGTGTATACTGGCCGGGTGTGGTGGCTCATGTCTCTAATCCCAGCACTGTGGGAGGCCGTGGTGGGTGGATCACTTGATGTCAGGAGTTCGAGAGCAGCCTGGCCAATGTGATGAAACCCTGTCTCTACTAAAAATACAAAAATTAGCCAGGCGTGGTGGCACACACCTGTAATCCCAGCTACTCAGAAGGCTGAGCAGGAGAATCACTTGAACCCGGGAGACGGAGGTTGCAGTGAGCCATGATCGCACCCATCCTGGGCAATAGAGCGAGACTCCATCTCAAAAAAAAAAAAAAAATTGTCCCTCAGAGGACTGTAAAGATGAAATGAAATAATAGACATAAAGCTCAGAGCTCCAGAGGCTGGTACATAGTAAAGGTTTAATCCATGCAGATTGCACATTGTCTTTGGGGAGAGTACAGCTGGAGGGGAGTACTGTCAAATGAGGTTGGGTCGCTGAGGTGGAGACACGTTGTGGCACATCTTGAATACCCGACTGGGTCCCGGCTTTAGCACTTGACATTGGCGGCCACCTAAGTTTTGGAGAGGGGTGTGACAGAGGAGGTGGTGTCCCAGGGGGAAGCTCCGGAAACTCAGAGGAGTTTCCTGCTGTAATTTTTTTGGGTCACACAATGGTCATGGCCTCCTGATGTTTCCCACAAAGGGCCAGAGGCCCTTCAGTGCCAAGGAACGTGGACTCTCTCCTCTCCCAGCACATACACGTGCTTCCAGTACCTTGTGATCTTTAGCCATAAGTTTCCACTCACCCATCTGCAGAATGGGAACAGTGACGATGTTTGTGTCCTTTGTTTTTCTTTTCCTACAAGGCAGGGAACTTTAAGACTACGTGACAGAAAGGTGCCACTGGAACCCAGGGCCTCGTGGGGTTCCTCCGTCTCTCGGGGGACCAGGATCAGAGTGAGAAAGTTTCCCGCGTTCATTCTTGTTGGTCCCATTCTCAGGATGATGTTTCTCCTGTATTTTACTACCCCAGCCCAAGCGAGACTTTAGTACTTCAGCTCTGTGAATCCCCCCAGGAAGTCAGTAAAATAGATACTGTCTTTGTGGTTCCTCCAGGAGCTAAGAAAGGAGAGTTCCTGAAAGGCAGGAATTTAAGACAGGAATTGGCAGCCGAGGGCAAGGTTCCACCTCCTCCTATTCTTCTATTCCCCCATTACTCCAAGGCAGGCCTCAGTTCTCACCTGGCTCAGGATGGCTCAGCATGCCTACAGGTGGTCCCAGAATTGTAATGGCTTGACATGCAATTTTTCAGCTTTACGATGGCATGAAAGCAACACACATTCAGTAGAAACTGTACTTGAAGTACCCATACAACCATTCTGTTTTTCACTTTCAGTACAGTATTCAATAAATTACATTGAGATGTTCAACGTTTTATTTTAAAACAGGCTTTGCCTCCTTAGATAATTTTGCCCAACTGTAGGCTACTGTAAGTGTTCTGAGCACAATTAAGGTAGGCTAGGCTAAGCTATGGTGTTAGGTAGTGTCAACAAAATAGTCAAATTCTGTGAAATATTTAAAGAGGTTTATTCTGAGCCAAATATGAGTGACAGAAGAGAAGCTCCCATCTGCTCAGCTTCCCAGCTCAGGTGCCTTTCCAAACCACACATCAGCAGGGAGACAGTGGGAACATCTCAGGTCCAGGGTACCTTGGGAACTGCAGAGCAGCTGGGTGGCCTGACACTGGCATTTCTCAGTGTTGGCTCCATTCTCTTACTGGCACCCCCAGGTGGGAGACTCTGTTAGCAGGTGTATCTTACTATCCCTGGTTTCCTGGTATGCATTACAGTTCAGACTTCTTCTATGGGGTCTGTGATGACAGCAGGGATGGGGAGGAAGAGGGTGGGTTTGCCTGCGCCTCGGGGGAGGGTAGCCATCAGGAAGGAGCAGCCACCTCTGCTGGGGTACTGGAGATAAAAACTCTGATATCAGCTAGTGACCGTGGGGGCGATGGCCCAGGAGGGTCAGGGCTGCAGGGAACAGGGACACAAAAACGACAAAACATGCAACAGGTCATGTCCTCCTTGTCCAGGGCACGGCTGAGACAGGCAAGGGACTCGAGAGAGGGAGAGTGAACGTCAAGCCCCAGCACCCTCGCCTCCCTCCCATCCTCCCTTTTAGGGCCTCCCTTCTGGCAGATAGGGCAGGGAGAAGGGAAAGGAAAGGCCTGGGACACGTGGTTTGGATCACTGGCTGTGGCTCACAGTTCTGATGTGTGTGCAGTTTAGGGAAGGAGGCTAAAGGCTTCTTGTTAATGAGGGTGGGGCATGAGTAAAATGGAGGATCTGCCCCCTCCCCTCTCAGCCCCTAATACAAATGAAGGATGATTGTACATGCATGGGGAATTCCATTTTGGGGATATCCTTTTCTGGGCTGCTGCCAGACTGTGAAATGAGTAACAAAGGGATGGCCCAGGGTGACTCATCAGCTACCCTCTCGCAGGCCTAGCGTGCTGGCGGGGTGTGCATTTCCTCTAGAGAAGCCCCTCCCTGCCAGTTTCAGAGGGGTGGCCCTGAATTGGCTTTTCAGAGGTTCCTTCTCCTCCCTTCCAAAGCGAAGACTCACAGCTGCCTGAAAATGTGGCTTTCTGCCTTCTTGGGCTGCCTAGGACCTTGAGAGATGTGTCTCTCTGGGACAGGGTGTCAGGTCTGCTGGAGATTGTTAAAATGCTGTTGTCTCAGGAAGGATGAAATTTAGCCAGGAGCAGTCTTCAGTATCTTGGTCTGTTTATCGTGTATCTAGCTGTCAGCGTGCAAAGCAAAAGGTCTAAAGAAATACAACACAAAACAAGTACGATCTGAGATCCATCAGGGTTTCTCAACCTTGGCACAACTGACTGGATAATTGTTCATTGTAGGGGGCTGTCCTGTGAATTATAGGATGTTTAGCTGCATCCTTGGCCTCTACCCACACACTCCCGTGTGCCACTCAAAAATGTCTGCAGACCTTGCCAAATGTCCCCTGGGGGCTTGGCGGAGTTAGGGGCGCATGTAATGCCCCCGACTGAGAACCACTGGCAGAGCAGGAGTGAAGGGGGAGGTACTGTGGGGGTCACTGGGCACACAGAATGCCATTTGGGGAGCCTGGTGCAAGGGAGTGGCCGGATGGGAGGTAGGAATAGCAGTGGTAATCAGTAGGTGAGTTGCTGAAGACAAACTAAATAAACTTTCCAGCATTGCTTCAATCTAATCCAGCCACAATTATGAGTAAATACTATAGGAAAGGAGAAAACATTGCATGTACGGGGTCAGGGCAGCATTGCTGGGATATTTGAGCCTGTGGGAGGGGAGCTCCAAGCTTCCCACTAGCATTGGGAGGAACACAGCAAAGGAGGAGAAGGGCCCTCCCTGCTTGTTGGAGAATGGTTCCCCTGGCAGGCCATTCCGTCTGCTCAGCTTCCCAGCTCAGGTGCCTTTCCAAACCACACATCAGCAGGGAGACAGTGGGAACATCTCAGGTCCAGGGTACCTTGGGAACTGCAGAGCAGCTGGGTGGCCTGACACTGGCATTTCTCAGTGTTGGCTCCATTCTCTTGCTGGCACCCCCAGGTGGGAGACTCTGTTAGCAGGTGTATCTTACTATCCCTGGCTCTCTGGTATGCATTACAGTTCAGACTCCCAAGGACAAGCTCCCTGTTTTGTCACACCTGTATCTAGTGTGTAACAATCCACCCCAAAACAACTGGCTTGAAACACAAGGCATTTTGTTCTCTCTCATGGTTCTGAAGGGTGACGGGGCTGAGCTGGGCAACGCTCTCCCGGTCTCTCAGGTGGTTGCAATCAGATGGGGATGGGGACAGAGTCATCTGAAGGCCCCCTCAACCACATCTGGTGCCAGGGATGAAGGGTGGATCAGCTGGGGTTCCAGGGATCTCTGTCTCTTTTGTGGTCTCCCCATCACAGGGACTTGAAGGTAGCTGAACATCTTACAGCAGCTCATGTCCCAAGAGAAAGCCCTGGGAGCTGTCTCATCTTTACGACCTAGGCTTGGAAGTCACATAGCATCACTTCTGCCATATCCTATTCATTGAGATCAATGAAGGCTCACCCAGGATCAAAGGGAAGGGACATGGAGCCCACTTCTAGAGGGAGAGTGGCAGGGTTCTGGAAGAACATGTGAAACCAGAAACATTGTTGCCACCATTTTTGGAAGACACCAGGATTCCTCCCCTTTGAATAATGGCCTTCTTCTCCTTTACCAGTAATAACCCAAGCTGCTTGGACATTAGCTCTTCATGGTTTGTGGGGTGGAGAGGATGTGTTTTCTGGGACTTCCCAAGGTACACAGTAGTGAAGGACTTAACAAGCTGGGCTCATGTGCCAGCTTCAGGACTCCACTCACCCCCAAGCGTTCTGAGATGCCCATGGGGCTCAGGAGCCCTGACTTGCACAAGCCAGCAACTGCCTTTCTGCTTCCATTCAGCCAGCTTTATTGGGCATCTGTTATAGGAAGGGCAATGGGCTGAGACTTCAACAAAAAAGACAAAAGCAAAATACAATCCCTTCTCTATACAAGGTTCTTCCCTCTCTGTGTCCAAACAGTCCCTCCATTCTAGGTCCTTAACTCATCACCAAGCTGCCATTTGCTTCTATTCCCCCATTACTCCAAGGCAGGCCTCAGTTCTCACCTGGCTCAGGATGGCTCAGGATGCCTACAGGTGGTCCCAGAATTGTAATGGCTTGACATGCAATTTTTCAGCTTTACGATGGCTTGAAAGCAATACACATTCAGTAGAAACTGTACTTGAAGTACCCATACAACCATTCTGTTTTTCACTTTCAGTACAGTATTCAATAAATTACATTGAGATGTTCAACATTTTATTTTAAAACAAGCTTTGCCTCCTTAGATAATTTTGCCCAACTGTAGGCTACTGTAAGTGTTCTGAGCACAATTAAGATAGGCTAGGCTAAGCTATGGTGTTAGGTAGTGTCAACAAAATAGTCAAATTCTGTGAAATATTTAAAGAGGTTTATTCTGAGCCAAATATGAGTGACTAAGGCCTGTGACAAAGCCCAAGGAGGTCCTGAGAACCTGTGCCCAAGGTGGTTGGTTTACAGTTTGGTTTTATACATTTTAGGGAGGTAGAAGTTACAGGCAGACATCAATCCAGAAAGGCGGGACAACTTGAAGTGGATGGGGAAGGCACAGGGGCTGGAAGGGCTCCAAGTCACAGGTGGATTCAAAGATTTTCTGATTGGCAGTTAGTTGAAAGCATTAAGTTATTATCCAAAGACCTGGAATCAAGGCCGGGTGCGGTGGCTCACACCTGTAATTCCAGCACTTTGGGAGGCCAAGGCAGGTGGATCACTTGAGGTCAGGAGTTCAAGCCTGGCCTGGCCAACATGGTGAAACCTCGCCTCTACTAAAAATGCAAAAATTAACTGGGCGTGGTGGTGTATGCCTGTAGTCCCAGCTACTCAGAGGCTGAGGCAGGAGAATCGCTTGAACCCAGGAGGTGAAAGTTGCAGTGAGCCAGGATTGCACCACTGCACTCCAGCCTGGGCAACAAGAGCCGGACTCTCTCCCAAAAAAAAAAAAAAAAAAAAAAACGTGAAATCAGTTGAAAAGTGTGTCTGGGTTGAGATAAGAGGTTCTAGAGACCAAGGTTTTTATTATGTAGATGTCTCACAGATGGCCACTCTCAAAGGCAATAGATGGCAAATGTTTTCTATTCAGACCTTTAAAAGGTGCTACTAGATGCTCAGCTGATCTCTTCAGGATCAGAAAAAGACCTGAAGGGAAGGCGATTCTGTACATCAAGCTTGTCCAACCTTCGTGCTGCCCAGGATGGCTTTGAGTGTGGCCCAACACAAATTTGTAAACTTTCTCAAAACATTATGAGATTTTTCTTTTTCTTTTTTTTTTTTTTTTTTTTAGCTCATCAGCTATCGTTAGTGTTAGTGTATTTTATGTGTGGCCCAAGACAATTCTTCTTCTTCCAGTGCAGCCCAGGGAAGCCAAAAGATTGGACACCCCTGCTATAGAATGTAGATTTTCCCACAAGAGACAGCTTTGCAGAGACATTTCAAAATCTGTCAGAAAAAATATATTTTGGGCTAAAATACTTTGATTTCTTTCAGGGCCTGCTATCTGTCATGTGATGCTCTACTAGAGTGTGGTTGGAATTTGGTATCTTATTGCTAGGAAGAGTCTGTTTTGTGAGTCTTAAGATCTCTGTTTTCAGTTAATGCTGGTCAGCTGTGCCTGGATTCCTAAAGGAGGAGGATGTAATGAGGCATGACAGACCTCCCTTCCCATTGGGGCCTGAACTTGTTTCTCAGGTTTACCTTGGAATCCCCTTGGCTAAGGGGACACCCATTCAGTCAGTTAAGGGGCTTAGACTTTGATTTTTAGTTTACCGTAGGCTGAGGTGTATTAAATGCATTTTCGACTTACAAGATTTTCAACTTCTGATGGATTTGTTCAGATGTAACCCCGTTGTAAGTTAAGGAGCATGTATACTTGTATCTAATCCACTTTGGGCATTGCTGCCAGAAAACCTGTCCTCAGGGAGCTATGGAAGTAGTGGAGGCAAATGATTAAATGGATGGATTAATTCCAAGTTCAGATCATGTTGGGAGTCAGCTGGGATGCAGTGTGAGGATCTGGGAGGGGAACAGTAAGGGGCTGAGATACCCCAAAGGATGATTAAGGAGGGAGAGTTGGAAGGAAGGTTTCCCACAAAGAGGAAGCAGGAAGTGACTCATTCTGAAAAAGGCAAATATTTTATTATGCTTGGAGGGTCTGGTGCAGAAGGGGAAAGGGAGAGAAGGAACTTTGGCTTAAATTCCCTCAGGAGCCAGTTCAGATTACTAAGCTGGCCCGGACGTCCAACCCAATCCGCCTAGCCCCAGCCCTCTCCAGTTCCCAGCGCCCAGCCCCACAATGCCCGTCCTGCTGCCTGCCTGTTCTAGACTTTGCACTTGACCTTCCCTCTCCCTGAAAGTGCCCCTGCTCTTCCTCACCCAGCTCCCCCCTCTAAGCCTTCCTCACCCACCCCAGCCCTCCTACAGTCCCAGTCTGCCCTGTTCAGACTCAAAGCCTCATGCTCACCACCATCATCCACAACCACTGTTTGCACGTCTGTCTCCTGCCGGCTGTGAGCTCACTGCCTGAGAGCCAGCCCCAGTCTCCTCTAGACCGAGTACAGGCCTGGCGCGGAGCCAGGAATGCACCAACAAGGAGCCTGAGACTAGATCGGATGGGAAAGAGACATATCCTCCAGAGTTGACTTACGCGAGGACAGAGGTGTGCAGAGGCACAGGCAAGCTGGGCCCCAGGCGAGAAGCATGGAGTGAGGGATGTGGAGGCAGTGGAGGGCATCCGGGAGTCTGGGCTGCCCCTTGGCAGCTCTGTGTTCTGCCTGCTCTTCCTCCAAGATGAACTCCCTCGGCCAGTGTGTGAAACGTGTGTGTGAGTGTGTCACCGGTAAACTGAGTTCTTTCCCTACTTAGTTGCAAAGAAAGAACACTCAGTTGGAAAAAAAGGCAAGAGGGTTTTATTCCTGACCAGGAGAAAGAGAAGGAGGGGGCTCTTGCTCTAAAGACACCTTCACCCCGAGCCGTGGAAACTGGGGAGTTGTAAGGAGATAGGTGTGGGGCAGGGAGGTGTGTAAGCAGGTGCGGGGTCATGGTGTGGGGGTGGAGACCTCTAGACGCTCAGGCCCAGGTCATAAGCATGCCTCTCCATACAATGCATGATGTGTTACCAGAAAGGGGTCCTGATCTAGAACTAAGAAAGGGTTCTTGGATCTCGCTCAAGAAAGAATTCAGGGTGAGTCCATACAGTAAAGTGAAAGCAAATTTATTATGAAAATAAAGGAATAAAAGAAAATCTACTTCATAGAGCAGCCCTGAGGGCTTCCTGACATTGCCATGGCATCTGCAAACTGTCATGGCGCTGGTGGGAGTGCAGCAGTGAGGATGACCAGAGGTCACTCTGGTTTTGGTGGGTTTTGGCCGGCTTCTTTACTGCAACTGTTTTATCAGCAAGGTCTTTATGACTTGTATCTTGTGCCGACTTCCTATCTCATCCTGTGACTTAGAATGCCTTAACTCTCTGGGAATGCAGCCCAGTAGGTCTCAGCCTCATTTTACTCAGCTCTTATTCAAGATGGAGTTGCTGTAGTTCACATGCCTCTGACACATGTTCAGAAATAATGGTGATTTTCTTCTACAGGTGGGGACGTTAGCATTATAATGACATGGTAAAGTTCTGAAGGTAACAAGGGGTTGCCTGTTTCAGTTTCTGCCAGTTTTGGAGGTCTTATCTCCCTCTGGTATCTGGGTCAAGAAGCTCTGGCACCATCAGGGGCCAGCTTGTTTCTTTAAGCAGCTGTGCCTACAAATAAAGGGACTAAAGAAAACAGTAAGAAAACCCAGTTATTTCCTGGGGGCTGCTCTGGTATCCAGCGTGTTTTGCTTCACCAAGTGCACATTCTTCCCAGTGCAGGCACTGGGTGTAACTGTGACAGCCAGCACCAACCTGCCCACACACCTCCTGTCCTGCAGGACTGTCAGCAGCTGCTGCACTCTAGTGTGACAGAGCCACAGGTAGCTCAGGTGTGCCTCAGCCCAGCCTCTCCTGCGCTCCCTCTCCCCTGGCTTCCCAACTCTGCCTCACTTCTGTTTGTGAAGGAAAGACAGCAGTAGCAGAAGGGAAAGAAGGAGAAAATGCAGAGCAAATATTATGCTTTCCTCTTGGAAAACCTCCAGGAGCCGCAAATATTAGTAACCCAGCTGCATCCCACCCCCCAGGATGGGCTGGGCCTGTCACACAGCCAACCTTCAGGACGCGGACACCCAGGCTGGGGAGCACAGCTCTGGAAATTTACTGACATGGCCCTGAATGAATTTATCTTTTCAGTAGAAGGCCCTGGAGTTTAAAGGAGTCATTCATAAGGTCTGTCTGGGAGTGGCTTGTCCTCAGAGGAGGGTCTGGGTGGGTTGGAGTGGAAGGAAGGGCTGGGTACCCGGTGTGCTCTCCGTGGGTCCCCAAGAAAGGCAGCCCTGCTGGGGGCAGTGAAGCCCTTATCCAGGTCACGTGAGTCTTGGAAGGGGAATGCCGCTGTGCTTAACGATTCAAAAACACAAATCAAACCTCCTTTCCCAAACAAATTAGAAGGGATGGAGGAAGCTTGAATTCGGAGAGGATTTCCCAGAGACCCATGAGCTCAGTGGGTGCCCCAGAATGGGCCAGAGACAATGACACTAAAGAGTCTTTGAACAAATGAGCAAATGAATACAGGAATACTCATCTGCCATAGGCGCAAACGTGGTAAACGTTCCCTGAGAGAACTGACAGCCCAGGGGTGCAGGGAGAGAAACGGTCCTAACTGCAGACTCGGGAGAGGGAGGCTGTTAAGGAGCTGTCTTTCCTTCTGTTATGTGAGGGGAAAAGCAGGCAAGGGACCACAAGGCCACCCTCTCCCTGGAGCTGCCATTCTCAACCCCGGGATCCAGCACTACAGGGAAGTGCAGGGGAGGCTCCACAGTCCTGGCTGGAGACCTGGTCAGGCCTGGGTGGCCACTCCTCTCTGTAGTGGACACACTCGTGTCTCCAGCAAATGCTTATCTATACCCTTCTCAGTGCTCACCCTCTTTTAAAAAATGTACTTTCTTCTTTTAAAAAGAGATGGGTCTTGCTTTGTCACCTATACTGGAGTGCAGTGGTGCTGTCACAGCTCGCTGCAGACTCCACCTCCTGGGCTCAACCCATCCTCCCACCTCAGCCTCCCAGGTAGCTGGGACCACAGGCACACACCAGGACACCTCGCCCAGTGCTCACTATTTACCTTTATTTCTTCCTTATTTGGACACACCTTGCTTCCAAAGAAGAGTTTCGGAAGGCTCAAGACAGTGAGACAGACACCATATGCGCTCCTTCACTCTCCCCTGGCAGCTCCCTTCCCTCCTCACCGCCTCCTGGCCACAGCCCTCTCTCCTTGCTACCAGCCAGCACCTTTGGCAACCTTGGCACCCTTTCCAGGACAATACTGCCAAATGTGGCCAAGATCTGGCACACCATGTACCAATTGAAACTCCACTTCCCTTGAGTTTCAGTTTCCACGCCTATAAAATTAGCAATAAAAAGAGCAAACACTTGGAGACACTGTTCTCAATGCTTTGCATATTTTTTTCCATTTAATTCTCAGCGCCATGAGACAGTCTATTGTTATTAAACCTATGTTATATATGAGGAAACTGAAGCACAGAGGGAGTAGTTTCCCCAGGTCACAGTCAGGATTTGAACTCCATGTTCTGGCTGTAGTGTTTCCCAACCATTCGGGGTGGGAGTGGGAGAGAAACCAGACTGCTCTCCCTAGAAAACAGCATGTGTTTGCATGTGTGCCAAATTTGCACAAAACATTTGGGGTTCCAGGTCTCTAAGGCCCATCCATGGAACCCCGGTTTCCCTTCTCTCATGTGATCCTAACAACCTGCTGAGGATACACCTCATCACTATCCTCCTTTCACAGCTGAGAACACACAGGCTTAGAGAAATTAAGAAGTGTATCCAAGCTCACACAATCTTAAGTGGCCAGATCAGGACCAAAATCCAGGTCCTCTGGCCGGGTGCGGTGGCTCATGCATGTAATCCCAGCTCTTTGGGTGGCCAAGGCGGGTGGATCACCTGAGGTCAGGAGTTCAAGACCAGCTTGGCCAACATGGTGAAACCCCGTCTCTACTAAAAATACAAAAATTAGCTGGGCATGGTGGTGAGCGCCTGTAATCCCAGCTACTCAGGAGGCTGAGGCAGGAGAACTGCTTGAACCCAGGAGGCGGAGGTTGCAGTGAGCTAAGATGGCGCCATCGCACTCCAGCCTGGGCAACAGAGTGAGACTCTTACCAAAAAAAAAAATTGTGGTCTTCTAACCACAAATCCAGTGCCCCTCCCCAACCACCTCTGGTTCGGCCTCTTAGATCTATCTAGGATATCTTTCCATCATACTCCTTTCTGGTTTGAGAACCACCTGAAGGCTCAACATGGCTGCGGGGTGCTCTGTGGAGCCATCTGGCCTGTGCCCAGCAGTGAGGGGGACAGCCAGCAAAGGTACCCCCATGCCCCTGCCAGCCTGCCACCTACTTGGGACCTTTCTTTTCTTTTTTTTTTTTTTTTTTTGAGACGGAGTCTCGATCTGTTGCCCAGGCTGGAGTGAAGTGACGTATCTCAGCTCACTGCAACCCCCTCCTCCTGGATTCAAGTGATTCTCCTGCCTCAGCCTCCCTAGTAGCTGGGACTACAGGCACACGCCACCATGCCCGGCTAATTTTTGTATCTTTAGCACAGACAGGGTTTCACTGTGTTGGCCAGGCTGGTCTTGAACTCCTGACCTCGTGATCTGCCCACCTTGGTCTCCCAAAGTGCTGAGATTACAGGGTGAGCCACCACGCCCGGCCTACTCAGGACCTTTCACTACCCAGGTGACCAGCGCCCCTGCCAGGGTGCCCCAGTTCTGTCCACCAGGCCAGCAGGGACCCCGCCTCTGGGATTGTTTGCTGGAGGGTCCTGGACAATGTAGAAAGGGCAGCGCACAGCCCTGGGCAGGAAGGGAGGCAGGAAGAGAGATCCTCAGGGGCTGGGCCGGAGGAGCAAGGCCAGCCAAAGGGGAGTGTGAGGGCAGCCAAGCGCCTAGAAGCCGAGGAACCCCAGGAGGATGGCATCGGGCAGGTGCCTCCTGGTGCCCAGAGACAAAAAGATGTGTGGGAAGGTGATAGAATCAAGCAGTGAGTCACGTCAGTGCTTTGAGGGAGCAGGCAACCACCAGCCTCCAGTGACATATGTGCCTTTCACAGGGATCCTGGAGGTCCCCATCTGGTAAGGTGGAAAATCTCAGTTCCAACCTAACCAAAAGATACAGGGGCAAGTTTGACCCTGAAACCCTGGACCACCTGCCCTGGGTGATTTCCTTTCAACAGTGCTGGCTCCAGACTCCCAGAACCCTACCTCTCCCATCTTCCCCCATAAGCCTGCTTTCAGTCCTTTTCACATGAGAGCCTTTAAATCCAAGGGTTCCCTTTCCCATGGGTATTTGCAGCCCATCTGATCTCTAAATGTAGAGTGAGAGCCACTTGTAGAAATTAAGTCTAGGCTGGTCACGGTGGCTCACGCCTGTAATCCCAATACTTTGGGAGGCTGAGTCAGGAGGATCACTTGAGACCAGGAGTTTGAGACTAGCCTGGGCAACATAGCAAGACACCTCTACAAAAAAAAAGTTTTTTAATTAGCTGGGCATGGTGGTATGTGCTTGTAATCCCAGCTACAAGGTGAGGTGGGAGGATCACTTGAGCCCAGGAAGTCAAGGCTGCAGTGAGCTATGATTGCACCACTGCACTCTAGCCTGGGTGACAGAGTGAGAACGTGTCTCAAAAAAAAAAATAAAAATAAGAATAAAGAAATTAAGACCAGATGTAGGGGAGATTTGTGGAAGAAGGGGACAGGAGTCCCCTGAAATTGCATCCTGTAGGCAGCCCCTGCTTGGCTAAGCATAAGGCTCGTGGGGCACCCAGGTGGGCTTTTTCTGGAGAGAAAGCAAGGCAGAAACCCCTCCATTTTCCATCCCCAGCCTCTCAGGTCTGTGCCAGTTGAGTATCTTCCAGGACAGTAGCATGGCTGGGTGTGGGGGCAGCCTGGATGTAGGGATGGCCGGTCTGTCAAGCCCGTGATCAGGACCTTCACGGGGCAGCTTAGGAACCTCCAGGCAGGGCCTCATCTGCTGCCTTTAGTAATAAACATGGCCAGCAACAGCCAGGGCCCTGCTAGCGGGAGATGTTGTTGGTAGCCGCCTTCCTTCTCTGCAGAGACACTGTCTGTCCCATGGATGAGCACAGTCCCCTGGGCACCCAGCTCTGACACTTGTCCTTCCTCATGTCCAGGGTGCTGGACAGACTTGAGGCAGGTGTCAGGCTCCTGGGATGAGAAAGGCAGATGAGAGATGGGAGTAGGAGCTTGACAGTGACTTAGGCAAGAATTGCTTAGTATTTACATATGCCTTACCTCATTCCACAGAGAATTTAAGGCCTGACCAAAAGAGACAGAGAGAGAGAGAGAATACAATAACACCACGTACTGTAAAGAAAAACAGTCAGTTCTAAAAGAAAAACAACCCAGAAAGAAGGGAATGTCAAAACCTGGAGAAGGGAGAGGGGAAAAAAAAAAGGCATACATGCTGTCAAAAGCACCTTAGGGGCTACAGATGGGCCCTATACTTAGTGTTGACACCCAACAGCCATAAAAGAATCTCACTGTGCCCCCAGAAGAGCACAGGGAAGGTCTGATTCTAGATTTTTTCTTTTTTTTTTTTTTATTATTGTACTTTAAGTTTTAGGGTACATGTGCACAATGTGATTCTAGATTTTTTCTGTGCCATTTATTTATCTGTATCCTCATGCGCAAGTTCTATACTGTTTTAATTGCTGTAGCTTTATATGTGTTTAAACATCTAATAGAGGTAGACTTCCTTCTCTTTTAGATTTTTTTCTAGCTATGCTTCATATTTTTTAAACTTATCAGAATCAGCTAAGTTCAAAAACAATTTTTAATCTTATTACCTTTTTTTTTTTTTTTTTGAGACAGGGTCTCGTTCTGTCACCCCGGCTGGAGTACAGTGGTACAATCTTAGCTCACTGCAGCCTTGACCTTCCAGGTTCAAAGTGATTCTCCTGCCTTAGCCTCCCAAAGTTGCTGGGACTACAGGATCATGACACCACACCTGGCTAATTTTTTAAAAATAATTTTTATAGAGACAGAGTCTCACAATATAGTGAGATTTCAGGGTGGTCTTGAAATCCTGAGGGCTCAAGAAATCCTCCAGCCCTGGCCTCCCAAGTGCTAGAATTACAGGCATGAGCCACCGTACCTAGCCCTATTGCTATTTTTATTAGCATTACATTAAGTTTATAGGCTAACTTAAGAGGACATGGCATTTTTATGATAATGAGTTTTTGCAGTCAAGAACGCAGGCCAGTTTTTTTTAATGGGGTAAATGATTGTCCAAGCGCCTCCAGGCAGGCTCACGTGCACACCCTGGAGTCAGTGAAGCAAGTGAACAGCTGACAGGAGCAGCCTCCCAGTCAGAGAAGCCCTGCACACTGTTGGAAACAGACAGCTTGTGTCTGGAGTCTTCTGTGATCCGAGGAGGAAGCGTGGCTGAGTCCTTCCCAGAAGAGGGTCTGGAGCTGTGAGTTGGGGACAATTGTCAGGATTCTAGCACTGGAAGTGGTTCGTGTACAGGTGCACCCTGCCCCGCAGTCATGGGACACAGCCACATGGAGCCGATCCACACTCTCAGAGAATGAGCCAGGGAAGAAACACCCTAACTGCACTCCTCCCTTCTTCTGGCCCCCAGCAGCCATAGGCCCTGGGCCCCCGGTGAGATCCCCATAGAGGTCAGCTCCCAGGCAGTAGGATGGAGGGTGTAGACTGGACATGAAGAGGCAGCTGGAATGTATCGGGCACTCAGCTCCAGCTCACCACGATCCAGGCACTCAAGTTCCTAAGACGATAGTTTCTGCTCTCAGATAAATGGAATAATTAAGGATCAAAAGGTTATCAACAGGTAACCAAGCATAAACAGATTTTTTTTTTTTTTTTTTTTTTTTAGACAGAATCTCACTCTGTGCCCCAGGCTGGAATGCAGTGGTGCAATCTGGGCTCACTGCAACCTCCACCTCCCAGGTTCAAGCGATTCTCATGCCTCAGCCTCTTGAGTAGCTGGGACTACAGGCACGTGCCAACATGCCTGGCTAATTTTTGTATTTTTAGTAAAGATAGGGTTTCACCATGTTGGCCAGGCTAGTCTTGAACTCCTGACCTCATGTGATCTGCCCACCTTGGCCTCCCAAAGTGATGGGATTAGATGTGAGTCACCATGCCTGGCCCGTAAGCAGATTTTGTACCTGAGCAGGAAGGCTAAGAGCTTGTAACAACTGAACATTCCCCCAGGAGAGGAAGGCAGGAGTTTTGCTTGTGCCAAGTGCACTGTTCAGACAGTCCTCTGAGGTACACCAAGGTCTGAGTAGCCATCCTACCCTCCCCTCTGCAAAATTTTTGTGTGACTGGAGAACAGAGCCCTCCTCCAAAAAAAAAATGAGCACAAGGAAAATACTATTTGCAGATACATAATGTTAAAACCTATAGATCTTTCTTTTTCTAGTCCCATCCATATGGCAACATTCCAGGAGAGGCCTCTGTCACTGGAAGGCACCCTCAGGGGCTTTCCTGGAGCTAAAAACAGTTTAAGCCAAAAGTTATTTGTAGTATCTGAGTTAAACTCGTCTTCCCACCCTTCTCAAGCTAGCTGGCTTATTTTATCCAGACCAGGATATAACGGCTCTAAACAGGCTTTGCCAGGAGGAGGCGTCATGGACTTCAACCAGGGCACCTGACCAGGAACAAATCACTGCAGGGTGACCCGAAAGAGAAGAGTTTTCATAAATTATTTTACGTAAGGTAGATTCTGACCTTGATGGGGGGAGCCAAGGATCTGGACCCTCAGCTGGGAAAGATGGGACTAAGTCTACAACTGCTGAGGTTGTAGAACAGGTTTCTTGGGGGGAGGAACCCTCTTGTGGACATGGGCCGTCCAGGTGGAGTGAGAAAACACCGTGCCGCCTGGACACTGAAACACCATTGAGTCACCTGTGTTTGAAATGCTTGTTCCCTGGTGCCGTAAAGAAATAGCACTTGAACATTAATTTACTCAGCAAGGCCATTTTTATACTTTCTGCAGAAAGGGTACACTCTCCAGGAGTTTTGTCACAAGAGTACACTGAACAAAGGAGACAGGGTCACTTAAAACCTGACGCGTCCACCCTACTGCTGTGTCCAGTTTCCATTGGCTGGAACAGAACCTCACATTCTGTATTTGTCCCGACTGGCTAGCAACTTAGAACTTTTTAAAAGAGGCAAAGGCAGAGGAGAACAAAGGAAGGAGGAAGTAACTTGTGGAATGCTGAGAAAGGTAAAAACACCTTTAAATAAGGAAGAGGAACAGGCTGTGACCTAATGCTTGCTTGGACCAGTATAAGCATGCCAGGGAAAATACTTAGGCTAAATTGTGGGAGCTAAGAACATAAAGTACATTGATTTCTTTATCACGGCTAGCAGATATTTAAGAATGTTAGCACAGGTCTTTGAATACATTTTGCTTCTAAGAGAAGTTACTATTCCTAATTAAATGGGGAGGAAGGTCTTTGAAGAGGAACCTTTACACCTCTTAAGGACAAAAGTCCCCAAGACAATGTCCAATTTCAAATTCAATTAGGTGAATTCAAAATTGACACCAGCCTCTTTGCAGAGGAGACTGTTTTGGTTATACATCAAAAGCCTGTGCTTTGCAGATAGACCTGACAGCCACTAATTAGCTAGGACCTTTGGGTGATCCACTCCACCTCCTTAAACCTCAGTTTCCTCAACTATGAAATAGAACGAAAATAGTACCTACCTCGGAACTGTTCTGTGACAAGGAAATGAGATAACATGATAATGTGCATAAGGCTTTTAGCTTGGGGCCTGGCACGTCTAAGCCTTTGTGTAATCATTGTGTAGATCTTGTCACTGAGAACGCTTACAGGAGCAGATATTAAAATAAAGGAAAGAAGTCAGCTGGGTAAGGGAGCTTCCCAGCTTGGTTCAAAATATTTTGCTGATTGGGGTGAGGGAAAGAGTGAAGGAACCAGAAGTAAAAAAAGTAGGACTTCAAATGTTTCCCACCTTTTTAGAAATCAAGACATTCTATAGTGGCCTCTACGTCTCCTTCAACTCCAGAATTTGGAAAACTGATGAAAAACTTTTTGAATCTTTGGCTGCAAAATGTATATCTATATTTGAGACGGAGTCTCACTCTTGTTGCCCAGGCTGGAATGCAATGGCGCAATCTTGGCTCACTGCAACCTCTGCTTCCTGGGTTCAAGCGATTCTCCTGCCTCAGCCTACCTAATAGCTGGGATTATAGGCGCACACCACTATCCCCGGCTAATTTTTGTATTTTTAATAGAGATGGGGTTTCACCATGTTGGCCAGGCTGGTCTCAAACTCCTGACCTCAGGCTATCTGCCCACCTTGGCCTCCCAAAGTGCTGGGATTAAGAGGCGTGAGCCACCACGCCTGGCCTCTTTTATCTTTTTCTTTTCTTTTCTTTTTGGGGGGCACAGAGTCTCACTCTGTTGCCCAGGCTGGAGTGTAGTGGCGTGATCTTGGCTCACTGCAGCCTCCATCTCCTGGGTTTAAGCAGTTCTCCTGCCTCAGCCTCCCAAGTAGCTGGGATTGCAGGCGTGAGCTACAAGGCTACCAACTGACTGACTGAGGGGATGTATCTCCGCTTACCATAGATCTGTCATTAGTGTATACAAGCCTCAAAGAGCTGTAAGCAACCGTGTCTAAGTGCTAACAGGACAAGCTAGGTCAGGAACTCTCAGGATGCTAAGTCATCGACTAGAATTCAAAGAATTCAGTGAGCTTCAGCTGGGCCTGGTGGCTCACGCCTGTAATAACCAGCACTTTGGGAGGCTGAGGCAGGCAATCACCTGAGGTCAGGAGTTAAAGATCAGCCTGGCCAACATGGGGAAACCCTGTCTCTACTGAAAATATAAAAAATTAGCCAGGCATGGTGGCAAGTGCCTATAATCCCAGCTACTTGGGAGGCTGAGGCAGAAGAATCACTTGAACCCAGGAGGAGGAGGTTGCAGTGAGCCAAGATGACACCATTGCACTCCAGCCTGGGTGACAAGAGCGAGACTCTGTCTCAAAAAACAAAACAAAACCAAAGAATTCAGTGAACTTCAATAACGTATATATATGTTACTGATATATATAATAATAACGTATTACATATATTACATATTATATATATGTGTGTGTGTGTATATATATATATATATATTTTTTTTTTTTTTGAGACAGGGTCTTGCTCTTCTGTCACCCAGGCTGAGTGCAGTGGCATGATGACATCTCACTGCAGCCTCTACCTCCTGAGCTCAAATGATCCTCCCACCTCAGCCTCCCAAGGAGCTGGGACCACGGTGTCCACCAACACACCTGGCAAATTTCTGTATTTTTTGTTGAGACGAAGTTTTACCATGTTGCCGAGGCCAGTCTCAAACTCCTGTGCTCAAACAATCCACTGACTTTGGCCTCCCAAAGTGTTGGGATTACAGGCGTGAGCCACCGCGCCTAGTCTTCAATAACATTTTTAATAAAGCTGTCAATTAGCGAAAATAAATCCAACAGTGAATTAAACTCCTTTGAGGCTACTTCCCGTTATTGTCACAGGAAATTGTAGGAAAGTGCACATTCCTTAAGAATGGAGTAAACTTCCTCATCCTCTTCCCAGGCCCCCTCCCCTTTGTTTGTGTTTTGTGGTGAAGATGACCCCTCCCTGCAAACCATCTGGGTGCTGTTGCTGGCATCAGCTTGTTTCTAACTGCATGAAATGATTGTGGTGCCTGCTGTGCTGAGAACCTAGCGCTGGCACCAAATGGGTGCCGAGTGCTTACGCACCTGCTCTCATTATGCCTCACACTTATCCATGTCATGGGGGAGGGTCCTGAGGCTCAGAGAGGGACCAGGCTGCCTGGCCAGCTCCCCACCTCGTTGTGCCCATCCTTGTCTACCCCTTGAAGTGACCTCTGCCCCTCCGCACAGAAACCCTTGGGGACAGTCCAGCCTTCTGCCTCTGACTCAGGGCTTTTCCATCTGCACTGCTCCCCACTTACTTCCTGCGATTGTACTCCCTGCCGGAGCCTCTTTTCCTGGCTTGGACCTTCCTCCTAGGAGGCGTGCAATGTTTGTCCCCTTCCCATCTAGCACTACGTTTTCTTTCTCTCACTCAAACTCCCCTTTATATATTTGTTTGTTTATTTATTTAGAGATGAGGGTCTCCCTCTGTTGCCCAGGCTGGAGTGCAATGGTGCGATCATGGCTCACTGCAACCTTAAAATCCTGGGCTCAAGGGATCCTCCTGCTGCAGCCTCCCAAGTATTAATATTATAGCTGGGACTCCAGGTGCACGCCACCACACCCAGCTCAAACTCCCATTCAAAGCCTGTGTGCTCAGGAGCCTCTGCAACTGCGCTGGTTTCATTCTCTCACTGTGGAGCATCTGCAGCAAATCAGGTGCAAGGCTGGGCTCTGAGGGCACAGTTCAGCCACCAGAGTTCTGGGTCTTTGAGGGAATGAAATTTCCCATCTCTGCCCAACCACAACACAGCAAAAACATTTCTCCCTTTGCATTTCCCTCAAAATACTAGGTTGGTGCAAAAATTGCAATTACTTTTACACCAACCTAATAGCACCCAAACCCTCTGACCCACCCCTCAGATGGGGGACTGCCTAAAACTTCACTCTGTCTATTCACAGGTTGTCTTAGGCTTTAAGCCACTGGAGGTGGGGACAAGATTTTTAACATCCTCCTGGTTCTGAGACCCTCTGATAAGAGCTCCTTGTGCTGTGTTCACAGGTGACTGCTGGCTGCTGGCAGCCATTGCCTCCCTCACCTTGAATGAAGAAATCCTGGCTCGAGTCGTCCCCCTAAACCAGAGCTTCCAGGAAAACTATGCAGGGATCTTTCACTTCCAGGTAACTTAATGGTTGGCTCGAGTGGTTCCTCAACAGGTCCAGGGGGCTAGGAACAGTCTCCTGGCTTGGCTGGGTTCATCGGTCCCTGGTGTTTGCAGACTCCCAAGACCAATGCTGTTCTACAGAGGACATTGGACGAGAGCAGGAAGCTTCCTGGCTTACCCGTGGCTAGGATGTGGGACCCGGCTGGGATGGCCCTGGGGGGTTTCTTGGGACATGCAAAAGGGAGGTAGAGCAAGGTGACCAGGAACTAATTCCCCAGTTTAAAAAAAAAAACTGTATTATTTGATGTTTGAGACGAAAACGTTAAAGTTCTCCTTTTATGCTGGCAAATGAGAACTAATATTTGAAAAAGCTGGCTGGGTGCAGTGGCTCATGCCTGTAATCTCAGCACTTCGGGAGGCTGAGGTGGGTGGATCATTTGAGGTCAGGAGTTTGAGACCAAGCCTGGCTAACATGATGAAACCCCGTCTCTACTGAAAATACAAAAATCAGTTGGGCATAGTAGTACAGGCCTGTAATCCCAGCTACTTGGGAGGCTGAGGCAGGAGAATCACTTTAACCTGGGAGGCAGAGGTTGGGAGGCTAAGGTGGGTGGATCGCTTGAGCCCAGGAGTTCGAGACCAGCCGGGGCAACATGGTGAAATTCTGTCTCTACTAAAAACACAAAAAAATTAGCCGGGTGTGGTGGCACGTGCCCTTAATCCCAGCTACTCGGGAGGCTGAGGCAAGAGAATCACTTGCATCCAGGAGGCAGAGGTTGCAGTGAGCCGAGATCGTGCCACTGCACTCCAGCCTGGGCAGAGCGAGAGTTGGTCTCAAAAAAAAGAAAAGAAAAGAAAAGAAAAAAACAGCCTAAGGTACAGGGCAGAATGCTAAAGAGGCAGGTGTGGATTTGAAGGGATGGGCATGCGCCTCTGTCTTCACTGTTTTAGTGAGGACTTGGCCTGCAGAGGAGAGTTAAGGGAGCACGTCCTCCCAGGACGGGCTCATGGAACCTATCCCGGGGATCAGGGCAAGGGGAGCCAGAGGCAGCTGAGGCTCAGAGTCCCAGTGCTGCCACCAGCTCCTCCTGCAGCCCACCTCTCTTGTTCTGCAGTTCTGGCAATACGGTGAGTGGGTGGAGGTGGTGGTGGACGACAGGCTGCCCACCAAGGACGGGGAGCTGCTCTTTGTGCATTCAGCCGAGGGGAGCGAGTTCTGGAGCGCCCTGCTGGAGAAGGCGTATGCCAAGTAAGTTGCCATGCCTCCTCTGGCCCCATGGCCTTCCCCCAATGCCCTGGATTCCAAAAAATTCACTCATGCCTGTAATCTCAGCACTTCGGGAGGCCGAGATGGGTGGATCACTTGAGGTCAGGAGTTCGAGACCAGCCTGGCCAACATGATGAAACCCTGTCTCTACTAAAAATACAAAAATCAGTTGGGCGTAGTAGAACTATTCCAGGACTACTTTGAGTAGAAGTCCTTTTCTATAGAAGGACTTCTTTGGCCAAAATTAGGATCTAAATGCAAGGAGATGGTGCATGTAGGGTGCCTGGCTGCACTGTACGCTGATAAATGACGGCTATCACCATCTTTAACCAAATGCACAGGAACAAGTTATGGTACTGATTGTGCTGGCCTTGAGAAGGAGCTCTACTTCCTTGACAGGACACATTTGTGTCAACTTAAAAAAGCAGAGTTTTTGCCAATGGGCAGAACTATTCATTGCAGAGGTAGGAAACTTGCCCAGAATAGATGATGTCACTGATTAGCAATGGCTTCCCCATCTCCCCACAGCTGCTTCCCACCCAGGTTGCCCACAGTTGAGTTTGTCCAGTGCTCAGGGCTGCCCACTCTCAGTAAGAAGCCCCACGCCAGTCCCTCTCCACAATGGCCCCATGTTGGCTGCGCCACCCAGCTCCTTCCATTAAAATGACCCCACTTTAGAGCAGCAAGTGGATTTCGGTTTCTTACACTCCCAATCCAGGAAGGAGGAGTCAGCTGTGAGAACCTGGGGCCTGAGGGATGCTTCTAAGTCCCACTGCTCAACACTAGAGTCAGGGAAGCCACCGGACTCCAGCATCAGTAGTCAGGAGCACTAAGCCCTTGCCAACACCGTGCCTGTTTCTCAGGGAAACTGCTTGCATTATTGAATTGTCCTTTTTTAAGCTATCAATGCCAAACGACCCATTAGTAGACCTCCCCTTTCTTGTCAGGATGTAGAAGGAATCAATACAGGAGGTTCATCCAGAAAATCACTAAGGTCCTTCCGACTCTAAGGTTCTATGATAATCTTTTTTTTTTTTTTTTTAATATGGAGCCTCATTCTGTCGCCCAGGCTGGAGTGCAGTGGCACAATCTCGGCTCACTGCAATTTCCACCTTCTGAGTTTCAGCAATTCTCTTGCCTCAGCTTCCCAAGTAGCTGGGACTACAGGCATGCACCACCATGCCTGGCTAATTTTTTTGTATTTTTAGTAGAGATGGGGTTTCACCATGTTGGCCAGGCTGGTCTTGAACTCCTGACCTCAAGTGATCCACCCGCCTCGGCCTCCCAGGGCGCTGGGATTACAGGCATGAGCTACCGTGCCCAGCCTGAGATTTTCTTTAAAACACAAAATACCAGGGAAATGGTAACTGTGGACACAATACCTTGCCTTCCTGAGCACCCCGAGCTGGGAACAAGGCCAAGGAGAATGTGAGCAGGGGGTCCCTGGAGCATCAAATCTAGAGGGTACTAGGGGGTGGGTATTTGAGAGATTATAGCATCAGTAGTGTCAAGGGTAGCGGCAGCATCTAACCCCCTCTTGTAGGATCAACGGATGCTATGAAGCGCTCTCAGGGGGTGCCACCACTGAGGGCTTCGAAGACTTCACTGGAGGCATTGCTGAGTGGTATGAGTTGAAGAAGCCCCCTCCCAACCTGTTCAAGATCATCCAGAAAGCTCTGCAAAAAGGCTCTCTCCTTGGCTGCTCCATCGACGTAAGTCGAGGCTGCCTTCCCTAGCCTCACCCCATCTGCTCTTGCTGAAGGGAGGCTCCCTCGGTGCCCAAGGGAACACACTGCTCCTCTGTACAACGTAACGCAGCCCTCGTCCATGTAGGGGCCAAAGGAAAACCTCCCTCCACCCTCTGAAGGTCCGCTGAAAATCAACTGGCAAAAGGAAGACTAATACAAGAAATGGCATACAAATGTATGAATGTGCACGGGGGAGAATCACAAGAGATTTCCCTACCACGATTGGGATACAGAGGGTGATATTCCCTTCCTCTTAGGGGAAGGGAGATGGGGAGGTGTGGGTGATTTTAGGGATGTTGTAAATGATTTTTAGGGGAATTCATTGGGCTTAAAGAACATAAATGGTCTGGGATAAAGTCTGTTGGGCCTGCAGAGCAGACAGTGGTTTGTGACAAGTCTGTCTAGCCATGTTGACAGACTTGTCTTTCTTCCTGCAATATGAGTTCAGTTCATAACGACTCACGGAAAGGACCAGAGGTCATTGTTTTCATCTTTGGCAGGTCCAGACTTTAGGCAGGTGAGGGAACTTCAGAGAATAGCTTCCTCCCGTGCTTTGGGGGAGAGTGGATCGAGAGACAGAAGGAAAGGGGAGGTCAGAGATATCTTGAGGCTTCTTCAGTTTAGCATTTCAAAGTGCCATCTCTTGGAGGTGTCAGTTTCTGAGCACCCCAGTGTCTACCATTATTGCTCATCACCTGGAAGCCAAGGGTTGCTAGGCAAAAGTCAAGCTGTCTGGGGTGTAATGGATGGGGTGATGGTGCCTCCAGCCCTGTCTTCAGCCCACTTCCCACTCTCGCCTGCTCTGAATCACCCCCACCCCTCTGACCACAGGTTCCCTGGGAGCCCCTGCCACCTGCTGCCCCTGCCACCTTCCCCTCCATCTGTAGTGCTGTGCAGCCTTCTCCTGCACTCTTGCAGAGCTAATAGGCCTGTGGGAGACTTCAGAAGGAAAAGTAGGAACGATTTCCTCATAATAGCCTTGCTGGCAACGTTCGCCAGGGGATGGGAGGTGGGCACTGTGCCCAGGAGCCTTGGAGCAAAGGCTGTGCCCAACCTCTGAGCCCTGTCCCATCCAGGTTCTGGTCTCTGCGGGGGACAGAGATAAGAAGCCCTGCCTTTTGGAGCCAAAATCTAGGTCAGACTCCCTAGGCAGGAATTCTCAAAGTTTATCAACAGAACACGTTGAGGCAGAAGACCCTTTCTGCTCCAGCCCTTCTTCCCGGGCTCAACCTTCATCAGAATAGATGGGGGAAAGGAGAGGCTGTGAGGCGTTCTTAAAACAGAAGCAAATTCTGACTCAGACCGGAATAAACAACCGTCCTAGTATAAACCCTACAGCTGGGCTGGGCCAGACCACGGAGCACGGGCTGGTGGTGGGGGCGAGGGTGTGCTCAGTGCCCCTAGGCCACTCAAGGCTGTCCCGGTATCAGCCCTGCGCCATCGAGGACCCCCTCCGGCCCTCTCTCGGCGGTGCGTCCTTTCCCGCCCTTCCCAGCCTGCAGAAATCCGTGGATGTGCTATTCACACGGGAATGCGTGTGCTCGTTCCGCGAGAGGGTTGCATTCCGCCTTTTCTCTGGTATTCTCGGCGTTCAGCACTTGAACGCGGTAGGAAAGGTTCTCCAAGTGCAAGAAAGCGCAGCCCTGAGCCTCCGGCCCCAGGCCTCGGCCCCTGCGCTAGTGCGTCCCGCGGTCCCGCCTGGCAGTAGGACAGGAGCGAGGGAGCGAGGGAGTCGCGGAGGAAGGGAGAGCGGGTGCGGCCAGTCTGACGGTTGCCATGTTTGCAGATCACCAGCGCCGCGGACTCGGAGGCCATCACGTTTCAGAAGCTGGTGAAGGGGCACGCGTACTCGGTCACCGGAGCCGAGGAGGTAACGGCCGGCGCAGATGTGCAGGGGTCCTTCTGTCCTAACACGATGGCCACAGGCACAGTTTGTGGTGATGCCCAGGGGCCCGCGCGGCCCCATGGTGGTCCAGTTTCCACTCCGGCCGCGCACTCCTGAAGTTCCGCGCGGGAGGAGAAGCGCGTCCCTTTCGCAGCTCGGGCGCCGGGTGCGCCGCGCTGCCCCCTGGTGGCCCCAGTGGCCGGCGCCAGGGGCCCTGGTTTTACTTGTTTTAGATTTTACCCGGTTTTACAGTTACGACCTTACTATTTTGATAAGCTAAAACTAAAACAATGCATCTGCATAGTGTTTTATACTCTATAAGGTGCTTTCTCATTTGATCTCATAAAAGTATTCGTGCCCATGTTCAAATCTGACTGCCAGCTGTGTGGCCTGGGCCAGTTACTGGAACTCTCTGTCCCTTAGTTTCCGCATTCAAAAAATTGAAATAATAATAATATCCATTGGAAGGTCGTGGCGATTCAATCAAGTTAATATATGTAAAGTGCTCAGAGGTGCCTCACATATCGTATATAAGGAGGTAGCTGTCCTTGCTGTTGTGATCACTATTGTTATTGAAAATATTATGGGCTGACATGGTGGCTCACACCTGAAATCCCAACACTTTGGGAGACCGAGGTGGGAGGATCGCTTGAGCCTAGGAGTTCAAGACCAGCCTGGGCAATGTAGCAAGAACCTGTCTCTACAAAAAAAGTTAGCCGGGCATGGTGGCTTGCCCCTGTTATCCCAGCTACTCGGGAGGCTGAGGTGGGAGGATCACTTGAGCCCGGGAGGTCGAGGCTGTAGTGAGCCGTGATCATGCCATTGCACCGCAGCCTCAGCGACAAAGTAAGACTCTGTCTCAAAAAAAAATTATCAAGCAGCTCAATTCACTGTTAATTACGGAACCCAGTCTAGACCCCAGATCTTCTGCATGTCCAGTGTTCTTTTTTTAACCTTGATTTTTTTAACTACCCCTCACACACACACATCTTTTTATTTGAAAATTTTCACGTATACAGAAAAGTTGAAAGACTAACATAATAACTATCCAATTGCCACTCCCCTAGATTCACCGATTGCTAACATTTGCCATGTCTGCTTTATCTATGTGTGCACTTTTTTTGAGCCATATGAAAGTAAGTTGCAGACGTTATGACACTTCCCTCCTCAATACTTCAGCATTTATTCCCTATGAATAAGGACATTCTCTTACATAATTCCTCTACTGTTGCCACACCTAAGAAAATAAACATTAATTCAGTAGTTTCATCTATTATAAAGTCCATATTAACATTTTCCCAGTTGCCCAAAATGTCCTTTCTGGCGACCCACCCCTACCCCGTCCAGGACTCAATCCAGATTCACTCACTGCATGTGCCTGTTGTCACCAATGATCTTTCAACAAATGGTAAAGCTTCCCTGAGCTCCTTTACCGAAAGTGCATCCTATTCTAGTCAGTTAAGCTGAAGTTCAGAGATGAAGCACTAACAGCCCCATCCTCAAGAGCCGGATCCTGGTAGCTTTAATTCTCATTTTCCAAAGCTGGGCAGCAGTGAGAGAGCTGGGTGCCAAGCCCCCTCTAGCTTTTGTGATCGTCCCTCATACATGGACTCAACCCTCAAATCCTCCCCACCATCCTCACCCCCATACCTCCTGGCTCATGCGGAAGCGAGTTGGAGGCCCAAGCCTTCATAGCCCTGGCTTGAACTCAACCTCTTCCTCCTCCCTTTTATCTAATCCTGCAGGTTGAAAGTAACGGAAGCCTACAGAAACTGATCCGCATCCGAAATCCCTGGGGAGAAGTGGAGTGGACAGGGCGGTGGAATGACAAGTGAGGAGGGCGCAGGCCTCGGGGCCCCAGGCGGGGGTGCTTTGTGCTGGGGGGCTCTGGGAAGAGGGTGAGAGAAGAAGACATGTGCATTATGCTGAGAAATACAGGCGGGAGAGCCCAGGCCACGTGGACAGGGACCCGTGGGCAGGGGCCCCTCAAAGGGTCTTTTAACCAGGACACTCCTCCAGCAGCCTGAGTGCCTTCTTCCAGGCCCCAAGCTGCTCCTGTGAAGTTCATTCCTGCCACTGCCTCCGGGTTCACCCCTTCTCCAGCTCAAATCCACCCTTCTATGGGGCTTTCAGGGAAAAAAATACACCCCACCTTCCCCCAGGCACTTCTATTCCAGGGATATGAACTTTGTACCAAAGACCAGAGAAACATCCCTCTGTTGATTTCCAGGGCTTACTGGTAGGTATGTTGAACCCTCAACTATTTGGGGTAGACACTTGTTTGTGCATCTGCTGTGGCAACCTCAGCCTACTTGCTCTGCCTCAGGTTGGAGAGGTGGGCAGTACAGAGGCCTGTGTGTAATTCCAGCCAAAGCTCAGGCAATGGTTAGTTTACCCTGCGCACTGCCCCTGTGTACAGGGCCAGGTCCTTCTGCTCCATGGACAGAGAGACACCTGCTGAGGCTTCCCAGGCCAGCTGCAGAGGCCAAGGCCAGACACTCTTCATCAGATCTTCAGTTGCCCCTAAAAGAGCTGCCAGGCCCATCTCAATTGGGCATCTGATCTGAGCTACTCCATCTCCCTCTAATGGACTGTGTTCATTTTCTGGACTCTTCCTTGCCACTGTCTTCCAGCACAACTCACCCGCTCACTTTGCTCCCTGGTTTGCGTCTGTATAGTGTTCTATACTCTTTAAAGTGCTGTAAGAGTATTTAAATGCAGCTGTTAGCCAGATGTGGGCTACTTTCCCCCTTCCTGGAGCCTCAGCCCTCAGAGGTGAGAGCAGATGTCCCTCTTCCTCAACTCTGGGGACCTTTGGGGAGAAATCATCATACACTAATGCCTCTCTCTTTACTTTGTTTTCCAGCTGCCCAAGCTGGAACACTATAGACCCAGAGGAGAGAGAAAGGCTGACCAGACGGCATGAAGATGGAGAATTCTGGTAAGATTAGTGGAGGCTTCAGGGAAAGCTCTGTCTGCCCCAATGTTCTTTACTAGAAAACTGCTAATAAGAAAGAGTGTCAGCCAAAGTGAGTTTACCATGTCGAGGACACGGGGGTGTGGGATCCTGGTTTTGTTATTTTAAGTTCACTATAAGAGCCTGAATAAAGAAATTTTTAAGCCCTTCAACAGTCCATCTTGACAATGGGGTTTATAAGCCAAGCAGCTTCACAAAAAGGCTAAGAGGAATTCCTTTGGTAATGTTCAGATCCCAGGAAACAAGGGAAAGATGGGGCCTTTCTCCCCCAGGTTCCGGAGACTCATCCCAGCCCCTTAAGAAACTGGTCCCTTAGTGAGCAGCAATGGACCCACATGTCTGTGTGTCTGCGCCACTCTAAAACCACCTGCACCCGGACACAACATGCTCTTTATCAAACGGGGCCCATATATTGTCACATTTGATGGGCAGGGCTCCCATTTTTGCAGATGAGAGTTCTGAGCTTCAGAGAAGTTTAAGTCGCCTGCTCAAAGTCACCCAGCTAGAAAGTTGCAGCGCCAGGACTGGAATCTGGGCCTTCTGATTCTGAACCTGGTGCCCACCCACTCAGCTCTAATGAGCAGCCCTGCCTGGTTTTGGGTGGCTCCTGGTCTGGCGTTGGTGGAAAGTCAAGGCTTACCAGTGTGTCCTCTTATCACCTGCGATGGCTGTGTCTCTGCTTTTCCCAGGATGTCTTTCAGTGACTTCCTGAGGCACTATTCCCGCCTGGAGATCTGCAACCTGACCCCAGACACCCTCACCAGCGATACCTACAAGAAGTGGAAACTCACCAAAATGGATGGGAACTGGAGGCGGGGCTCCACCGCGGGAGGCTGCAGGAACTACCCAAGTAAGGGCTGTTGCAATGCGGGGCCACCAAAGGCCAAAGCTCCCCTTACCCCACCCTGTGTACCACACCCCAGCCTAGCAGCCCCAGGAGGCAGCTTCTGCTCACTGGAACCCTCTCTGTCTTCCTTCTCCCTGAGGCTTGCTCTGTTTCTCCATCCCTTACCTCCTGCCCAGGACAAACCCAACAGCCGCTATTTCTGTGATGGCTTCTCCAGGCCCTAGATTCCCTGGCACCCATCATGACCTTCAGCCACGACCTTCCGCCATGCTCACGGAAGCAGTGCTCAATCCCACTTCACGGCCATGAGCTACTCTGTGCATCCCACACCCAGGCAGCCGAGCCTGCAAGGGAACCTTGCCCCTGCACCCAGGGAGCCCTCCACATATCAGGCCCTGTTTGTTGTCCCATACTCAGTTCAATCAGCAAATGTTGACTGGGCCCTGCCTAGATGGGGTGAAGATTTCTCCCCTGGTCCAGCCTTTGTTGAGCCCTTTGATTCTTCTGCCTTCATGGCTTAGTCCATCAGCAGTTGTCTGAACATGATGACATCTGCCAATCATGGGGCACACCTTCAGTGCTTGGAACTATCGTAAGTGTTTTGTGCACAGGGTGAGGATCCATAATCTGAAAATGTGAAATCTGAAATGCTCCAAAATCCAAAACTTTTTGAGCCCCAACATGATGCCACAGGTGGAAAATTCCGCACTTGACCTCAGGTGACAGGTCGCAGTCAAAACGCAGTCAGAACTTTGTCTCATGCATAAAATTATTTTAAATATGCTATAGAATTACCTTCAGCCTATGTGTATAAATTATATATGAAACAGAAATGAGTTTTGTCTTTAGACTTGAGTTCCATCCCTAAGATATGTTATGTATATACAAATATTCCAGAATCCAAAAAAATCCAAAATAGGAAACACTTCTGGCCCCAAGAATTTCAGATAAGGGATATTCAGCCTGCATAATATTCTATCTAATCTTCCCAACAAACTTCTGAGGCAGGCACTTTCTTATCACCTCCATCTCTAAGATGAGGAAACCGAGGCTTGGAGAGGCTAGTGACTTGCCGAAGGCCACAGAGCGTGCTGGGATTTGAACCCAGGCCCCCTGACTGAGGAGTCACTGTGTAAGTACAATGGCAGCAGGTCATGGTCACGTAGTGATTCTCTGTGACAGATGAGGAAGCTGAGCCTCTAAGTAGCATACCAGGGCCACAGAGCAAGTTGTCAGACTGGAACTAGCTGGCCTACAGCTCTGGGGCTCTGACTCCTTCACCTCAAGTATGCAGCCACCAAGTGGTAGTCCCAGAGGTGCTGGGAAGGCCCTCTGCCCCCCACAAAGGACCCCTCCTACCCACTAGATCAGGAGTCGGAAAACTCCCTCTAAAGGGTCAGATAGCAAATGTTTTTGGCTTTGTGGGCCACTCAGTCTCTTTAATAACTCTATCGCTATAACCCAAAGGCAGCCATACTTAAGCGAATGGCCGTGGCTGTGTTTCAATAAAACGTTATTTACAAGAATAGGCGGCAGCCTGCGGGGCCATAGCTGCCAACCCCTACACAAGATGCTGCCTTTAATTTCACAGTTAGGGTTTTATCCCATTAGGTATGGAAAGGCAATTAGCATAATTCCCCTTAAACATGAATGAATCTTAGATTTTTTAAATAAACAGGTTTTGGAAGTAAAGAGGGCAGAAACGTCAGGAGCAGGGCAAGGGAATAGGCCTGAGAGGACAAGGGACGCAGAACAAGAAAGAGTCTGGAATGATACACAGGATGTTCTTGGCCTCCAGGCTCACCTGGGGGCGGAGACTGGCAAGTGCAGGGAGCAGATCCCGGAGTCCCCCAGGCCAGCCGAGCCCCACCCCAGACCCCCCATCAGAGCCCAGTGAAGAGAAGGTACCATGAGGGGAAGCCACAGCTCTAACCACCCCGCGTTCCAGGGTGACAAACCAGTCCCCAAGACAAGCCAGCCTGGAGCCAGAGAGAGAACTGCTAGGGGAAGTTTCTAATGTAGGTTCCTGTTAGATTCAGACAAGTGCAGGTCATCCTCTCTCCACAGCTACTGTCCACCCGTCCCCAGCCTGACAAAGCCTGCAGTCTGCACCCCAACCCTGGTGTCTCCTGCCTCCTAGCCTCTCCCAACATCTCCTGCCGTCTCTGACCATCTTCTGCCATCCTCTGCCATCTCCCACCATCTCCCGCCATCTTCTGCCATACTCTGCCACCTCCCACCACCTCCCACCATCTCCCACCATCTCCCTTTATCTCCATCCCTCTCAGAAGCCTCCAAGCCTAAGACCAGGGCCACCCCCCACCCCCATGCATTCCTGCTCAGGGCTGGGCACCTCTGCCCCCTTCTGGCTGCAGACACATTCTGGATGAACCCTCAGTACCTGATCAAGCTGGAGGAGGAGGATGAGGATGAGGAAGATGGGGAGAGCGGCTGCACCTTCCTGGTGGGGCTCATTCAGAAGCACCGACGGCGGCAGAGGAAGATGGGCGAGGACATGCACACCATCGGCTTCGGCATCTACGAGGTGCAGAGCGCAGGGGCTCCTGCCCTTCCTTCCCCCTGTGCTCATCTCAGCCCCTGTATGGATAGCTGACCCCAGAGGCAGAACTGGGGATGGGATCCCAGACAGGGAGCTTGGCCAAGGAAAAGCAAAACTACCAGCCTGGCCAGGCTCAGGAGTAGCCCCTGTAGGGAGGCCCCTGCAGTGGGTCTGGGTTGTGGGGCCTTCTAAGCCCTTCACGGGCCTCCCACAGGCAGCCTCTAGGGAGTTCCACTCTCAAATGGCCTCCACATCCCTTCTCACATCCTCCAGGCCTGGCATTCTGGTCAGCCCACCCATCTACAAAGAACAGAATATACTGGGCCACATCAGGCAATACTATGAGGGCAGGACTGAGTCCATGGGTGCAGCTGCTCAGAGCTCAGCAAAGGCATTGGCCTGGATGGTGGGGAGCTTGGGGACGGGGAAACATTGGTCATCATGCTCCCCACAGGGCTCTGCTGGCTGGAGCCCACATCCCTACACAGACTCCTGCTGTCTGATGTTTTCCTTTCACTCTGAGCCACAGCCAGAGGACAGCCACATTGCAGCCTCCTCTCCACCCTCAGGCTGGGGCTGGGGCACTGAGAACTCACCCAACACGCTGGGCCCCTGGGCTCTCCCCACTCCCTTCTGCAGAACAAGAAAGAGCTTTCGTGGGCTTCAGGTAGCCGTGGGAGGAGAGGGATGCAAGGAAGGCTTTAGGGCACTGACTGGGGATGCATTTCGGTTTGATGGGCTGGAGCTGGCTCCTCCCGACTCCCAAAGCCCATCTCTTTTCTCTGACCCATGTCTGCTGAGGTCACCTCGGCAGCCTGAAAAATGGCCCTGGCGGGGACCTGTTTACACCATGGAAAGTGGCAAATACTACAAATCAGAGCTTCCACGCTCTCCCAAGAGCCAGTTTCCTGGCACACCTCTGGGAGAATCCAGATGAGGTGTCAGGAGAGGAGGCTCTGTGTTCACCGCTGGCAATGTTGCCACCCATGGAACACTGACTTCTACCTGCTCACCCACCTGAGAAAGGGAGCTGGGCAAACACCATCAGTTGTAAAAATGCACATAGGCCCAAACCCCTCGGTCTCTGAAACAGGAGCTGACGACTTCGGATCCGGAACAGAATCGCTCCAAGGAGAATGCAAATGGAATTGTGATACACAGCTTCCCTCCCACCACCTTATGGGCTTGGAAATGCAGCCATGGGCTTTCAGAGTTGGGAAGGACCTTGGGGATCACTGGGTCCTATTTTTGAGATAAGAAAACTGAGGCCAGAGAGGAGAGGGGACTTGCTCAAGGAAATGCAGACCGGACCACCGGACCTGGCTGACAGAGGCCGGCACTGCTGGCTCCTAGCCCCGAGTGTATTTCACCTCGCCTGCTGCCTCCTCCAACAGGGCCCGCCTGGCCCTCTTTCCCTGTGTGGGAGGCAGATATGGGCTTTGCCACCTTAGACAAGTCTCTTCACATCTCCGTGCCTCAGATTTATGCTCTGTAAGTTAGGAACGGAGGTGAGGGCTTATCAACATGATTGCCATGGCATAAGAGGATTTTCTTCAGTGTTGGAGAGGCTTTGAGTTCCTTGGAAAACAGTTACTCAGTTGACTTAGTTGATATCGCTAATGCTACAGAGAAAATGAGGCAGCAAAAGAGAAGAGCACAGTGATGCATTTTCTTACACTGCTTTTCCGGCATCTGAATTGTGTCTCCTTTATTTTGCAGGTTCCGGAGGAGGTACGTCTGGCCCATGTCCCGGGTGCTCAGGTCACCAAAAAAGCAAGAGGCTTAGACTGCCAGAGCTCAGGAGCGTCGTGAAGCCTGGGCAGGGGCTGGTGGCTGTGAAGGATGAGTCCTGGCCACCCTTGGGGCCCTGCTGAAGTTGCCCAGGCTCTAGATCCCACTAGTCTAAGCTCTGGGCAAGATTTCTGGAAAGTCTGTGGGACCCGCTGCCTCCCTGTGACCTGGCAGAGCCCATATAGGGTTTGGTTCTGGGCAGAAAATCCATGATCCTGAGACTGTAGGAGGCTTTTCACAGAGTCCTGTGTCACTCTTAGGAGCAGACTGAGTCAGGGAAAAGGTGAACCCTGCAGACTGTCCTAGAAGACAACGCGGGAGCGCAGAGACCAGGACCCAGTTCCCAGGCTGTGTGACCTTGGACACGTTACAGCTCCTCTCTGCATTTCAGGGGTTTTTTTGTTTTGTTTTTTGGTTTTGGGTTTTTGTTTTGTTTTGTTTGTCTCACTCTTTCACCCAGGATGAAGTGCAGTGGCGTGATCTCGCCTCACTGCAACCTCTACCTCCTGGGTTCAAGTGATTCTTCTGCCTCAGCCTCCCAAGTAGCTGGGACTACAGGCATGCACCAGGACGCCGGGCTAATTTTTGTATTTTTAGTAGAGATGGGGTTTCACCATGTTGGCCAGGCTGGTCTTGAACTCCTGACCTCAGGTGATCCACCCTCTTCAGCCTCCCAAAGTGCTGGGATTACAGGCATGAGCCGCCATGCCTGGCTGCATTTATTTTTCAGTAACACTGGTCAACCATCCACCTCACTACACTACCGTGGAATGACTTAAATTTTGCGAGAGCATTTGGGCCCACAGTCACCGCTGGCTAAAGCAGATGGGATGCCTGGTAGCTGTTTGACTTCCAAGGTCACGATTATTAAAGTAGACACACGGGGCACTTTGACCCACCTGTAGTACATTTCTTTCACAGCAAGGCAGTGCAACTGGTAGCACATTGGGCTCTTTTGGATGCTGCTCCAGCCTTGATCTGGTGGATCATGCTTGGTTTAGAAGCTGGGTTGTCTTTTCCCTGCCCCCAGTCCTGTCTTTGCTTTTATTAGTGCATCATACACCACGTAGAACCGAGCCAGGTTCCTGCCATGTGGACGCTGTTCCTGCCTGAGAGTCTCTTAGAGGAAGGCTGGGAACACTGTGTGGAAAGACTGGGCAGCTCTGCAGGCAGAGCTGAATGGATATGAAACCCCCTGTGGGCATGTGCTTCCGAGTTCCTCAGCAGGCATTTGTGTTTTTTGATAGAAAGTTTGCCTTTTTTTTTTTTTTTTTTTTTTTTTAAGACAAGGTCTCATTCTGTCACTCAGGCTAGACTACAGTGGTGTGATCATAGCTCACTGCCATCCTTGAACTCTCAGACTCACGTGAGCCTCCTACCTCAGCCTGCTGAGTAGCTGAGACTACAGGCGCATGCTGCCACCCCTGGCTAATATTTTTATTTTTTGCAGAGACAGGAGTCTCACTACATTGCCCAGGCTGGTCTCAAACTCCTGGCCTCAAGCAATCCTCTCACAGCCTCCCAAAGTGCTGGGATTACAGGTGTGAGCCACTGCACCTAACAAAGTTTGCTTTTTATCTAAAATGACCCAGGCATTGTCACTGTACTGCTATTTTTTTAAAAAATTTTTGTTGTTGTTATTGTTGTTGTTGTTATATAGATGAGGGCTTCCTGTGTTGCCCAGGCTGGTCTCCGACGCCTGGCCTCCCCTCCTTATACACCAGGACAGCAGGACTGAGCCACCACACTACCCAGCTGCTTTTATCTCAGTGAATGAAAATGACATTTGCCTGGAGGCTTCCCCTCATCTACCCCCATGTTTCTCTATTTATTCCTCAGTTAAGTGGGCAGACCAACATCCACCTCAGCAAAAATTTCTTCCTGACAAATCGCGCCAGGGAGCGCTCAGACACTTTCATCAACCTCCGGGAGGTGCTCAACCGCTTCAAGCTGCCGCCAGGAGAGTACATTCTCGTGCCTTCCACCTTCGAACCCAACAAGGATGGGGACTTCTGCATCCGGGTCTTTTCTGAAAAGAAAGCTGACTACCAGTAGGTGGTTTGGTCCCTTCCTCTCCCCACCCTTCCCTGTCCCTACCCGCTGGTCTGTTCCTCAGGCCCTAGAGAGCTCTTTCATCCTCTGAATGTCAGTTACTTTTTCTGTGGCACCTGCCCGCCTCGAAGGACTAGTGTGGGGATTTGATGGGTTGAGGAAGTTTTAGTGTTATATAGTAAGGTAAACAATGGAAAAAGCCACTGTGGATATTTTTGGTTGGAAAGGGTTGGCTGTACAGTGAATTGCAGGGTCTAATTTCATAAGTGTGTCTCTGAATTCTGAAGTTGGTACTTTAATGTTAAACTACGAATCCAGTCTCGTCATTTGAAGAAAGCTGAGCAGTGCTGGTGTAATCCTTGCTTTTCCAGGCCACCTGGCCTAGCAGAACCACCAAGGGTGTAAGGTGGGAACCACCCAACGGTTCCCACCTCCAGAACCTCTCCCTGTTATAGTCATGATGTCGCCAGCTCCCTCTCCCCTTCCTCATGGGATCCCACATGTTTGGGAACCCTTTGTGGCTGACATCACCATTTCCTGCCACTGTCCAGGTGGCCTCAATTCACAATGGCTTCTGCCACTTTGACTTCTGCCTCAACCATGTATGTTCAGCTGGGCGCTTGATTGGCAAAGGCAGAATCTACCTTGGGTGATTTAAGCTAAGGGGAATTCATCGAAAGGCCATTGGAGACTCCAGAACTGATGGGAGGTAGGGGGTCAGGCTAGGAAGAACAGGAGCCAAGGATGTGTTGGAGGACCAGGGTGTGAGATGACCCTTCGGACCCTGGGTCATGCGCTCAGGTCTAAAGGTCTCATGGAGTGTGTCTGAGGTGCTGAGCTTGGGTCAGCCACCTGGCCTGCTGGTTCCTGTAGAGGAAGAGCCGATGGGAGGTAGAGGCAGGGAACTGCCCTTGCCCCAAGATAATGCATGATGCAGAAATAATTTCCCATGGCGAAGGGAGACAAAGCAATGCCAGGCAGCTGCATACCAATGAATGCCACCAAAGCACAGCTGTAGCCCGCCTGCCACCGACAGGCTCTCTTCATTTGCTAAAGCCTACCACGGGGGAAGGGACCTTTCCTCTCAGCTCTGAGGATGCTTAGAGGAAGCCTGGTGTGTTCAGCTTAGTCCTCAATGGCAAGAAAATAGGAGCATGACCTGGTGGCATTAGAATAACACTGTCCTTTGTCAAACCCACTGCTCTCCCTGCAAGTCACAAGACTCCCTTCCCAGTCTCCCAGGGAAGCCTCAACCCCTCAACTCTCTCCAGGGTGAGCTCCCTACCCCAACAGGACACCCCACCTCTCAAAGCTTTCTGACTTCCTTGTCCCAAGATATTAATCCTTCTGCTCCAGATTCCAATGATCAGCACCAAGAGGTCCCCTTTTCCTTCTGCCAGGCATTGGCCCTGCAGATAGGACTCTTGGTCACTTAGTTAAAATTGCAGTGGCCCAGGGAAGACCCTCCTGAGCTTGATTACCCTCACTATGGAGCAGAAGGACCTGGCCCTGGACACAGGGGCGGTGCACAGGATAAACTAACCACTGCCTGACCTGAGCTTTGGCTGAAACGACACACAGGCCTCCGCGCTGCCCACCTCTCCAACCTGAGGCAGAACAAGTAGGCGATGATTTGCACTGCATGATTCTCAGTGTGAAAGTCTACGCTGGTAAAGGATGTTTCAAGTGGAATTTAGAAGCTATTCCTTAAGGCTAGGACCAACACCACACTACACGCGAAGGCTGTCCTATTTGATAAAGATCAAAAACTAGCAAACAAAAATCTCCAGCTGTCCATGTTGCTTTGGTCATGACCCTTCCTTCAGATCACTTCTGCCTTTATTTTTGCTGTTTAGGGGATGTGTTATCACAGAAACTTGGAATGCAGAGAAATGTTATCACAGAAACTTGGAATGCAGAAAAATTTTTGCTCTTTAGGGGAGGTGTTCTCACAGAAACTTGGAATACAAAGACCTCCCCCCACGGCAGCCCTGCCCCACCCCACGTACCCCCTGCTGGATTTAGCACTGCACTTCCATTTTAGCAGTGATTTCTGCAACACTTCCTTTTTGCCCTCACCTGCCTTCCAGTAACACATAATTTCCTTCTATTTCCAGAGCTGTCGATGATGAAATCGAGGCCAATCTTGAAGAGGTATTTGTAACTCTTTGAATTTCACCCACTCTGTGGGAGCAAAAAAACTCCAAGAGTTTTTGGACTTCACGAACAAAGCCTGAAACTAAGGATAAAGCCGGGTACTGGGAATCCATGAGTCGACTACCTGCATCAGCTCTGGCCTCTGTGCTGGGGGCATGGGCCAGTCCCTTGCCTATTGGGCTGTGTAGCCACTGTCAAAATCCATCCACAACATTCCAGCTAGTCTTTATGCTCCCGAGTCCCCACTAGAATAGATCCTAAAAGGCCATTTTAATTGGATGCTAGAGAAGATACCTCTGTGAGAAATTAGAATATTAGGCCAGGTGCGGTGGCTCACACCTGTATTCCCAGCACTTTGGGGGGCCGAGGCAGGCGGATCACAAGGTCAGGAGATCGAGACCATCCTGGCTAACACGGTGAAACCCCGTCTTTACTAAAAATACAAAAAATTAGCCGGGCGTGGTGGCGGGTGCCTGTAATCCCAGCTACTTGGGAGGCTGAGGCAGGAGAATGGCGTGAACCCAGGAGGCGGAGCTTGCAGTGAGCCAAGATTGCACCACTGTACTCCAGCCTGGGTGACAGTGCGAGACTCCATCTCAAAAAAAAAAAAAAAAAAAAATTAGAATATTACTCCTTCCCACATAATTTACATTCCCTCTTGTGTTTTAATTAGAAAAAAAAATTTATATTAATTCTTCACACTATACCTGATCTTAACCCAAATCACCGTAGAATTCGGGCCCCAGGGAGGGGTAGAGAAGGGGAGTGGGAGGCGGCTGCCATGGAAGGGCGGGAAGACACTTGCTGTCATGCCTCGCTCTGATGCATTCTCATGTCTCTGCCTCACCTTCCAGTTCGACATCAGCGAGGATGACATTGATGATGGATTCAGGAGACTGTTTGCCCAGTTGGCAGGAGAGGTAAATGTTCCCAAAAATGATGTTATGCACTCTGGTTGATGCAAAGGAAGACACAGTGTGTGTCCCCAAGGAGACTTTAGTTTAAAGGGGAGAGGAAACAAACTGAACAAAAGCAAAGAGAAATAGCAAATGGCAGTCGGGTTCCAGCTCAGCCCTCTTGCGTATGTCCTCCGTGAGACCTCCGCGTGCTGCCAGGGGCTTCCATTTGCATGACTCTGTGTTCCTCCTTCCTTAGGATTCCTGGGCTCACATTGTGACTGTTATTTTCTCTGTTCTACACCAATTGAGGCATGAAACTTGGCCCCTTATCCTTGATTTCCACAAAGGATTTGGGGAGGTGGAAGGGTTTCAAGTCTCAAGAATGCAGGCAACCTGCAACAGAGTATTGGAATTAGGCTTCTCTGTTCTCTTTTCTTTTTTCTTTTTTTCTTTTTAGAGACAGGGTCTCTCTCTGTCACCCAGGCTGGAGTGCAGTGGCGTGATCATAGCTCACTGCAGCCTCCACTTCCTGGGCTCAAGAGATCCTGCCACCTTAGTCTCCCAAGTAGCTGGGACTATAGGTTTACACCACCATGTCTAGCTAATTTTTATTTTTTTATTTTTGTAGAGACGGGGTCTTGCCATGTTGCCCAGGCTGCTCTGAAACTCCTGGGCTCAACAACCTCCAACCTTGGCCTGCCAAAGTGTTGGGATTACAGACGCATACCACCATGCCCAGCTAATTTTTTAATTTTTTTAGAGACAGGGTCTCACTGTGTTGTCCAGGCTGGTCTTAAACCCCTGAGCTCAAGCAGTCCTCCCACCTCAGCCTCCCAAAGTGCTGGAATTACAGGTGTGAGCCACCATACCTGGCTGCTTCCCTGTTCTTAAAAAAAATCCCTCAGCCATTTAGTCCCAGCACAAAGTTATTTAGCCCTCTTTCTTCCCAACAACTCCAAAAAAAAAAAGTCTTGTTTCTTCACTATGTGGAGGAACTTTGCAATCATTGAGCTCACCTGGGCCTCCCTTCACTGACCTAAATACCCATCAAAGTACTAAGCCAGGCATCATCTGCTGTACGCCTCCACCGGCCTCTAACCCTCTGCTCCCTCCTAGATTCCCAAGGAAAGGGGCCATAAGAGTCTTCTTTCCCCACTGATTGAATCCCATACATACACACCCCAAAAGGCAAAAATGACTGCAATCAATCTTGGTTTAAACAAAGGAGTTTATCCATGAGTTACACAAATACGTATAAGTGGATAGAGACATCTGAGCCCATGAGGGGCCCTGGCATGATGGGCATAGAGGGAGGGCCGGCTGAGTCTTGGAGGCAGCTGGTTTTCGCCAGTTTTACAGGAAATCTGAGCTTTGAGTTTTAAAGAATGAAGAAGACATGCCAGATAAGAGGAATGGTATAAGAGAATTAAGAAAGACCACAAACATAGGTAGAGGGGAGTATTTATTATTTATATTCTCTACAGCAAAGAAATGGTGAATGAACTCTCCCTACTGCATCTGTACATTAAAACACCGTATCTAGGCCGGGCACAGTGGCTCACACCTGTAATCCCAGCACTTTGGGAGGCTGAGACTGGAGGATCATTTGAGCCTAGGAGTTTGAGGTTTCAATGAGCTAGGATCATACCACTGCAGTCCAGCCCAGCCTGGGTGTTCTAAAAAGAACCAAACCAAAAACACTGTATCTAAAAGCCAGAATGGGGCAGTACTACTCAAAGTGTGGTCTGGGAACAGCAGCCTCAACATGGCCTGGGGGCTTGTTAGAAATGCACATTCATAGACCCCACCGAGGCCTACCTAATGCACTGGTAGTGCCCTGTGCTCATCCAGCTCCCATGGGGGGCCAATAACTATGCTCTGTTTACGTGTCCACAGGATGCAGAGATCTCTGCCTTTGAGCTGCAGACCATCCTGAGAAGGGTTCTAGCAAAGCGTGAGTATCCCCTCATTGCAAAACCTTATCTTGCTCTTTCCCCTGTGGATGGGAGGGAACATGGAAATCTTTCCCCCTCCATGTCTGGATGCTGTGACTAAACCACCACCCTCCATCTCCTCTAAGAAGTGGACGAAGGATTTGTATGATGTGATAAAAAAGAAGAAGTGTTTGTAGCATCCACAGATCAAAGATCAAATCCAGGTTTCCACTACATACTAGCTTTGTGTGATCTATTTTTTAAATTTATTTTATTTTATTTTTGAGACAGAGTCTCACTCTGTCGCCCAGGCTGGAGTAAAGTGGCGCAATCTCAGCTCACTGCAATCTCTACCTCCCAAATTCAAGTGATTCTCCTGCCTCAGCCTCCCAAGTAGCTGGAATCACAGGCAAGTGCCACCACAGCCAGCTGACTTTTGTATTTTTAGTAAAGACAGAGTTTCACCATGTTGGCCAGGCTGGTCTTGAACTCCTGACCTCAAGTGATCCACCCGCCTTGGCCTCCCAAAGTGCTGGGATTACAGGCATGCACTACCACACCCAGCTAATTTTTGTATTTCCCTAGAGATGGGTTTTCTCCATGTTGGCCAGGCTGGACTTGAACTCCTGGCCTCAAGTGATCTGCCCACCTCGGCCTCCCAAAGTGCTGGGATTACAGGTGTGAGCCATCGCACCCGGCCACATGTTGTAACTAACTATTTCTTAAGCAAAAAAATGTCAGAGGATTGATTGTTCAACCCCCTACTGTGGACCACCAGCAGGGAGGAGCGGGAAACACAACACAGAGACATTTTTTCCCCTCAAATTATCAAAAGAATCGCACTGCATTTGATAAGAGAGCAACCGGCAATCCAGGAAGCAGAGTTTTGAATATATCAGAAGTTAGGAATCTGCATCAGAGACAAATGCAGTCATGGTCGTTTGCTGCATACCAGCCCTAGGGATCATCTTGAGAAGCCTCATGGACGTCAAGGGACATCATTCCCTCTGACAAGATGGCCTCTAGCCTAACTCCATGAGATAAAATAAATCTGCCTTTCAGAGCCAAAGAAGAGTCCAGGGCCAGCTGGGTCTTCCCTCCCAGTGTGAACCAAGAGGGCTGGGCCGGCCAGGTTACGGTCAGTCCAGTGCAGGGCCTCCCCAGAGGGGACCCAGTCTGCACCCGCCCTCCTCTAATTTTCGGGGACGGCGAGAAGATTGTGTTTACCCTGGAGGCCACCAGGCACAAGTGAGGTCACAGAGCTCTTCAGATATGCAGTCCTCATGAGCTGAGGAGACTAAAGCCTCATTGTTTCTGCACAGATGGAGGGTGGGGCTGGGAGGTAGAGAAGAAGCGGGCCTTGCCTGGATTCAGCCCGCTCCTTGCTGGGGGAGCAGCATTCGCTCCACACGTGCCTCTGAGCTTAGTACCCTACCCCTAGCTGCCTGCTGACTCCAGCCTTCTGGAGGGCTCCACACCAGAGTGTGCATGCACAGCTGCTGGGCCAGAGCCTTATGACCATCTAAGAAGGGGTCGGTGCCCAGAGTGGCAGCTTTGAGGCAGGTCAGGCTCTAACCTCTTTCAAGGACATAACAAAAAGGCTGGGCTTTTCGTGAAGTAAGTCTGTGGGGAGCCAGATTCACATTGGTGACTAGGGTCTCATGCCACCTGCCAAACACCAAGTGAATAGGACTCACTCAGTGCAGCACAGTAGCTCGTGGATAGATCCCAGGTCTTCAGGTTTCTCAGTCAGCTGGGGGGACACAGTCCATAAATGTCTGCAGATGGACAGTTCAAGTAAACCTCTTTCTCTCACGGGTCATAGCCTAGAATTAACACACCTGCTCTCTGTTTTCTTTTTCCCTGCCCAACAACTATAGGTGACTTTATATCCTGTGGGCACCTAAGGCCCAACCATTGATCATTCTGTTATTTATTTGTTCAAAATGCACTTTTTAAAAGCCCTGTTTGCCCATGGCAAATATACAGAGACATCAGGACAATGTGGACATCGTCTGCACTGTCCCAATCTGGCAGTCACTAGCCACGTGTGGCTATTTAATATAACGGAAGTGGCTTCCGTATGTGAAGGGCACAGATAAAGGATATCTCCATGATTGTGGAAAGTTCAATTGGACATCACCGCTCAGAGATTTTTCCTGTCACACTGATTTTGTCTTTTAGGTCAAGATATCAAGTCAGATGGCTTCAGCATCGAGACATGCAAAATTATGGTTGACATGCTGGATGTATCCTTTAATGTGCTCCAGGGAATAGAGACTGGGGGAGTTTAAAATCTCACTCCAGAAAGATGCAAACACATGGCCTTCTCCCCTTCCAAAATGGCCAGTTGTTCCCAACTTGCTGAGTTGCTGTCGGACAGTCAGCAGCACTGACCTCACTTACTAGGGAAATGCAAGAATCCTCTGATGAGGGAAAGCAAATGCTACACCCTGCTCCCACCTACCCTGAAAGGCTTAGAATGCAGGCCCACGGCCGGGGACGGTGGCTCGCGCCTGTAATCCCAGCCCTTTGGGAGGCCAAGGTGGGCCTCCTGACTCACAAGGTCAGGTGTTCAAGACCAGCCTGACCAACGTGGTGAAACCTCGTCTCTACTAAAAATACAAAAATTAGCTGGGCATGGTGGCGGGCACCTGTAATCCCAGCTACTCAGGAGGCTGAGGCAGGAGAATTCGCTTGAACCTGGGAGGCGGAGGTTGCAGTGAGCCAAGATCGCGCCACTGCACTCCAGCCTGGGCGACAGAGCGTGACTCGTCTCAAAAAAAGAAAAAGAATGTAGGCCCACCAGTCCATTCCTGGGGCTGGTGCAGGAAATTCCTGACAATATGCCCACCACTTATTTGCACAAAGCAGCTCGAATTTGTTTCCTCAGTCATGTGTTTCCATTACTTCCTCTAGGAAGATATTCCCTAACCACAGTATTTCTGATGTGAATCTGTTTTGTCTGATCAGTGTTTCCATTACTTCCTCTAGGAAGATATTCCCTAACCACAGTATTTCTGATGTGAATCTGTTTTGTCTGATCAAGATCGTCTTCTTGATTTAGATAAGGGCTACTTTCATGAGCATCCTACTTCCCTTTTGCTCTAGCTCCTTCCCAGGCAACCCACCTGTCCCCAAGGCAAACTAGTCATCCATTTCCCCCTTGTTTCCAATGCTTAGTGAGAAGTGGTGGTAAGGGGCAGTCTAAACTTCTGTGAAGTTTTTTCTGTTTGTTTGTTTAGTTGGTTGGTTTTTTTTTTTGTTTTTTTTTTTGAGACAGGGTCTCACTCTGTCACCCAGGCTGGAGTGCAGTGGCACAATCTCAGCTCACTCCAACCTCCCGCCTCCCAGGTTCAGGTGATTCTCCCCGCTCAGCCTCCCCAGTAGCTAGGACTACAGGTGTGTGCCACCACACCCAGCTAATTTTTCTATTTTTAGTAGAGACGGGGTTTCACCGTGTTGGCCAGGCTGGTCTCAAATTCCTGACCACAGGTGATCTGCCCACCTTGGCCTCCCAAAGTGCTGGGATTAGAGGTGTGAGCCACCATGCCTGGCCACTTCTGTGAAGTTTTATCTAGTGGATTCACAGTGTACACCTGCTAGCTCCCTTCACCAAAGGCCTCTTAGATATACTCCATATACTTTAAAAAAACAGCAAGGGCCTAGCCACTAGAAGCCCTCCAAAGCCCTCTGCATGTCATCCAATAGCTCATTTTCAGTAGTATCTGGGGCCTCCACAGCACCCCTAGATCAAAACAGCAACCAGAATCGGCAGGGAGCCAGCAGGTCTTTCCCGCTCCTCCTCCAATCCTTTAAACGGAGGTTTAGCCAGTGGGAAAAGCAGGAAAAGGATCCTTCTGCAAACCCTCCTTGCGCATGTGCTATGATATTCAAAAGATCCAGTTGAGAAGACAAACGAGGTGACACTATGCCCAAATGGACCCACACTCAAGGGCTTTCCTTGACTGAAGGCAGTCGGACGGGAGTGGCAAGCTGGGGCTGAAGGAGTTCTACATTCTCTGGACGAAGATTCAAAAATACCAAGTAAGATCCCAGAAGTGCGGGTGGATCTGTGTTGGGGAACATTCTGTGCGTATGCTTTAAGATGCAGCAAGCCCTCCACAGAGTGGAGACACATTTCCAAGGGGATTGGGATTTTACCCATAATGAAGCTCAGAGTGAGTAAAGACAGGGCTGAGGAAATGCAAACAAAACACCAACCAGGACTTTGCAGGTGAAGCGGCCTATTCCCTTCCTCCTGATTACTGGGATCATCTAAAGGCCACCATCAAGGGTTTCCTGAAAAGGCTTTTTGACAGCCAAAGTACAAAAATTACATAAGACAAGAACATGGACCTATGGGCGTTGGCTGGCTGATTTGATGGGCATATTTACAAACCAGCTCACAGACAGAAGCAAAATACTCTTAGTTATTTAAGGCAGAAACATGGGTGATTCTTCCAAGGCCAAACTAGAGGCACAGAGCTGGAAAAACTTCATCCCCACTCAGCACATACTAGGGAGGTAACTTGCCAGCTTTGCTTTGGGTCACAGTTCTTACAACTAATTTATGTGTTCCAGAAAATTTACCGAGAAATCGACGTTGACAGGTCTGGTACCATGAATTCCTATGAAATGCGGAAGGCGTTAGAAGAAGCAGGTAACCCTTTATAACTGCATTTTCGTTCGTGGTTTAATCTGTGTGTAGAATATGTGAACACTCATCCTATACTATATAACACAAGATTTGGTAAAGCTATAAAATAAAGTAGGTGCTAGTTTAATACAGACACCTCATTTTAATTCCCCTTTCAAAGACTAATTGGTAAAATTAAATGTAGTAGGATGCTCTGCCCTCTGTGCCTTCTTGAATCCAAGTTTCCTTTGGAGCCGCCTGGCACAGCAAGCAGGCAAAGCCAGCTCTCAACAGACTCCTCCAGGCGCTTCCTTTCTGGTGCAGCGTTGGTTAGGCAGAAATGGAATGTCTCAGCTCGGCCCTTAGGATAAGACCCTAGCAGAATTGGATATCAATAAAAGGACACAAGCGAGTGGTAGACCAGCAAAGCGGGAGACTGCTGGGCTTTGGGAACAAATATGTCAGCATGAGGCTGTTCATTCTATTCGCTGGAATATAATGCTGCCGCAGAGACCCCACACAACATTGGTTTATACGAGGTATGTCTTTCTGTCGTATAGCAATCCCAGCTCCAGCAGTCCACGGCTAGGACGGTGCCTCCTACTATCCTACCATGTCACTATCTGATCACGCTTCCCCCAGCCTCCCCCCATCCATGATGCCCACCGGACCTTCGAGGGTTGCCCTCATCCAAGGGACCTGGGACAGCGTGCCACCACAAATACATGCCGCCAACAGGTTGACAGAAGAAGGGCTCCTTGCCTTTAAGGGCACACAGGCCATTTCTGGTCACACATCCCACCAGCCAGACTGTGATCACAAGGCCTCTGTTGGCTGCAAGGAAGCTGGGACATGCAGTCTTGATGCTAGGTGGCCACAGGCTCAATAAAAATTATTTTACTTTGGAAGGAGGGAGAACAACTATGAGTTTACCAGGAACAGCTTCTGCTCACATATGTCCAGGAAGAATCTGGTCTCCGAGACGATTCAGAGCTAAACAAACCAGCAGCAGCATGGTTAACAACATGAAGCAACCGTGACCATGAGAACAGAAGCAGGCAAGAAAAGACTTGTGTGTCAGCAAGGACACAGGCAGGGTGAAGGTGGACAGTTCAGAAACAAAAGAAACAGCAGAAGGTACTGGCTTTGCAAAATCAAACCAGTCTCATAGAAGAGCAGCCAAGGGACAAAGCAATTATACCTCATTTAAATCACCACATTAGTTCCATAGTCTGTGAGCACAGCTAAATGGTACAATCTAATGCTTAGCAATCAGTTTGTTTGTTCATGTAACTTCAGGTTTCAAGATGCCCTGTCAACTCCACCAAGTCATCGTTGCTCGGTTTGCAGATGACCAGCTCATCATCGATTTTGATAATTTTGTTCGGTGTTTGGTTCGGCTGGAAACACTATTCAGTAAGTGGATATTTGGGGAAAGACTCATTTCAGTTCTGTTGGTATTAAAGTGGACTGCCTTTCACCTCGGTGAAATCATCTAATGTCTTCCAGGAGTTGAGAATGAAATTCCCTCTTTACTAATTTGAGGGTGAGGAAGAAAGCATGTATGGCTATCAATAAAGTCAGTTGCTGAACTGAAAAGAGGATAATGTGATCTCTGTTTCAGCTCACTCACTTGTGACATCCTCTTTTTCTCCTTCCACAGAGATATTTAAGCAGCTGGATCCCGAGAATACTGGAACAATAGAGCTCGACCTTATCTCTGTGAGTCAGCAGCTCGTGCCCCCATCTTGCTTCTAAGGGGATGGGGGAGGCATGGGGCGGAAAGGGCTGTTACTTGAGTGACCTGCTTTTTCAAGTTTTGCTTTAAAGAGCTCTTGGTCTGTCGGGGCCAGGCCTGTACACGGCTGTAAGATCCCACAACGCACTTTTACTTGCAGTTGTTTTCCATCCACCTATTCTCAAGTCCAAAATGCACGCCTGGCTCCCTCTTCCCATGAGCTTTGAGTTGAGTGTAGCTCAAGGTTAAACTAAGGAGTGGCTGCAGGATCATGCTTAGAAAAATGAACTCCTGATTAGCATGCAAGGGAGAGAACATGCTTATATAAAGAAATCCTTCGGCTGAAATTCAAGTTGGGTTTTGGGAAGATCCATCATTCTTAGAATGGATCTACTTAAAATACTTTGTGAGCAAATTAGTTTTCTCTACTCCCTCTCCGTTTAAGATAAAACTAACACTAGTAAATATGTTTGCCATTTATTATTATTATTGCACTCACGTGTCTGGAACCCTAGCAATGCACGTCTTTGAAATGATCATCAATCTGAATTAAGTGGGTATGCTAATTTCACAAAAAGCAAAGTGTAAAATGTTCTCATGTCATCCCAATGACAGGAAGTTCTCTCACTGAAAGAAAGAAGCCAGGTGGGATATACTTCCATTATCACCTGGCTCCAGTCAGCATTTCCGCTATACTCTGGGAAGGCCACAGAGGGCCGGGTGAAGTGGCTGACACTGGGTGAGAATGGTAGTTGTCAGTCCCGTCCATGTAACAGAGGAGCGAAGTGGTGAGGGGGGCAGGTCTGAGGCACTGGCAGCTCTTTTCCATGGATTTTGAACTCTGGAGGAAGCCAGCAACTAAGTAACTGTCTCATTCTGCTATGATGCATTGTATTAGCAAAGTGAAAATATAGTCTATCTGGTTACAAATAACACTAACTTGCTTAAAACTTTACATATCCTAGGAAATATCTCTACCCCTAGATTGCAATGTAGAGTCAACCCCGTCTCTAAAAAAAATGAAAAATTAGGCTGGGCGCAGTGGTTCATGCCTGTAATCCCATCACTTTGGGAGGCCAAGGCGGGTGGATCACCTGAGGTCAGGAGTTCAAGACCAGCCTGGCCAACATGGTGAAACCACGTCTCTACTGAAAATACAAAAATTAGGGCTGGGCGTGGTGGCTCACATCTATAATCCTAGCACTTTGGGAGGCCAAGGCGGGCGAATCACCTGAGGTTGGGAGTTCGAGACCAGCCTGAGCAACATGGAGAAACCCCATCTCTACTCAAAATACAAAACTAGCCAGGTGTGGTGACACATGCCTGTAATCCCAGCTACTCGGGAGGCTGAAGCAGGATTGCTTGAACCCGGGAGGTGGAGGTTGCAGTGAGCTGAGATTGCACCATTGTACTCCAGCCTGGGCAACAAGAGCAAAACTGCATCTGAAAAAAAAATTAGCTGGGCATGGTGGCGGGTGCCTGTAAATACGTTACTCCGGAGGCTGAGGCAGGAGAATCGCATGAACCGAGGAGGTGGAGGTTGCAGTGAACTGAGATGGTGCCACTGCACTCCAGCCTAGGCAACAAGAGCAAGACTCTGTCTCAGAAAAAAAAATAAAATAAAAAATTAGCCAGGCATGGTGGTGCGTGCCTGTAGACCCAGCTACCCAGGAGGCTAAGGTGGGAGGAACACCTGAGCCCAGAAGTCAAGGCCGCAGTGAGCCATGATCTCCCCACTGCATTCCATCCTGGGCAACAGAGCAAGGCCCTATCTCAAAAAATTTAAAATAAAATAAATAGAGTCAACACAACTGTGACATGAAACATGCCCCATGTTAAGTTCTGGAAATCCTAGCCTGTCATTCTTGCTGGATATCCTATTCTACCCCAGCCACCCACCCCCACCCCAGGGTCCACCTGGCCTGCCTGCTCAGTCCACTCCCTCCGCATCTCCTCTGAGAAGCATCTCCTTACCCACTGGCTTTTCCTGCCACTCCTAAGCCTCACCTTTTGCAGGTTCCTGGAGATCCTTGCTTCTCATAGTCTTTGCTAAGGATGAGCCATGTTCAGAAGCTCTCCCTTCAGTCTGCAGGGATTTCAATCTTGGCTGCAGATTCCATCACGTGGGGAGCTTTGCCAAAGTGCTGGTGTCCTGGCTGTATCCCAGACCAGTTGAATCAATCTGATTTAAAGTTTCCATATCACTACAACTTAGAACCAATGCTGAACACCATTGGTTGCAGGGATATTCACATCCCAAACTAACTTCTGATGTGGTATCTGAGGCAGAGATGTGAAAATGCTAATTTCTGTTGTGTGAATTTCACTTTTCTTGTGTGCCATCAACCCTGTAATATGATTAATGACCACTTAATGCAAATCACACAGACTACTGACCTGTTAAAAGCTAGACTCTAGAAATCAGGTAAGAAAAATATGAGTTAGTGCACTGATATCGTAGCCCTCGATCAGCTTTTCTAGTACAAGTTTTTTGGAACAATCTACAGGTACTTAAATAGCCTTTAATTTTAAAAGTGGTCACTGAGCTGACTTGGTTTTTTTTCCTTCCTCACAGTGGCTCTGTTTCTCAGTACTTTGAAGTTACAACTAATCTGCCTGAAGACTTCTCATGATGGAAAATCAGCCAAGGATTAAGCTTCCATAGAAAAACACTTTGTATCTGGACCTCGAAATTATGGGAACATTTACTTAAACGGATGATCATAGCTGAAAATAATGATACTGTCAATTTGAGATAGCAGAAGTTTCACACATCAAAGTAAAAGATTTGCATATCATTATACTAAATGCAAATGAGTCGCTTAACCCTCGACAAGCTCAAAGAAAGCTTTAAATCTGTAAATAGTATACACTTTTTACTTTTACACACTTTCCTGCTCATAGCAATATTAAATCAGGAAAAAAAATGCAGGAAGGTATTTAACAGCTGAGCAAAAACATTGAGTCACTCTCAAAGGACACCAGGCCCTTGCAGGGAATATTTAAGCAACTTCAAGTTTTAAAATGCAGCTGTTGATTCTACCAAACAACAGTCCAAGATTACCATTTCCCATGAGCAAACTGGGAAACATGGTATATCATGAAGTAATCTTGTCAAGGCATCTAGAGTCCAGGTGAGAAGACTCACCTCTGTTGCTTGGGTTAAACAAGAGACAGGTTTTGTAGAATATTGATTGGTAATAGTAAATCGTTCTCCTTACACTCAAGTTCTTGACTCTATTCGGCCTTATACATATGGTCTTACAAAGACCAAAGGGATTCTGCGCTTGATCAACTGAACCAGTATGCCAAAACCAGGCATCCAATTTGCAAACCAATTATGATAAAGGACAAAATAAGCTGTTTGCCACCTCAAAACTTTATGAACTTCACCACCACTAGTGTCTGTCCATGGAGTTAGAGGGGACATCGCTTAGAAGTTCTTATAGAAAGGACACAAGTTTGTTTCCTGGCTTTACCTTGGGAAAATGCTAGCAACATTATAGAAATTTTGCCTTGTTGCCTTATCTTCTTCCAAATGTACTGTTAAATAAAAATAAAGGGTTACTCCATGCAATCACACCATGCCATGTTTTCCTTCCTGGAGGGCAGCCCCACAGGACAGTTTATGAGCACACATGATTATAGCTTGTTTCTACTTTAACAAGGTATGCTGCCTCTGTAAATTCATGTATTCAAAGGAAAAGACATCTTGCCTATAATTAAAATGTGGAACTATAAAATTTTTTAAAATCCAAATCAGAAACTTTGATAATCTGACCATAACATAAGGGAAGCTCTAATTTCTACTGCTTGCTGATCTGCTGTTAGGCAGCACAGAGACGGATGTGCCTCTCAGGAAGTTCCCTGCTCGACCTTGGCCAGCTCCCCCTGGGGTAGGGACAAGCAAGGGAGCTGCGAATACATGCAGATGAAGTCACTGGTCCGGTGCTTGTGGTTCTTGATGAATCATTTCCTCAGGATGACTTGAGATAAGCAAATGCCATCCTAATATTTCCTGAACAAGGTGAGACGATGGATTTCCGAAACTCGGCTCAAATGAGTTGAAGTTCTCTTGCTTGCCGAGTGGATTTTGAGGGCAAAGGGGAAGCTGGTGGCCATGAGAGTGCAGGAGCCCCAACCTCCTCGCATCGGTGATTTCTCTGTCCAGCTGCACAGGTGGCAGGAAATAGGTGGGAGATGTTTGGACTGACTCAAGATTGGAGGTGGGCAAGGGAAGGGTGGCTGAAGGATCAGGGGACAAGGGAATGGACAGTGGGGACTGAAGTGGTTGCAACACAGGACCCCAGGGTCCAGGCTGGGAGGGGGTGGGAGTGAAGGGCAGCAGGGATCAGCTTTTGATTCTGAGGAAGAGAGTGGTCTCCAGAGACTAGGTGCACAGTGGAGCAGGAAGGAGGCCCCTCCCGTCCGCAGAGGCCATTCCAAACCTGGACTACTGTGCTGGGGGCCCTGCGTCTCCTGGTGCACTTTCATCTGTGGGACTGACCTAGTCTCTGAGATAACATTAAATAAATAAGGTATATGTTTATCAGAGCAAATTTAGAAAAGACTGAAAAAGAAAAGGGAATAGAGATTACCAAGTATCCTGAGTTTTCCCACCTAGTATAACATTTGCTAATGCCTGTTTTACAGGGGGGCAAAAATAGTTAAGCAAATAGATGATAAGCAAAGTAAACCTCAACTTTCTGAGCCTGTATGAACTCACCAACCCCTGGCACCCCCGCCACCAACCCTCACTACTTCCCTCCTGGGTCTCTGCTCTGAATTGCAGTCTTGGGCCCATCGGTCAGCCAGCCCTCTATCAATTAGTTCCTCTCTCTCTCTCTCTTTCCCTCTCCTGTTTTTCTTTCCACAGCTCTTCCCTCACAGCATGTAAACGTATATAAATGCCTACCACATCCTAAAGTATACTTAATACTCTTACCTCCCCTGCTGTAGCCTCTCCTTCCTCCAGAGCCGAGCCTCTGCCTCCGGAGAAGCTGTCCACACTGGATCTCAATTCATTTTCCACCCACTACAGTCTGGCTAGTCACCTACCTCTCTTTGCTGCTGCTTTTTATGATCACCAGTTACCTCCTAATGCCAAATCCTATAAACATCTACCAGCCATTATCTCCCTGGACCTTTCTGCTGCCTTTAACACCATTTACGATGCTCCTGAGAACCCACATTCCTTTGGTTTCCTTCAGGTCTGCTTCTCTGGCTAACTCCCATCTCCTTTCATGTGACACTCCCCACATCCCCAGTGACTCCACTGCCGTTAGAATGTGCACAGCTGGTTTGCATACTCTCCCCTTTAGCACGGTCTGTTCCCCACCTGCTTTATTCCCTTTTATTTTGTAAAGACCTAAAAACTGTGCTACCATAAAAACATGACTATAGCATCAATACACAAGAATTGTTCAACATTAGACAAATGATCCAATGACATGATGGAATATTAGGAAGCCATTAAAATTCATGTTAATAGGCCAGGCATGATGGGTCACGCCTGTAATCCCAGCACTTTGGGAGGCTGAGGCAAGTGAATCACTTGAGGTCAGGAGTTCAAGGCCAGCCTGGCCAACATGGCAAAACCCTGTCTCTAATAAAAATACAAAAATTAGCCAGGTGTGGTGGCGCAGGCCTGTAATCCCAACTACTCAGGAGGCTAAGATGAGAATCACTTGAACCCGGGAGGTGGAGGTTGCCATGAGCCAACATCGCGCCACTACACTCCAGCCTAGGTGACAGAATGAGACTCTGGCTCAAAAAAAAAAAAAAATTCATGTTAATATTTATGATACAGTATCAAGTATAATATAGGAGAATGCAGAATTGCTTAAACAATAAGCTCTCAACTATATATAGAGAAAAAAATCATAGATAAGACTACAAAGAAATAGGTCCAAGTGTGAATGGTACCTCCAGAGTGGTCTTTTTCCCTCCCTCCTTCATAATCTTTTTCTGTACTATTTCTATAAGGAGCTTTGATATAAGGATACTTACTTTAATAATAAAACAAATTAAAGAACAGAAAGACTAACAATGATGTTCTCAGTTTAGAATTAAGGAATATAAAACTGGGATCACAGTTCCCTAATTTTCACATCATCTCTGTTCATACATCTGTGTAATTCTTTAGTTTGCCAAGTACCTTCATGCACAGAACATAGGTTTTCCTCGACAACTCGGAAGCATGCCAAGGCAATGGCATTAAACTCCACAGATGAGGGAACAAGGCTCGGGGAGGTCAAGTGTCCTTGGCAAGGTCACCTGACGGGTAAGTACGACAGCCCAGGACTAGAATCCATGTTGTTTCCTGTAGTTGTAACATATTAACACAAACTTAGTGGCCTAACAAAATAGCCATTATCTCACAATTCTGTAGATGAGAAGTCCAACGCTGGTCTCACTGGACTAATGCATTCCTTCTGGAGACCTGGGGAGGATTCATTTCCAGCCAGGCCCACTCAGGTTAGCAGAGTTCAGTTCCATGTGGCCATAAGGACTGAAGTCCCCATCTCCTGGCTGGGCCAGTCGCGGGTCTTTCTCAGCTTCCATGTTCCCTGACCCACACATTCCATGACCCCCTTCATCTTTAAAGCCAATGACAGCAGGTCAAGTCTTCACACTCCAAGTCTTGCCCCACCTGCCCTCCTGCCTCAGCCCTCCTGCCTTCCTCTCCCGCTGTGAAGGGATCTTGTGATTACGGTGGCCCACCAGGACAATCTAGGCTAAACACCCTATTTTAAGGTCAACTGATTCGTAAACTTAATTAAATCTTAAAAGTCCTTCAAAGCAGTTCAGTAAGTCGTCAAAACCTAGCATCACGGATAGGTTCTTGGTAACTGCAAATTAGAGCAAAATTATGTAAAACAAACCAACAAGAAACAGGAGGCACTCGAATAACATCACTTCATGTTGTACCATTAGAACACTGATGAGAAAAAGAAATGGTTTTGTTACATACCTTTTCACTTTAAGTGAGTTTTGGCCAGGTGCGGTGGCTCACACCTGTAATCCCAACGCTCTGGGAGGCCTAGGTAGGAGGACCGCTGGAGGCCAGGCATCAGAGATCAGCCCCGGGCAGCATGGCGAGACCCTGTCTCCTGTCTCCCAAAAAAAAAAAAAAAAGAAAGAAAAGAAAAAAATAAATAAGTCACAGTTTCTAAGAACCTAATGATGATGTTAAGTAAAGACTTATTGTACCAAGATTAGTGATACAAGGAATAACCACGAGATAGGGATGGGGGAGCGAGGAATCTTTAGAATTCTGCCTACCACACGTCTTCTGATGTTTAGTTTATGTTGTCACTCCTTCTCCGTTACTCTCGAAAGTGTTATTCTCAAAGTTATGTTATGTTCTTTCATCTACTTTTCTTGCTAGAATTTAGCTACTCATAAAAATGTGTAAGGAAGAGTGACCATGGTTTTTCATTTGTATCTTCTACTAAAGTAGTTCCACTAAGCAAATGGGTTTGGAAACAATTCACAAACCTATTAACATATTAATAAAATGATGTGGAGATTTTGCCTATATAAGTTTTCACCCCACAAATCAATGAGGACACTAAAACAGTCTACTAGAGGCTCTAGGTAAAATGTAAAGTAGGCTTCTATCACCATGATCTCTACAGTATTTTATTTTTAAAACCACTTACATTGAATCACTTGGCTGGTAAAAAAAAACTCTTATTACAATACATATACTTATGTTAAGCAGTTTGTTCTTTTTCAGCTGGGTATGATATCCCAATGGCTTGTGACTATTAAACAAGTTCTATTTATTACATCAAAAACAAAAACCAGTAAACAGCTTAGCATCAAAAAGTTTATTACAACTGATTTTAAAGTCAGCTATGATCTTGACAAATATTACGGGTAAGTCTGTAGCAAGTTTCTAATTTCTGAGATACAAAAGACAATAAATACAGATTAAAATTCAGCCTACCAACAAGATTCTACATCTAATTACTGGTACTGTAGCTTAGTTTCAATATTTCAAACATATGTATAATTCTTAAGATACTACAAGAACTCATATAATAAAGTTATTGTTCACTGACGACCAACTAACAGTTCTTCACTGACAATATACAAGTGTGCAGTGCCTTCGAGCCTTCAGGTGAGCCCCCCAAGGGCCTGCTGGTGCCGGGGACAATCAGAGACAGCGATGTGATGGCACTGGTCCTTTCTGGCAGGAGGATTGGTTTAGGAGCAGCTGCTGAAAACACTCACTAAACAAGACAGAGAGCTGATTTCCCAACTGCCCAATAAATGGTCCTATTTACTAGACAGGATTCTTGTAGAAAACAGGATTGTCGCTGTATACTTCTCTGAGCGCTACACGGGACAACTCTGCCCCAACACGGTATGGCCTGCTGACGTAGATGCTTTATTTCATCATGCTAAATGTCCTCTAATGGTGAATTCTTCAATCCTTCATTTTCTTCTAGAGACATTCTTCATCGCTTTCAAGCTACATTGTCATTAAAATAAGTCTTGTGAAATTTTTGCCAAAAATAATCGTATTACTTCTGCTTAACAGAGATTAATTCTTCATTGACTAAAATTCTGTGTGAAGTTTCAGGCCAAGCTCCTTTGTCTTGGTTTAATTCTTGGGTATAGCTGCAAGAGAGTTTAAAAAATATTTACATACTATAATAGATGTGTGAGAATATAACAAAATTTCAAGAAATAATGAGGTTAGGGGACAGATGTCATGGGAAGGAAATCAAAGTGAGAAAAGCACTCTTTGTGGTGTGTGTGGTACCTAGAGCTTTACGTTTAGCAACGTGCTCATCAGCTAGACTGCACAGGACGTCTTCAAACATCACAAGGGCCCGTCAACTGTGACAGCTCTACAAAGCAGCAATATAAAAACCCATGACAGTTCTGGGTATTAACTCAATCTGCACAGCTTGTTGAGCTGTAAATCGGCTCTAACAAGGAAGGCAAACTGCTGTATGCTCTACATTCCAGCATTTGGAGCTTCTATTAGGAAGGAAGAAAGAGACTGAATTCTTTTACCTTTATTCACAATGGACATGACATTGTGTCATGGGACTTCAGACTGTCAGAAATGAAATGCCACAGATTAAAAGTCTATAAATTTAAGGAAGATTGGGTGGAGTTTTTTGCTTTAGAATTCTGTGGTTTTGTGTTTCCACAAGAGCTGTAAAGGTGAGTCCTAGTGAAGGTTGCAAGGCCTCTAGGCCTGAGCCAGGACCAAGTCAAACTGGTAAATTCAACTGACACACCAAACAAAAGCAGCCCCTCTTGACAAAAGAAGAGGAAGAAAAAGGATTACTCAAAGAAAGTAGAAGCATAGACTTTAATTACATCCCAATTAAAATTTTTTAAAGTGATAAATAAATAATTTAAAAAAGAAAAAGAGTCAGACTTCCAGTTAAAACTAAAAAACTGGTGGATCCATGTTAAAGAAAATATTATTTTTCTATCTGAAAAAAAGACATTTAGCTAATACAATTTTCTAGACTTCTATCTGAGCCCTAACTACATATATGCACTCTCCTTTAAAAACAAAAAAATCAGGAAAACAAAAAAAAAACACCAAAAAGTGGTGTAGAGGATACTTCTAACAAGAAAAGATTTCCAAAGTACTAAGAAAATCTAAATTTAGGACTAAAATGAAAATCTTCAGTCCAGTCTGTTAATTTCAGAATCTTCTAAGCACCACACACATGAGAGAGAACTCACTCTTTGACCCACTGCTCCCACACTTGGGAACATGCAATGTTCCCCGTGTCATTAACCACAGGACCTCTGTGTTAGAAAATTTAAATAATTCAAAAGATCTATTGTGGCCGGGCGCGGTGGCTTTTGGAGGCCGAGGTGGGTGGATCAGAGGATCAGAGTCGAGACCACAGGAAACCTGTCTCTTAAAATACAACAAAAAAATTAGCCGGGGTGTGCCAATTTAAAAAAAGAAAATAAAAGACTCAAGTAAGCAACTAGTTCTAAGAAGGTAAAGTCTTTCCCAGATAAGAAACTATACAAAACAAAAGGGCTTATTTACCGTTGATGTTTATCAGAGAAGGAAAGTTACTGTAGCCAAGAGACTGTACTTCTCCAGTGCTAGAGACTCTGGAGAAGCAACTGAGGGTGCTTGAAAGAGAACAACCTTTATATTTCTACTTTCCTCTGGTAATCTGAAAGCTTATTTTTTTAAGACAAGGTCCACTCCGTCACCCAGGCTGGAGTGCAGTGGCACGATCTCGGCTCACCACAACCTCTGCCTCCCAGGCTCAACCGATTCTCCGAGTAGCTGGGATTACAGTATTTTTAGTAGAGACAGGGTTTCACCATGTTGGCCAGGCTGGTCTCAAACTCCTGACCTCAAGTGATTCTCCTGCCTCAGCCTCCCAAAGTGCTGGGATTACAGGCATGAGCCACTATGCCGGGCCCCTGAAAGTTTTTTTAAGGGCTGCATAGTCTAATTTTATTTGTTTTTCACTTTCATTATTCTTTAAAGTTACATTATGATCACCCAAATGAATACTGTCTAATCATCTATTCAAAACTTATTATGAAATGTTTATTTCATAATAAATTTTGCTGTCAGGACAGCAGCAGTCAAGGTGTATAAGTTATTTACACTGCACATTAGACAAACAACAATGTGGAAGGGAGAGTCAGGGAAAGATGCTGGTCAGAATCCAGGCAGTCAGGTCCCAACACTGAAGTCATTTCAAGGAATCCCATTGAAAGTAATGCCTAGGCAGTGGATCATTCACAGACACAATCCTGTTCATAGCCTAGATGCCAGAGTAGAAGCTCCATGTGGGTGGAGGCCATGTCCATCCAACATTTGATGAAAAGACCAAGAACAGCATCTACCATTTGCTCTCTGTTAGACCTCTGAGTTATCCCCACACCAATCTTGGGAGGCAGGATTCTCCAGCCCTCCCCACGTTCCTTCTGCAGCCTGGATATCCAGATAACAGGTGCTGCAGATGGAGCTGAAGCAACATGGAGGCCAGTGCTCACAACCTACACACCATCTTCTGTGTATCACAACTGGCTCTTCCTTTCCTCAACCCTTTCCTTCCTTCCTCACCAAGAGCAGATTTTGCAAGCACTTTAAACTTTTATCTCAATCTCTCAATTACCCTGATCATTTCTCTCACTCTTTCATACATCCTCCATGCCCCTTGCACACACACAACTGCTATAAGAGAACAGCTGAATCTACAAAGAGCTTAATGCAAAGCCCTGGAATCTGTTATCCCGCTTTCTCTCCTCTGTCTGACCATATGCCAGCCTTCCCCTGAAAATATTCCAGGAGAATCTTTATATGATGACAGCAGTCCCATTGTACTACACTATAGAAGTGGTACATATGTGCTGGCATGATATTATTTTCTGGCTTTTTATGAAATATAAATCAAATAGTACAGAAAAACAAAGAATCTTGTCCTTAATGTCCTGCTGAAGCTCTCTACCAGATTTGCAAATCCTGATTTAGACAGATTAAAAATTGATTTCAGATGTCACAGGCTCAATTCCAATCATATTATCTAGTTATCTTTAGTCTGTTTATAAATGTAGGGAGGACCCCTGACCTCCAGGGCTGGCAAACATATGTTATTGATCATAATAAGAATCACTGAAAATGTGGCTTTAAGTCTAAGACTATCAAAATGTTTAAATTCCATGTCTTATTAACAAAGGGCAGTTGGGTGCACTGTATCCAAAACATACAGCAGTTTTTACAGAGCCCCTCTCTGGCACATATGAAAACACCGTAAGCGTCAGACTAACTTACTCCCAGCAAGTTGCGTGGAACATATCCCTCCTTATCATTAAGGCGCGCCCACCACCATTCGATTTCATCTTCGTCTTCCCTGTGGATGATTGTCATGCAGTCTCCTTCTTTCATGGGCAGCTCATCATCATTCTGAGGTTCATAATCCCAAAGTGCATAAATGACTCCTTTATTCATTATGCCCATCTTCTCCTGAACTCCTAAAATCATGATAGTCAGATAAAGCACAGAATATACAACTTGGAGTATACCACTCTATAACTTTTAGCTAAATGAAACAAAATGGGAAGAAACAGGTACAGGCTGGAATGTTAGTACTACATTAAATATACAATAAAATGTCCTGAGGTAGGGGGTAGGGTGCAGTGGAAGGCAACAGTGTATAGGGAACATACGAAGGACACATTACTATATGCTATCATCTCTAAAACAGCTCTAAAACCTAGCACTTTATAAGCATCTCTTAAAGGAGCTACTCAGAGTACAAAAACCTTTGCAAGCTTAGGAACTAAAAAAAGAACTGTTCAAGTCTAGGATATTAAAAAAGTGAATGATATGCCTGTCCAATTTCAGCCTACTCCCAAATGTAATGACTAAGGAACTCTAGAAACATTACTTCATTCTTTACCCAAAATTCAGAGCAGACAGAGAAAAAAAGATGGAGGCACAATGGTCTCTATGAATTTCTGAATGGGAAAAACAGAGGAAAAAATATAGAGAGAATATGTTAGAATGCAAAAATATGGCATTTTAGACATGATCAAAGTCTTCATATAATCAACTCTAATATAGTAAGAATCCGAATCTTAAAAGATGTCAAAATCCTTAAACTAGGAAGGGAAAAATCCTCAGAAGTCCACCTTTCACCAGAGTTAGTAACAGATTTGTAAATTAACTACACATTTAAGTTTTGCCCTTCTTCACTTATACATTCCTATCCTAAAGGGCAATGCTAGTAAGAAATAACAATCATCAACTGGCAGGCAATAGGAAAAAAGCAGAGGAGATGGAAAATAACTAAGGTAATAAAGTTCTCAGCAATTCAGAATTATTATTTTCACTTTTATAATTTTTTAAAAACCAGGAAAATACTTGCTAGCTTTTGAATAGTTAGCTTTTTCAGCTTATGTGAGCACTACACTATTGATTATGAAATTATTCCTATATCAACTAATGATATAGCACACAGTATATTTCTCTCACTGGGAAAAACTGAAACAAGAAATTGTTCTTTTCTAAAAGAAGGCTCTGCCAATCTAAAGAGACAATTTCCAACTTTTCTTTTTTAAAGATGACATGCAAAGCATGACACTCCCATGGTGATCAAACTTTATACAACTGTAATTTCACAAAGTTTTTTAAATGGCCACAGTGTCTGAGATGGGAATGAAGAAAGACGTAGGAGATTCTGGGTATTTTAGTATACTCAAAGTAATAGCTCAAGTCCCAATTTGCAATAAATTAGGGACCAGGGTCTTGCCCAGGCTGGTCTAGAATTCCTGGGCTCAAGGAGATCCTCCCACTTCAGCATCCAAAGTGCTGGGATTACAGGCGTGAGCCACTGCACCCAGCCTCCAATAAATCATTAGGAATGGAGAAAAATTCTCATTACTTTGCTATTTATCAGATTAAGAGTTGTAAATTACTTTTTAAAAATTTTTTTGAGGGGACTAAAAACATGCTGTGTTACCAGTAACTTGGGAAATGCAAACTAAAGCTACAATGAAGTATCCCTCCAAATCCAAGAGTCAAAGAGAATGTGGAGTAAAAGGAACCCTCCGCTAGATGTGTATCACTGTGACCTGGCAAGTCCACTTGCAGATAAACACCAGAAGACAAGTACCAAAATGTTCACAGGGATGTTTATAGTGGAAAGAAAGGAAGGAGGGAGGGAAGGAGGGAAGGAGGGAAACAGCACACATGTCCTTCGAAAGCAGAATAAAAAGATAAATTGTACAGTGAAAATAAACTATAGCTACAGGCAACACGAGTGAATCTCAAAAACAATGTTGAATCAGAAAAGTAGGCCACAGAATCACCAGTATGATTTTATATAAAGGGCAAAAACAAGCAAAACTGAAAATATTAGTTATAGGATTCATATACAAATGATGTAATTATTTTACAAAACAAGGAATGCTAAACGTGAAAGCAGTGGTCACTACAGATGTGAGAAGGGGCCACATCAGGGAGGGGAGTCCAAACGATGTCAGAGACAGTGGTTATGTTCTGTTTCCTAAGGTGGGTACACAATTACTCACTGTGTGTAATCTACTATCATTACTACTTAAACAGCACATCCTGGTATCTATGATATACTTCATAAATTTTAAGAATCTGACCAAATATCCCTAATGTTTAAAAAAAATCATATTCCATGTCTAAATATAGGTCAGATGGTCAATAAATTTAATACAGCAAAATACATATTAACACAGTTTATATATGTGTGTGTGTGTGTATGTGTGTGTGTGTGTGTATATTTTTTTTCTCCCGAGATGGAGTCTCGTTCTGTCGCCTAGGCTGGAGTGCAGTGGCGCGACCTCAGCTCACTGCAAGTTCCTCCTCCAGGGTTCATGCCATTCTCCTGCCTCAGCCTCCCCAGTAGCTGGGACTACAGGCGCCTGCCACCATGCCTGTCTAATTTTTTTGTATTTTTAGTAGAGACGGAGTTTCACCGTGTTAGCCAGGATGGTCTCATCTCCTGACCTCGTGATCTGCCTGCCTCGGCCTCCCAAAGTGCTGGGATTATAAGCGTGAGCCGCCGCGCCCGGCTTTTTTTGTGTGACAAAGTTTCATTCTTGTTGCCCAGGCTGGAGTGCAATGGCATGGTCTCGGCTCACTGCAACCTCCACCTCTGGGTTCAAACAGTTCTCCTGCCTCAACCTCCCAAGTAGCTACAGATGCCCGCCACCGCAGCTGGCTAATTTTTGTATTTTTAGTACAGATGGAGTTCCACCATGTTGGCCAGGCTGATCTCGAACTTCGACCTCAAGAGATCCACCTGCCTCGGCCTCCCAAAGTGCTGGGATTACAGGCATGAGCCACCACACCCGGCCAACACATTATACTAACGCCCATAACTTCAGCACTTTGGAAGGCCAAGGTGGGAGGATTGCTTGAGCCTAGGAGTTCAGGGTTGTAGTGAGCGATGATCACACCACTGCATTCCAACCTAAGTAACAGGGCAAGATTGTCTCAAAAACAAAATACATATATAAATATATAAAATTTATAATTATATATATAAATTTTTAAACATGTTACTATATCAAAATATTCTACGGTCCAGAGTTCAAAACATAAACAAAGGTTGGGCATGGTGGCTCATACCTGTAATCTCAGCTCTGGGAGGCTGAGACAAGAGGATTCTTTGAGGCCAGGAGTTTGAGACTAGCCTGGGCAACAGAGTGAGGCCCCATCTCCAAACGAAATTTAAAAGGTCAGGCATGGTGGCTCACACCTGTAATGCCAGCACTTTGGGAGGCCAAGACAGGCAGACTGCCTAAGCTCAGGAGTTTGAGACCAGCCTGGACAACATGGCAAAATCCCATCCATCTCTACTAAAAATGCAAAAACTAGCTGGGTGTGGTGGTACATGTCTGTAGTCCCAGTTACTCTGGAGGCTGAGGTGGAAGGATCACCTGAGCCCTGGCAGTCAAGGCTGCAGTGAGCTGTGATTGTGCCACTGCACTCCAACCTGAGTGACAGAGCAAGATCCTACCTCAAAAATAAATAAATAAATATAATAAAAAATTAGCCAGGTGTGATGGCAGGTGCCTGTGGTCCCAGGTATTTGAAAGCCTGAGGCAGAAGGGTCATCTGAGCCTGGGAGTTTGCGGCTACAGTGGGTGATGACCATGCCACTGCACTCCAGACTGGGTGACAGAGTGAGACCTTGCCTCTAAAAAATAAAATAATCACAAATATCAACAATAAAAACTACCAGCTGAGAAAGATGAAGAAGGGAATTTGAGGTTTGTGGTTCTCTGACCCCTCTCTCTTCGTATCTAGGGCCTGAAAAAAGACCTAGAGACACAGGGAAAAGTGTTCAGCAGAGAGGGCACCTTAGGGGTCTTCCAATCAACTGGGAAAGGAGTTACTGAAAACTTGAGCAGTATGGAGTTCTGGGACCTCCTTATTTGTCTCTGTCTTCCCTCCTTCTTTAATTCCTCTCAAGCCCAACTAAAGAGGAAAACTTACCTCAACTTCTAAGCCTTGTAAACAAAAAAAATTTTCCTTGTAAATACAAATGCCAATCAACATATATCTATCTAAAACTTCAAGTCCATTTTCCTCTAGGTACAGATCGGATGTTAGCAACCAGAATCATAAACTCAAAATCAAGAAAACAAAAGAGAAAAAAATAAAAGACAGCTCCAAAGTATATGTTGCCTTTATTTCACTTTACGACAAGTTTGATTTTTAGGAAAACTTGGACCATTTGGGTTCTTAAACTGATCCTTCACTCCCTTGATCATGTTGTTAGGAGAGGGGGGTCTGTTTACTTATTTGCAAGGATACACCATCAATCTATAAGTACTAAAGCCTTAATAGAGGATCTTTTGATGGTCAAAGTCATTAACACCACTAGGTCAGATGCTGCAGCACTGTCTTGTGTAATTGAAGAAGTCCCTGACAATAGCTGTTTCTAAGCATACAAACAGAAGCTGTATTATCTGTGACCAAGGCTGTTGTATTTTCAAGGCCCAAGACTATGGATAACACAAGATTTTTTCCAAACAAAAGTAATTATTGAATTATACCCTGGAGATACAGAATAAATGAATGCAGTAATCAATACATTTAGTTCTACTTGTCACATACCATAAAGAAATTGGGAGCACTGAGTGTAGCCTTCCTCCATTTCCTCGCACTTATCTGCAGCAGTCTGCATGTCACTGTAGGTCATGGCAAACACAGCGGCTCCCGACTCCACCAAAAACTTACACACTTGGACGTTGTTACATGAGGCAGCACAATGTAATGGAGTCCTGTGAAGCAAGATACAAGGGCTAGAACTGTTTTCCTAAACTGAATGACACCTGCTGATATCTGGAAAGAAAGTTCTTGAGTCTCTCATCTACCAAGTTTTCTTCTGAAAACCTCTTAAACAGTTTTTTAAAAACCAGTTCAACACAGATTATTGAACCTATCAAAGACTTACAGCCACAAATGAAAATTTCAGAGAGTCATGGACCACACTGGGGCTGGGAGCTTGGCAAAGGGTGAGAAGAATCAAGGATGTGAATAAGCAGAAATGAAATGTGTATAAACATTTAAGAAAAACAATATTAAAATGGATTTAGTTCTATGTCCTGGAGTACCCAGCCTAATTCTTTCTGTCAGAGTAGTAGGCCTAACAGTCCTTAAGTTATACACTTTCACTCAAAACACTGGCCTTTAAATATCTATTTATCGTCATCAATTTTGAAGGAATTAAGTTGCATATATGAACTACTTTTATATTTTTTAAATCCCAAGTTAAAATAAATTTTAATTGAAAAAATTTGTCAAATCAATTGAGACCAGAAAAGTGACTGTAAAATACACACATTTCAATCTACTACAGGTAACTGGTCAGCAGGAATTTATTAATACCATGAAAGAGAACCCTCTCCAGCATCTCAAATGTTTTATAATAGATTATAAATGACCCTAGACTAATAGTAAAGGTATAAGAAGAGCCAATACCACGGTCCAAACTCAAAAGTTGAGTGTGAAAATGTTAATCAGGCTCTAAAGTACATAAGATTTAGTTTCTTTACTCTTTCCTCTCCTCTTTATTCTCCTTGGAGAACAGACTTGAAAAAAAAAAAATACATAGACCAGGCACAGTGGCTCCCAGCACTTTGGGAGGCCGAGGCGAGCAGATCACCTGAAGTCAGGAGTTTGAGACCAGCCTGGCCAACATGGTAAAACTCCAACTCTACTAAAAATACAAAAATTAGCCGGGCGTGTAATCCCAGCTACTGCGGAGGCTGAGGCATGAGAATCACCTGAACAGGAGGCAGAGGTTGCAGTGAGCCAAGATCACACCAGTGCACTCCAAGGTGACACAGTCTCAAAAAAATTTTTATTTTTTATTTTTTGGCCAGGCACAGTGACTCACACCTGTAATCCTGGCACTCTGAGAGGCCACGGAGGGCGGACCACTTGAGTTCAAGGGTTCAAGACCAGCCCGGGCAACACAGCAAAACCCCGTCTCTACTAAAAATACAAAAAAAATAGCCAGGTGTGGTGGTACACACCTGTGGTTCTAGCTACTTGGGAGGCTCAGATGGGAGGTTGCTTCAGCCCAGAGGGCAGAAGTTACAGTGAGCCAAGATTGTGCCACTGCATTCCAGCCTGGGTGACAGAATAAGACCCTGACTCAAAAAAAAAAAATTTTTTTTTTTAATTCCCCATTCCAATCACTTTTTTTTTTTTTTTTTTTTTTTTGAGGATCTTGCTCTGTCACCCAGACTGGAGTACAGCAATGCAATCTTGGCTCACTGCAGTCTTGACCTCCAGGCTCCAGCGATCCTCCCACCTCAGCCTCCCCAGTAGCTGGGACTACAGGCACACACCAGCACACCTAGCTAATTTTTAAAAAATTTTTGTAGAGACAGGGTCTCTCTACGTTGCCCAGGCTGATCTCAAACTCCTGGGCTCAAGTGATCTTCTGCTTCAGCATCCCAAAGTGCTAGGATTACAGGTATTAGCCACCATGCCTGGCCAGAATACTATTATTAATAGTTTGGCAAATATTACTATAGATTTTTTCATTGCATGCTTTTTAATAATGAAAAATTATATACAACATAAACTCCCAACATTAGGAAAACAAAGGCATTACGACACAGTAAGAATTTGTTTTGTTTATGCTATAATGTTAAACTAAAAATATAGGCTTAAAACATTACATATATATTAGGAGCTTAACTACATTTGTGAAAAGCATATGAAAAAGAGCTTGGGCCAAGTACGGTGGCTCATACCTATAAACCCAGCACTTTGAAAGGCTCGGGCAGGAGGATCACTTGAGTCCAGGAGTTCGAGATCAACCTGGGCAACATAGTGAGACCCTGTCTCTACAAAAATAAAAAAATAAATTTTTTTTAAAAAGAGCCTGAAGAAAATATATTAAAATATGAATGGTGTTTACCTGTACACTGTGGGGATACAGATGGCTTGTTTTCCTCTTATTTCTATTTTGCATGTTTCCCACAGTACACACACATTAAAATATAAATGTTTAAAAATTGTAACCAAAGTGCTTCTCCAAGCATTAAAACAAAAATTGGAAAACAATCTCCATGTCTAATAAAAGGGAGACCGTCACAATAAATGAGTACACAGTCATGTGGTACAGTAATATGAAGCTAACTGAAATGTATGTATGTGTGTATGCAATTTATATATGCATACATGAGAATTTTATATCCTATTTTCCATATTATGAGAAAAACAACTTGTGAAACTAAAACACTGGAGTAAATATAGTGTGATTACAACTTTTTAAAATCCTATAAAGAAAAAAGTCAATTGTTCGTATTCTTCCACAAAAGTAACATATTATAACTTAAAACTTTCTTTTTTAAAAATAAAATACAAAACTTGCTATCTATTCTGTTAGTTTAGGGGGTGACAGGACCTTATTAGGACCTTTATTATTATTATTTAATGTTGACTAACATTTCCCCTATCCTGCAAACAATACTCATCACTTGCAGTACCACTTGTGTTTTAAGTACACCCTGGTTCCACGAAAAATGGATTCCATGGTCAAATATATTTGGGATATGTTGCAAGTTATAATCCCCTCTTGGATATACAGAATGGACATTAATATATTGAAGACTCTGAACCATTTCAGGGGCTTAGGGATACCTTGCCTAAATCAGCACTTCTCTCTTAAGCTTTGCTTAAGGATGCTAATTAACCGTGTACTACTTTGTTACACTTATTTTTATCATTAACTACTAAACTTTTTAAAACTCCACCTACTTCCAGGATGGGAATGAGATGACTGTTAAATGAACACATGTTAATTCCTCAAAAATAGATACCACATTTCTCCAGCTAGATTACAAGCAGCTCAAGGACATACACTGACATACTTCTTTGTCTTCCAACAGCACTATGACACTGCTTATAAACCGATTCCCACAACTGAAGCTTGACTGGAGTTTAAAAGAAAATCTTACCATCCATCACTATCAGCAGCATTTACATTTACACCAAACTGTACCAGGAACTTAACGATTTCTGTGTGGCCTGCACACACAGCATTGTGAAGAGCCGTGATGCCTTCATCATTGGGCAGGCTTGGGTCATCAACCTATATCAATAAGAAGGGTGAGCATCACTCTAGTTTCTTGTCACCTGAACTGTCACTACTAATTGGCTCCTTTAGGGTCAAGAGGACAGAAATGGACTCTTGTGACACTTTTAAAAATCATAATTAAAACCTATAGGAGCCAAGAAAATTATACCAAGAACAATTCTAGAAATAAGACAGACAGAATAACCACATTAAGTAGGCAGTCACTATAAAAAGGTTTTATTTAAAAAAAGAAGTACCAGAAACTATACCCTTATAGTCATTTTTGTTTATTTATCCTCCCAACTTCTCACCACAAATTAGTTTCTAAGTAGAAGTTGCATTTGCTATGGAAAGCAAAAAAAAAAGGTCAACTAAAAATATTTTAAATAGTAGGCTTCTAAAAGTAGAGACCGCATCTCTAACCTAATACAGTATAGTACAAATCCATACATGAACAATTTCTAAAGGGGAGTAATGATCTCTCTTAAGAAAGAAAAGTACTCTAGAGGACTCCAAGTGAAAACTGAACTTCCAAATGATGACAATTCTATAGTCATACCTTTAAAATAGCATAGCCTATTCTAAAGCGAGGCCAAGAGTTCCTGAACACAACCCCACAATGCCTAAAAGGAAAACAATTTTAAAATACAATTTCTCTACAGTAGCTTTCTAATTAGAGCTTTAAAACAGAATACAAGGTCATATTTTAAAAATTTACTAATTATACTCCAGCTGGGTGACAGAGCGAGACTCCGTCTCAAAAAAAAAAATTTACTAATTATAATCATACCTCATAAATAATTCTCTGTACAAGGTCAAATTCTCCCTCCAAAGACGAATCTAGCAGTAAAGCAAGGGGGTTGAATTTCACCCTCATTCCATGAGCAATACGCTCTGAGCCAGTTTTACGCAAGTTTGTCCTTTTACCCTGCAAAGAAAATGGATGGAAAATTTAGGATCCTGGTCTATGCAAGAGAACAGCAGCAGCAAATGGGAAGGAATGACTTCTCAGCTAAATTAGTGAGAGGAACTTTAACAATATAGATTTGGCACATTTTATTGAAGTATAACATTATTCAGAAAAGTATACAAATCTGATATGCAGCATAATGAATTTTTACAAAGTAAACACCATGGAGCAAAGTTGGAGGAACATAACTTTATAAAATCTAACGTAATGACATTTGGGTTATATGTTATAGTATGAATTAAACTAAGAGTATAATCAGAAGTGGCAAATAGGCTAGCGTTCTGTCAAGTATCAGAATTAGCCAAGACTGGTCTTTAGATTGCCTATCTAATACATTACAGCAAACTCCACTCTCTTAAAGTGGGCAACAGCACAGCCCACAACTACAACAGCTAACCTATATTGAATGATTATTCATTAACCCTCACAAAAACCCTATGATCCCTAATTTACAGATAAGGAAACCAAGGCACACAGCTGGCAAATGGCAGAGCTGAGACGCAAATCCAGGTAAGCTGGCTTCTTTAAATTCTGCCATCTTAACCATTTCACACCAGAATGCCTCCTCGGGGGAAAGCATATAATTAAGGTAAATAATACAGATTATTAGTCTGTCTTAGGTATAACAAGGAGAAATCCTACCAGCTTAAACTTTTAATGAATTGGGCTTAAAAAAAAAAAAGGCAAAATTTTAAAGACTAGATCCAGTATCCTGTAAAACAGGTTTCTTAAACACACCCAACGAAGTAGAGACGTTTACTGTCGTGAGGTGTGATATATGTACTCCACATACTTTATTTTATCTCAGATGTGGAAAATTGCCAAGTTTTAAAAAACATTAAGTGACAATATATTTCACAATGTGCAATGGCTAAAATGTTGCTCTTTGAATGTTAGCTGACTGTCGTTAATACAAGTCATAAGCAGTACAGTGTAATGACACTTGCCAATCCCACTGTTAAAGAATGTACGAGATAGTTGCTTCTATTTTACTTAAAACCAGAAGGAAAAGGTAAGACACCTTCCTAGGAAGAGAACAGCAGAATCTTAAGAAGAAAGTATAATACTTTTACCAATTCTAGTTTTCCTTTTTTCTCCTTGAAAATGTGGATTATTTTGACACAGCAACAAAAAGGCCAGAAAATAACAAGTGGCTGTAACGTGGATTGGTTTTGGCCAATGTGGCATAAAACTTCCTTCTTTTCTTATGTTTAAAACTCAAAGAGAGTCAAGCCTCAGAACTTAGGAGGCACAGGGTTGTTAAACTGTTAACCTCTATTTTAAAACTTTTTTTTCTAGCTTCAAATATTTAGCACATAAAACTTTTAAGCAAACATTTACTGTAACCAATTGTTAAAAATAACTCTGGACAATCATTATCTTTGAATACTATCATATCTAAAAGATAATAAGGAATCAAACATGCAAAGTACATTTAAAAAATTCTTTTAATGCTATTTTGCTTTTCACCAGGTTTTAAATTCATAGTTCAGCATCCTACTTCCTTCCAGGAGCTTACTGAAGCAAAGTGGCTTCAAATTAAACTATGAAAAAGCAGACTTCATTCAGACATTCTGGGATTTTTATTTTCTCTCACCTATTTCAAAGTGAGAGGATGGAAACTTAAATTTCAAACAAAAGCTTACTATTTGGAAGGAGTGTAGAAGGTGCACTCAAGTCAAAACATACAAAATTTTAGAATAACTTTCGTATGTTAAAGTACAAAGAAATCTTAGGGATCACCATGTTAGCCAGAGATTTTCAGACTTCGTTGAAGGGGAGGAAGAGGCTGAAGAGGGGCCCCTCAGCCCAGTTAGTTACCCCTCCCTGCCCTCACTTCATCCAGAACCCTTCCAATTTTACCACTGTTTTAAGTTTGAGGTTTCACCTAACATTTCATTTTTTAAAATTTCACTGCTAGAAAATTTTGAAAAAGATTGACATCATCAGTGAGAGAAGTTATACCATCTGCCTGATTTCACACAGCTAAGCTAGTAATCAAAAGTTTCAGGGCCGGGCGCGGTGGCTCACGCTTGTAATCCCAGCACTTTGGGAGGCCGAGGCGGGCGGATCACGAGGTCAGGAGATTGAGACCACAGTGAAACCACGTCTCTACTAAAAATACAAAAAATTAGCCGGGCGCGGTGGCGGGCGCCTGTAGTCCCAGCTACTCGGAGAGGCTGAGGCAGGAGAATGGCGTGAACCTGGGAGGCGGAGCTTGCAGTGAGCCGAGATCGCGCCACTGTACTCCAGCCTGGGCGACAGAGCCAGACTCCATCTCAAAAAAAAAAAGTTTCAAACCCAGGTCTTTTGAGTCCCAGTCGGGTGCTGCTTCCCTAATATGTGACATCAGCTAGAGCAGAAACAGCAAATGCAGTGTTTATAGGGATAAGAACAAAACTCTGTTTCTTTCACAAATAAATGGGTTCTAAAACTGAAAGCTGTTCTTTATATTGAATAAACTGCATTATGAAAACATTTATAAGATCCACTCTGTGCCAAGGGAATCGTAAAATAAAAACGCAAACTGGAGAAGATGAATGTGACCACCAAGAAGATCATAACAAAGTAAAGGACTCCGGAAAAGGCTATGAGATAGTACATTACTTACGGGAGGCAGAGAGACCTGCCCGGTGATTTCAGGCGGGCGCATGCTCACCGAGTCTTCTCCGGGCCCTTCAGGCTCCCCGGATGGGTATGGTGGGGGTGGGTATGGAGGGTACTCCTCCAGGTACACATCAAGCAGATGGGGAGCCTCTGGATTTGGTTCTTCCGGGTTATTCTGGAGATTTGGGATGTTGTCTGCGACTCCCTCAGGCTCATAATCAAGGCCTGGAGAAGGAGCTGGCATGTCACTGTTCTCTGTACTGGCACTCCCCACATCCTCTGGGGACAATGATTCAGGAACCAGAGAGACCACCTCCTTCTCAGGCTCCACATGTAAATATGGATTCTGGATTTCTACTGGGCTTTCTGAACTGGCAGTCACAGAAGCTGACTTGGATGGGTATGATGGTACAGAGATGGTCTCCATGGCAGCTATGGTGGTCCTCTGATACAAAAGCTTCTGAATATTTGGCCCATTAGGACCCTCTGGCTCTGTAATAGAACTACGTTTCTTTAGTGGCCTTGGTGCATTAGACAGTTTCTTTCGTAGGGCTTCTAGGTCAGCATCACTCTGGTTTCGGTAAGGATTAGATAAGAAAGGCAGTAATTTCGTTGGGCTGAGTGGCCGAGGAATTCTTTCGTTTTCATGATTCTCCTGAACTGAAGAAACAGGCTCTGTTTCAGGTTCTGGACTGCCAGGCTTGCCCTGGCTATTGGAATAAATGTTCTCTGGGTGCTGCTGTTGATTCTGGGCAGCAGCAATTACAGGCTTACCATATACTAATTGGAAAAGGAAAAAAAAAAAAGCCCTGATTAGCATTAATTAAACAAAACTGGCAAGAAACAGAAACAGCTAACAATAACTAAAGCCTCTTTTAATTTCATCGTTGTTACTACATAATCCCCTTCAAATATAATTAATTTTTAAAAATAACAAATGACAAAGGAGGGAATCCATCTTTGCATAATAAACTTATTACAGAATCAAAACCCCCACTGATTGTAACATGCACCATATCTCATGAAACAATAAGAAAATGTTGCCAATTTTAAGAAATCACTGCCTGTAGCATCCAAATTTAAAATAACAAAATGTGAAAAACGTTAAGAATCAATGAAAACAGATAATCCTCATGTGTCCAGATTAAAACTAAACATGTACTATCCCATCTTTCACTTTTCAAAAGTGAATCAACGTGAGAACTTCTATTTGGCTTATAAAATTATTAAGAACCACTTATAGCTTGACCAAAGATATTCCCTGTTAACATTCTGATTGTATTAAAATTATCTAATTCCCAAATTATTCCATTTTCACTAAAGACCCATGAAAAGAAAAGGGTAAGAGGTAGCAGATATACTGATTCTTTGCTAATTTTAATTATGGCATCTTAGGTCACAATTACATGGTTATTTCATGACTACAAAGCTATTTTCATTCAATTAAAACATGTAATAATTTAGAAAGAACCCAACAAATTTCCAAACTGTATGTTTAACACAAACTAACCTTATGTTTTTACATTTAGCTAGTGGCTATGTCCCCATTACAATGACTTAAAATACAGTAGAGAATATATATATATATATGTATCTTTTTTTTTTTTAGATGGAGTTTCACTCTTGTTGCCCAGCCTGGAATGCAATGGCACCATCTCGGCTCACTGCAACCTCCGCCTCCCAGGTTCAAGCAATTCCCCTGCCTCAACCTCCTGAGTAGCTGGGATTACAGGCATGTACCACCACGCCCAGCTAATTTTGTATTTTTAGTAGAGACGGGGTTTCTCCATGTTGGTCAGACTGGTCTCGAACTCCCAACCTCAGGTGACCCACCTGCCTTTGCCTCCCAAAGTGCTGGTATTACAGGTGTGAGGTGAGCCACTGTGCCCGTCCACAGTACAGAATATTTTTAATGATAATAATATATATAAAGACATATAGACACAGACATACATATACAGAGACACACACATATATGTGTGATGTGTGTATATAGGTATCTCTATACATGTCTATGTACATGTCTCTCTCTCTCTCTCTCTCTATATATATATACATACACACACACACACACACACACACACACACACACACACACACACACAGGGGCAGTTGTCCAGTCCTCTATGTGACAAGAACATCTGGTCAACCTACAGTGAAGACGCACACCTTCCTTCTGCATTGTAATGACCCATGTATATTTGGTTCCCCCTCACCAATAAGCCCCTCCAGACTTGAGACCACACTTTATTCATCTATTATCTTTAGTGCCTATTACTGTAGGAACAGACTTTTAGCAAGCACTCTTTCAAACTCCCAGTAAAGAACAGAAGCCACAGTTAAAAACTCTTAGCGTCAGTCAATATAGGGATTAGTTATTTTGCTGTCTGCTGAGGGATGGCTTAAGTTCTGGTATAGAACTTAAGCATGTCACCTACGAACGTGAAGAACCTTACCACTTGAAAAGTGTGGCCCTCTGGTATGAGTCTTGGTCAACGCGCTCTGCACAGCCTGCTGGAAGTTTTTTCCTGGAGCCTGCTGTTGCGTATACATAGAATATATTGAACTTGCTGCCACTGTCTGGGGTTTTCTGAAGGGTGGAAGTAAGGTGTCTTTGGAAGGCTGGGGAGTAAAGGGCCGGACGGCAGCAGCAGGTGGACTTTCTTGCTTAGAACCTGGAGAAAGGGTCTGGTCTTGGCCAACTGAAGGTACGCTGGGAGACAGCAGCACTCTTGGCTGCTGCCCTGCTGGTTTTGGTTTAGTTCCCATGGACGGAACAACTGTTGACAACTGCTGAGAACTTCCGTCTGGCTTAATGTCTGAAGGTGGCTGATTAGTTTGTCCAAAATAAGGCAAATTAATCTGTTTTGGTTTTGTAGGAACAGGAGGTGGTACTTTAGCCACATTTTTATTTGCAGCCTATAACACACACATAAAAAGCCAGTTAAAATACTATATAACTGGGTACATAGGATGTTCTAGATAACCTAATTTCACAAATGTAAGTATACACTATAAAAATATTAGCTCTGGCCGGGTGCAGTGGCTCACACCTGTAATCCCAGCACTTTGGGAGGCCGAAGCAGGCGGATCACGAGGTCAGGAGTTCGAGACCAGCCCGGCCGATATGGTGAAACCCCATCTCTACTAAAAAATACAAAAATCAGCCAGGCATGGTGGCAGGCGCCTGTAGTCCCAACTACTCGGGAGGCTGAGATAGAAGAATCTCTTGAAACTGGGAGGTGGAGGTTGCAGTGAGCTAAGATTGCACCACTGCATTCCAGCCTGGGTGACAGAGCAAGACTCCATCTCGGAAAATATATCTATATAAGCTCATATTTTTTAATTGTTAATTAGCTTTTGTTTTGTTTTATGTACTTATTTATTTTTATATAGACAGGGTCTCGTTTTGTTGCCCAGGCTGGTCTCGAACTCCTAGTCTCAAGTGATCCTCCCACCTCAGCTTCCCAAAGTGCTGGGATTACAGGTGTGAGCCACCACGCCTGGCTGTTAACTAGTTTTAAATTTCTGTATTTACTCACATTTAATAATGGACTTCATTAATGCAATACAATCTCTCTCCTTTATGACTTCCTCCTTGTTTCCACTTCCTATCTGGGCAATTTTAATACATTTAAAGTGCCCACTTGAAAACTTTTAATGTCATCTTTCATATTCAGATGGCATCAATAACGGGAAACCATTCTTGTTCACTGGAATTTCATGCAATCTAGACAACTGTAATAAAACACACCTAACTTGGAGCACTCACACATAACCTGGTTATCAAGGATTAAGACTGTAACAGTTACAGAAAATTCACCACACAAGCATTTTGTAACTTTGAAGAAATAAGATACTTGAACAATACAAATACAGTGTTCTTCAATGCACTTATACTTTTTAGAGAATCACATGAAATATGACCCAGAACAAGTATGTCAGCCATTCTCCCACCGGGTGTGAGACCACAAACAGACTCACACAAGAGAAATTAAAATAACAGAATGCTAATGTATTTTCTAATCTCCTAGGTACATCCTGTGTCTTCTGCTCTCCCTCACATAATACTTTATCCCTTCTAAAAACTACATTATAGAATTACTATTAAATTTTAAAAACCAGGATATTCACAGGTACCTGAGCATCCCGCAAGATATCTTCACTGCTCTGGTTCTTCCTCAGAGTACCAAAGGAAGGTGGGGCAGTGGACTGGTCTACTGCATCAAACATTGAGAACGGACGCACTTTCTTCTCTTTCTCCCTCAGCGGAACCTCTCCATCATCAACTAAAGACAAAAAAATCACAATGACATTCAAACTGTTTAGAATAAAGTATCTCATTCACTCGTAAGTTTCTCTCCCCTAAATCTCCCTGAAAATCTGTGTCCACAAAGCACGTTCCTATTTTTTTAATTAAATTAATAAAAGGATAACCCAAGCACTATAATGATCGTACCTGAGTTCTCCAGCTAAATTAAGGTGTTCTGGAAATAAATATTGTTAAATATTTCTAGTGTTAACACACTAGAAAATCATTTATCAGCCGAGTGCAGTGGCTCACACCTGTAATCCAAGCACTTTGGGAAGTGGAAGCGGATAGATCACTTGAGCCCAGGAGTCCAGTCTGGGCAACGTGGTGAAACCCCATCTCTACAAAAAATACAGAAATTAGCCAGGCATGGTGGCATGCACCTGTAGTACCAGCTACTAGGGAGGCTGAGGTAGGGGGATCACCTGAGCCCAGGAGGTGGAGGCTTCATCAGTGAGCCATAAGCGCACCACTGCACTCCAGCCTGGGTGACAAGAGTGAGATCCTGACTTTAAAAAATAAAAAAAAAAAAAAAGAAAGAAAGAAAGAAAAAAAGAAAAAAGAAAAGAAAAGAGAAAACAGACTATCTAAAAAGAATACACAGCACCTTTCAGATGACCAAAATTTAATGTTCAGGAGTAGCACAAATAAATCTCACCTTGATCCAGAGCATTCCCAGTGCTTTGAGGTGCAGAAGCAGAGCCTTGGCTCGGGAAAAGATCTGCATTTGAAGGACTCCAATCAGGGCCAACTGGATGGATTTTAGAGCCTAAAATACAGAAAAGCAGCTACAAATAACTCAGCATTCTAAAGAGATTTTTAATGATTTTTACTGCTAAGACTTTTAATCTCTAAAAACAGCTTTAAATTCCAGACTCACAACACCCCAATAAATTTACTTAGAAAATACTGTATTATATTTTATATTTCTAATTTAAGATTCTTCCACTTTATTCAAGCAATTTAAAATTAGTCACAGCAAGTCTGCTTGAACCAGCAAAGACACATTATTCTTCACTGTATTAGAAAACATCACCATCACACCCAGAAAACAATTTCCAATTCAAGAGACCTAAGGGTCTAAGGTGTATTTTATAAATCATATTTTAAGTGATACATGCACAACACAAAAGTAAATATGTGGATTCTTAGTCCAGGACTTCAACTGCAGTCTTTCCCAAATCAGTATATTCAGGTTTTTTTCTACACTGACACTTAAATTTCAAAAGCCACTGCTTTCATTTTTCCTTACAGAAACAAAGCAAATATAACCCTTTCCACAATAAAATCCAGACTGCATGGTACTATTACTTCACAGTAGTAGTTATGGTAAAATAACAAATAATTTGAAAATCAGCTTTTTTTTGCATATGATAATTGTTAGAGAACAGAGACAATACTGGCTATTACTTCTTCTGTCCAGGGGTCTGAATGGTAAGGTCATTAAAGGATACTTTACCCCAATTTTTCTACAGTTCTCCCCACACTTTCTCCTCCCATTATGAAACTATGGCTTGTACCTCTCCATGTATCTGAGAAGTACACAGAATGCAAAGATCACTAACACAAGGAGCCTCTGCTATTTTCACTTTTAATCTCCTGGTATGTTTAATGTTATTCTAAAAATTATCAGCAAATTCTCACATGTAAGCAGGTATGAATATTTAACACCACTCATCAACATAATAGATTCAGAACCTCACATTCTATACAGATGACACCACCAACATTTACGTATGTTTTTACCCAAAAAGAAAAGTTCTCAAGTTATTAATATCAGATCAAAATTTCCTTAGTAACAAGAAGGAACTTTTTAAAACAATTTTCAGGTTTATAAAGATATTATATTTTATTTCATTTCCTGAATAGAATTGTATTATTTAGGGTTAAGAAAAATCATCCTTGTACAACCATGGTATCAATTTTAATTTTTTAAACTTATCATTACACTAGCAAAGAATACAAAAGGATTTTTAGAATTCAAACATGAATAATGAATACAAAGAGAGATTTTTTTAAAACTCAAACTTGGGAGAAAGAACAGTGGGGACAGGGAAGAACTAGGCTGTGCAGGACTTTTTACCTTTAGTTTGTGAAGCAGCCCCAGATCTCATGTTGGGCAGTGTCTGTATTTTCATCGGCCCCTCTGAAGCCTGCATGACCAAGGAACCATCCGGCAGGGCTGGCTTCACCAGCAATTCAGGCCTTGAGGGCATCCGAGGCATGGTAGACGACTGGATATAGGGACCGACTGCAGCCACACGGCTTGGGGCTGACGCGGCTTGCTGGGGAAGATTTCCATCAGATGAAACCTGGAAAGAAGCACAGGTCCTTTAGTATTAAAAATCATCTCAGGTAATCAGACTTACAAACTAAGATGTGACATTTTCTGACTTTTTAAAATGAGCACTTTCAGAATCTAGCCACAGAGTCTACAAAAAACATTCCAAAATAAACACTCCCCAATGAACTCTCACCCACACTTTATTGTATTAGAAAGACAAACAGAGCTACACAGGTAATAACATTAAAAAGTAAAAAAGCGGCGGATTGTCTTTTGAGGATCCATAAACAGCGTCTGTTTTCTGAGGGCACACTGAGTAATGATACTGAAGAAGGTGCCTATGAGTAACCTCACTGGGCTGGTCATCTTTTTCCCTCCTCCCCCAAACCATTACAAAACGGCCCACTTACTGGTAGATTTTCTTTTTGCTGTAGAGCTGCCTTCTTCTTCCACAGCCGGTCCCTCAGCTCATTAACACGCTTATCCATGACTGCCACTTCTGAATTACGCTTATTCAAACACTCCCTCTGTTGTTGTAGCTTGGCATTCTGCTCTTGATTCAATTTGTTTCTTAGCTGAATAAAAGAGAGGGGAAAAAAGGTAGCCAAGGAGTAGGAAGAAAATGTCTCAAACAGTTAATCACATGGTTAACTATTATATAATTTCTAAAAATATGAGGTCCCTCCACCCCTCCACATTTATCATCTCATGGTTTAAAATTAAGTGACACCTGTGCAAGACCACCAGCTGTGGTTATGAGGAATGTCTCAAATTTCCTGTCTGGGGTACTATAAAGTTTACTCCGGATTCTCTGGAGTTTGGGTTCCCCCCACAACTTGCCTTCTGTTTAAGGAAAGGCAACTGAAATCTAGCACCTCTTGCTACTTATATGAGCAACACTGTTTCTGGAAAGGAGATTGTACAGCATTTAGCAAACAGCTACAGTCTACCTGCAGCTCTTTATAGAGGCGATCAAGCTCAGCCACTGCAGACTGATTGTCATGGTGGCCGTCGATCCTGCCGTTCTTGAGCATCTCTAGCTGCCTGGTCAGTTCTTCTACTTTTGACACAGCCAGGACGAGCTCCCTCTGTTTTTGCTGGAACAAATTATTCATCTGTTCAATTTCCTCCACTAGATGAGAGAGAGAACAACAACAACAGTTGAAAAGAAAAATAAGAATGGACTACTTCCCAGGCAACCGGGCTTTACAATAAACTTTCTAATAAACAGTAGAAAAAATTTTCAGAATGTCCTAGAAGCAACCAACTTCTTTTAGAAGCAACTGAAATCAACAGAGACATCTCTAAATCTCTGTGCTTCAATCTCAATGTATCTTCATCGGAATTTGCGTTAAAAATATCATTAAACTCCAAATTTTAAAAACAATGAAAATTTCTTTAGAACTTTCAATTTTATAAGATTAGGTGGATCTATTAAATCACTAACATTCTGATTAAAATGGTATTGTAATAGATGGAGCTATTATATGAATAAAAATCCTCGCCTTCATCAAATTCTCAGTCAAAAAATATTAAGAGGGGAAAAAATGCTACATTTTCCAAAGGTATCTTAGAAATCCTGTATAAAACATTCAACAGCTGAATTCAATTCAGAGGAAGATGCAGCATCAAAACTGCAGTAAATTATATTTTTTCAAAACATTCCCTTTAAAGTTATCTACAGATCAACCATGGTGGCCTGCACCTGTAACCCCAGCTACTCAGGAGGCTGAGGTGGGAGGATCACTTGAGGCCACAGTTCAAAAGACCAGCCTGGGCAACATAGTAAGACCGTCTCAAAAAAACCAGACAAATAAATGTATAAAAAAGTAAATCTATGAGGAACAACTCACCAAGTTTCCCATTGCTTAGTCTCTTCTGTTCCACGTGGCCTTTAAGTGCTCTCACTTTTTTTAGCTTAGCTTCCTGATTCTCAGCTATTTCTTTTAGCCTTTTAAGCTTCTCCTGCTCAGCAACCTGTTGCTGTTGTCGCTGATCTTGTTGTTTCAAAAACTTTAAGCGCTGTTCCTAAAAATAAAAGTAATCATTAGGTATGTCATTTTAGGTAGGTACACCAGTAAGCTCAAAATAGCCTAACCGCAACACTTAAAGATGTTGAGATTGAGGTACACTTGTAACCCTGGTCTGGTCTCACCTTCTTCCTAAACACTGCCATCAGAATCACATTGGAAGTCTGTTCAAAACAGATACTCCTGAGCCCATGCTAGAATCTTCTGGGGATAAGATCCAGGAATCAGTATTTTTAACCCAAGTGGTTCTTATGCAGCAAGGATGCAGCAATTCTTGAACTAGTTTTCATAAACTGTTGCAACAATTTTAAAAAGCAGCTCATGTAGAAATGGGAAGCATTATAAGAAAGTATTTAAATGCACAAGATTCGGAGTACATTTAGATTCAAACCCAAGCTCTGCCACTTATTAGCTATGAGACCCTGAACAAATTGCATAACCTCACCAAGTATGCAAGTCTATGTTTCTTCATCTATAAAACAGGGATGATCAATAGTAACTACCAATGTTACTACAGTGAAGATTAAATGAAATATGAAATGTAAATGTCTTTGAATGATATTTTACGTAGTATATACTCAATAAATGGTCACTGAAAAGAGCTAAAGATATATTTAACACCTTTAGAAAGCTGCAATCATGGAATCTGAAATTGTTTCTTTCCCCTGCCCCAAGGTACTTTTGTTATAGCAGAAATTTCGTTTTTATTACATTAAAATTTTTAACTAAAACTGAGTAACGGAGCCACACAATTTGTAGTCACAGGTAAACTATTTCTTAGATTAGTATGCCTAGAACATATAAGTAACATGGAAATAATCAAAACAAAAACCCTGGCTAAGGCAGAAGGATCACTTGAACCCAGGAATTCAAGTCCAGCCTGGGCAACACAGTGAGAACTCATCTCAAAAGAAAAAAAAAAACCCACAAGGACTTGTTTTTAAGTCCGTGAAGACTAAAAAGGTTAGAGATTTGTTCTTCAACAACCAACCTTTTTATTTGACTATATATCCTTGCTACTCAATGTAATGTCCATCAGCATCACCTGGAAGCTTGTGAGAAATGCAGAAGCTCAAACCTCAACTCATACCTACTGAATCAGAATACGCATTTTCAACACGATCCCTAGGTGATTCGTATGTATCTTAAAGTTTGAGAAGCAATGACATATATGATTTTGGAAAAACTGGGGTCTGGTATTACAAACAGAAATGGATGCACAGGAACCCTAGGAAGTGTGACATGGAAGTCCACACTGCATGTTTGAGAACTGCCTTGAAGAATTCCTGGCCATTATTTCAAAGCCCTGTTGGGTAACTTTGCCCATGACAAACCAATTGTCTACCCCTGCTTCAGTGACCTGATAATCACTAAAGGACTGTTAGTTGTGGATTCTGGGTGTTTAGACCAGGGGTTGACAAACTATAGCCTGCAGGCCAAATCCAGCTTGCTATCTTGTTTTTGTAAGCAAAGACTTACTGGGACACAGCCACACCATCTGTTTACTTATTATCCATGACTGCTTATAACATCAGAGTTGAGTAGTTGCAACAGATGCAGCAAAGTTTGCAAAGCCCAAAATATTTACTATGCAGCCCTTTACAGAGAAAGGTCTGTTGGCTTTTGGATCAGACTGGAAGCCTATGGCTGGCAGGAGAAGCAGCAGTTCTGATGGTAACGGAGTGGCTTCTTATATTTTCCTTGTTCAAGGCCAGGACTAGGGTTAGTCTGTGGATAAAGAATGTTCCCCAAATAAAGGCAAGCAGCCCGTTATTGGTGCCAAGCTCCAGAAGGGGACAGTATTAGATTAATCTGATCCAAGATTAACCATACCATGTTAGAACTTTAATATTCCTCTTGCTGTGGCCCAGAGTAGTTCCTAGGAGCAAAGATGGAGGGCTCTTTCCGCCTTTCCTGTCTGACTGATACCCAACATAGCATGGTTAATCTTGATCAGAATCAGGAGTCAGAAAGATCTTGAACAATTAGGATGATATAAGGATTTCTACAAAATGCTGTAGTAAGGACTTAAAGAGAGCACAAAGAGAGCATCAAACAGCAGGTGGCTTTTGGGTTGATAATGTCACCTCATATCTATGAGGTAATTGGCTTAATGGGGGTAGAATGTAAATAGCCTTACACATACATTAACAATAGTGGCCTGTTAGGTCTTTTAAAAGAAGATACTACCAGCTGGGCATGGGGGCTTATGCCTGTAATCCTAGCACTTTGGGAGGCCAAAGTCAGCGGATCACCTGAAGTCAGGAGTTTGAGACCAGCCTAACCAACATGGTGAAACCCCATCTCTACAAAACATACAAAATTTAGCCAGGTGTGGTGGCGTGTGCCTGTAATCCCAGCTACTTGGGAGGCTGAGACAGGAGAATCACTTGAACTCAGGAGGCGAAGGTTGCAGTGAGCCGAGATCGTGCCACTGCACTCCAGCCTAGGCGACAGAGTGAGACTTCATCTCCAAAAAAAACAGACGATACTACCTTAGTTGCCAGCAATTGTTGCTGGGCTTCAATCTGTTGCTGCTGGCGAGATGCCATTTCCTGAAGTTCAGCAAGAGTCAGATCCATCCTAGGACTATTAACCTACAAGTAAAAACACAAACACAATCCCAGCTTACTATATAACTACCACAGAGATTCCACCCTCAAAGGTCTATGTAAAAGCTTCATCTGAACCAACTGTGACAAAATTATTTAGCGATTTTTCTTTCATAATATTAAGCAGACCATTAATTTTTATATTAATACTCACCACATTGACTTTTTAAGATGTAAAACATACTAATATATAATAATCTTTTATTTTAATTTGTAAGTTTAAAATTAAATAGTTTCGACAGTCAGGGACATAAATGGAACAATTCAGAATTACCTTGTTCTGTAATTTATATCACAACAGAAGTGTTTGATCATATTAAACATGGTATTGAGGCACTGGCAGCAAACCTAGAATTTAGTCATTGGAATATCATTTAAAAATACATTAGCACTAAAAAATTCAAGACAATCAGAAACAAAGCAAGGGCATCCACTCTCACCACATCTATTCAACATTGTCCTAGAGGTTCTAGCCAATGCAATAAAACAAGAAAGAGAAATAAACAGCATCCAGATTGGTAAGAAAGAAGTTCAACTGCCTTTACAGACAATATAATCATCTATGAAGAAAATGCTATGGAATCTACAAAAAAGCTACCAGATAAATAGGTTACACAGCAAGACTGCAGGATAAAAAAAAAAATCAATATGCAAAAGTCAAGCGCATTTCAATATATTAGAAACAGGCTGGGCGCGGTGGCTCACGCTTGTAATCCCAGCACTTTGGGAGGCCGAGGCAGGTGGATCACAAGGTCAGGAGATCGAGACCACGGTGAAACCCCGTCTCTACTAAAAATACAAAAAAATTAGCCGGGCATGGTGGCGGGCGCCTGTAGTCCCAACTACTCGGAGAGGCTGAGGCAGGAGAATGGCGTGAACCCGGGAGGCGGAGCTTGCAGTGAGCCGAGATTGCGCCACTGCACTCCAGCCTGGGCGACAGAGCAAGACTCCGTCTCAAAAAAAAAAAAAAAAAAAAATAGAAACAATTAGAAATTTAAAAATTTTAAATTTAAATATCATTTATAGTATCAAAAATACGAAATCCTTAGGGATAAATTTAATAAATAGGTAAGATGTATATACTAAAATCTCAAAAACTGCTGAAAGAAAATCCAAATAAATGGAGAGTTACACCGTGTTCTTGAATTGGAGGCTCAATACTGTCAAGACAGCAATTCTTCTCAAATTGATTCAACAAAATCTCAACTGAAATCCAAACAGGCATTTTTGTAAAAATTGATGTTGATTCTAAAATTCATATGGAAGTACAAAGCATCTAGAATAGCCAAAACAACTCTGAGAAGAATCAAGCTGGAAAACCTACACTACCTGACTTCAAGACTTATAAAAGTTCCAGTGACCAATGCATGTGGTATTGACGTCAAAATAGACAAGTAGATCAATCAAACAGAATAGAGAGTACAAAAATAGCCCAACATACATGAGGCAACTGATTTTAGACAAAGGTGCAAAAGCAACTGAGTGGAAAAAGAATAATCTTTCCAATAAATACCACTTATACAATTAGATACTCATATTAAAAAGATAAACTTTAGGGCCGGGAACAGTGGCTCACACCTGTAATCCCAGCACTTTGGGAGGCCGAGGCGGGTGGATCACCTGAGGTCAGGAGTTCGAGACCAGTCTGACTAATATGGTGAAACCCCGTCTCTACTAAAAATACAAAAACTAGCTGGGCATGGCGGCGGGTGCCCATAATCCCAGCTACTTGGGAGGCTGAGGCAGGAGAATCACTTGAATCTAGGAGGTGGAGGTTGCAGTGAGCCGAAATCGCACCATTGCACTCCAGCCTAGGCGACAGAGTGAGACACTGTCTCAAAAAAAAAAAGGAACTTTGATTCTCACACCATATGCAAATATTAACTCAATAGGGATCATAGGCCGGGTGCGGTGGCTCACGCCTGTAATCCCAGCACTTTGGGAGGCCGAGGCGGGCGGATCACGAGGTCAGGAGATCGAGACCATCCTGGCTAACACAGTGAAACCCCATCTCTACTAAAAATACAAAAAATTAGCCGGGCGAGATGGCGGGTGCCTCTAGTCCCAGCTACTCAGGAGGCTGAGGCAGGAGAATGGCGTGAACCCCGGGGGACGGAGCCTGCAGTGAGCCGAGATCGCGCCACTGCACTCCAGCCTGGGCGACAGCGAGACTCTGTCTCAAAAAAAAAAAAAAAAAAATAGGGATCATAGATTTAGAGGTTAAAACTGAAAACTACAAAACTTCCAAAAGAAAACAAAGGAAAAAAAAATCTCTATGACCCTGGGTTGGGCAAAGAGTTCTTAGATACAACACTAAAAGTATGCTCCATTAAAAAAAAAAAAAATTGGATCCAGACTATTAGAACTTTCAAACTCAGTAGGAGAGCAAAAAACTGGGCAAAAGATTTGAACAAATAATTTCACCAAAGAAGAAACACAGAGAGCAAATAAGCACATGAAAAGATGTCCAAAATCATTAGTCATTAGAGAAATACAAATTAAAACCACAATGCAATACCACTACACATATATTTTAATGGCTAAAATTAAAAAGACTGACCATACCAAACTTTGGCAAGGATGTGGAAACAATAAAACTCGGGTAGGCATGTAAAATAATATGATCGCTTTGAAAACACTTGGCAGCTTTAAAAATATATATATAAAGATATAATATATCTCTTTAATAGAGACACAGTCTCGCTTTGTTGCCCAGGCTAGCCTCAAATTTCTGGCTTCAAGTCATCCTGGTGCCTCAGCCTCTAGTTGGTGGAGGAGGAGATATATTGTGTCCATATGCACTAAAACAATGGCTAAGATCATTTTTATCATCTGCATATCATCCTTTCATCATTATAAGATAATTATTAAATCAAAGAAAAGCCCAGGCGCCATGGCTCACGTCTGTAATCCCAGCACTTTGGGAGGCAGAGGTGGGTGAATCACTTGAGGTCAGGAGTTCAAAACCAGCCTGGCCAACATGGTGAAACCCCGACTCTACTAAAAATACAAAAATTAGCTGGGTGTGGTCGCAAGCAGCTGTAATCCCAGCTACTCGGGAGGCTGAGGCAGGAGAATCGCTTGAACCCAGGAGGTGGAGGTTGCAGTGAGCCAAGATCACGCCACTACACTTCAGCCTGGGCAACAGAATGTAACTTCATCCCAGAAAACAATAAAATAAAATAAAAATAAAAATAAGTAAATCAAAGAAAAGAAAAGAAGAATCTGAAGAAAGACACAGTAGGAGAAAATGGTACTTAAGATCATCTGAATTCTACTATAAATGTACTGATGATTGGAAAAAGGTAATTTAGCTAATCCCTAATGGCACTAAAAATAGTGACCTCTGAAAAGAAATGTCTTCAAAATATACCAAAGATGCATGCTCAAATTCACATGCAATAGCAAGAATATAAAGACATAATTTTCTTTTTTTTTGAGACAGAGTTTCACTCTTGTTGCCCAGGCTGAAGTGCGATGGCATGACCTAGGCTCACCGCAATCTCTGCCTCCTGGGTTCAAGAGATTCTCCTGCCTCAGCCTCCTGAGTAGCTGGGATTACAGGCATGTACCACTACGCCCGGCTAATTCTGTATTTTTAGTAGAGATGGGGTTTCTCCACGTTGGTCAGGCTGGTCTTGAACTCCTGACCTCAGGTGATTCACCCACCTCAGCCTCCCAAAGTGCTGGGATTACAGGCGTGAGCCACCACACCCGGCCAATTTTGCATTTTTAATAAAGTGATGATTGTAACAAATAAAATCACCAAGTAAGAAATACTTCTTCAAACTTGCTCAGCATTTATTTTGTCTGAATTTGTGTCACATTAAACATACAACTTCTCCCAATAGTCAGCCATATAGAGATCATTAAAATTAATAGTTTCTATGAAACAAATTTAAAATAACCTTTAAAAAGTGGCCATCCTTAGCCCATTTAATAACAAAGTAATAATGAATAAGATTTAAAGTTAAAAAATATGTATCACTGTGGTATATGTAGTATGGATAAAAACAACAACTTACACCGTTCTCCTTTCTTCGATATTCACCAGGAACTTTTACACCATTTCTTTTTAAACTTGGATCCTGAGATCTTGGTCCACTCACTAAGGACAAAATTCAAAAACTATGCATTAACACTAGAGTTGACAGATATTTTAAGAACCAGTTCATTTCTGAGTTCTGTCATTACTGTTGTTTGATATTTTAAGTTGAATGTATTCTTAAAACAAAATATTTTCTAATAGCAACGGACTTAAGGTCTCATTACTCAGTGTGTTTTGCAAAATTAATTTCATGGAACAGTGAATACTCAGCACTACTAAATATCACATGCCACCTATTCATTAGGAAAGCTGTCTGATTCACATACCAAAGGAGGAAAAATTAACAAACTTAATATACTTCTGACTATGAGTAATTCATACCATTTGCTTATAGTTGCTCTTCCTAGTCATCTATTTAGCTACTCAGTAGTTAAATCAAGAAAAGCTTCACTGAAATAGTTGAAAATTACATCAATGCATCCGTGTACTCACTAACAATATTTTTAACTTATTATGAGAAGAACGCACTTAAAAAAGGAACAAGTAGTATCTTAATTATTTGATTTATTGCAAACATTTTGTGGTAATTTGTAAGTACTATGAAGTACTTCCACATTTATTTAAGCAAAACATTTGTTTAACTTTGTGAAGGTACTATCCAGAAACACTATATATTCTGCTTTTCTGGCTAAAAAAAATTTTTAAAGCCAAAATACATGGGTCTTTCAGTACCACTTAATGTATCATAAAAGAAAATGTCTTAATTTAAACTAATACGTTATAAGAAACAAATAATACCAACGGAGAATTTAAAAAATACATTAAATTAAGCTCATACCTGTACTTCCCAGAAATTAAAAAAATTATCAAATTACCTCACAAGAAACTTAAGTAAAATGTCTGTTATAACTGTCAGGAATCTTAGCACAAATTCCCACTGCTAATAAACAAATATATAAACATGTCTACTCAGAGCCAAGTATCACACTTACACCTAATTCTAATACAATCAGCTTTTATTTTTAAAATGCAGCTCAATTATCTGACAAAATAGCTCAGGTAATCTGCCACAATATTTCTGTAAGAAAAAAAAACTTCTATAATTTCAGAATAATTGCTTTCTTTGCTGTCTCAAAGAGACAGCACTTAACTAGTTTCTCCTTTGTATAATCAGTTACCTAATTAAAGTAAGAAGCAAGAGCCTTAAACATAATTTCATATACATTCAGGGTCACAGGTCCTAAATGAATTGGAAAAAGAATATGGTCACAGTCTCGTAATCCTTAATCGAGAGGTCTAGACCAAAAACAGTAAGTTAACACCTTAATAAAGGGGACTGAAAAACAATCCTGTTTTATCCCAATTTCAACACTATGTGGCACTGGTGTTTTGTGACAATGTGAAAACAGCTCCTTTATCTTCAGATTATATTTCTCACATTACTGACACTGAAACTGCATATTGCACTATTGAGAGACTATTTAATAATTTATCCAGTACTATACAGCAAGATATTTGAACAGGTAGATGAAAGGGTAAAATTTAACTAATTAGAAAAGAGTGCAAGTGATGTAAATAGAGAACAAAAAAAAACAAAATAAGATGTAAATGCCAATATAAAACTACAAAAAAAAAAAAAAGAAAAAAGCCTACGGAAAAAAATACATGTTTACTTAAAATAAAATTACAGACACCAGTGATACTGAAAGGCAACCAGGTAGCTTGGCTGAGGTGATTCAGGTTCCACTCCTGGCTCTGCCTCTAGGTGTGTGGCCTCTGACAAGTCACTTAACCCCTAAGTATCAGCATTTCTCATCTGTAGGGTAGAAGGGGCCAAACTAAGTCGATTCTGCCCCTCAGCTAACCCATACTCTAAATTTAAGCATTCCTAATGGTCAGGTACCATATAGACACTTGCGTCGATGCAACAGTTAGTTAATAAAACTGAACTTTTGGAGACGGAGTCTCACTCTGTCGCCCAGGCTGGAGTGCAAATGGTGTGATCTCGGTTCACTGCAATATCCGCCTCCCGGGTTCAAGCGATTCCTCCACTTCAGCCTCCCAAGTAGCTGGGATTACAGACGCCCAGCTAATTTTTGGGTTTTTTTGTTGTTGTTGTTTTCGTTTTTTCAGATGAGTCTTGCTCTGTCGCCAGGCTGGAGTGCAGTGGCGCCATCTCGGCTCACTGCAACCTCCAACTCCCTGATTCAAGCGATTCTCCCACCTCAGCCTCCCAAGCAGCTGGGATCACAGGCACGTGCCACCATGCCCAGCTAATTTTTGTATTTTTAGTAGAGATGGGGTTTCACCATGTTGGCCAGGATGGTCTGTCTCGAGCTCCTGACCTCATGATCCTCCCGCCTCGGCCTCCCAAAGTGCTGGGATTACAGGCATGAGCCACCGTACCCGGCTTAATTTTTGTATTTTTAGTAGAGACAGTTTCATCATGTTGGCCAGGCTGGTCTCAAACTCCTGATCTAAGGTGATCCACCCACCTCAGCCTCCTAAAGTGCTGGGATTACAGGCATGAGCCACCACGCTCAGCCAAAATTGAGCTTTTATAACGTCCAATAACCCTGCTCGTTCTCCCACATCCTACAAGACTGCTGGGTCACAGGGATGGCTGTGTCCCCAGTGTCTACTGCTGCTTCCCACCCACACTCTCTCTCCACCCTCCCCCTACAGTCATCTATAAACTCTGGTCACAATCCCTGGTCACTAACGATGTGACCAATTGACTCCCTTGTTCTCTCTACCTCCAAGTCCTGCCTTCATTCTGGATGACGTTATCGCCCAAATGCTAGCCTCTCAGTTCTAGCTTTCTCGTCTCCACTCTAATTCAGCCTCATTTCAGGGCCCCACCTGGGACCACAACACTAGAAGCCCTCTACCTCCGAAATTTTCAATTCAAACCTTCTGTTTTTTGACCACTATTTCCTTTCAATCTCAGGCATCTCACTCATTTCCTCTCATACCTGTTCTTTCATCTAACTGAGACTCACAGCCTCTTAACTCTGTCTACTCTTTCCCCACAGCCCCTCCTGTCTTCACTTCTTCCCCACCCAGCTGAGGTATCACCTTGCCAATACCCTTTTCTCCCCATCCCACTGACCTCCCATTGAATTTGTCTAGAAACCTTGGGTTTTCTAGACAATTGCCTAGAAAGAATGTGTCTAGACACGTTTGTTTTCTTCTCTTCTTACAACCCACCTGGGCTGTAGACCACCACTGGAGAAAAATCATGTATGGTCTCATGGTCTCTAATCTCAACTGGCCTCAATGGTTCCCAGCAGTCTGGCTTCCCTAGTAAGCCCTCTCTCCTAATCTCCAAAACAGCTCCAGCTTCCCACCCACCTCCATCATCGCTCCTACCTCAGAGAAAACAAATGTTTTTAGATGAGAAATCCCTCAACTTACTCCCACAAAATGCACAAATTTAGCCACATCTGCCACAGTTTTATTTCTGTCCTGTTATTATGGAAGAGGGATCCTTCCTCTTGTCTAAGAGGACTTTCTGCCTCAGGGCTGTGGAAGGACCTAATCAGGGACCCTAACCCTAACGAGTATTTCCTTTCTTAGAGTTCCAACCCCCTGCTCTAATGACTCCTTCCCACCTGCATGAAACAACTATAGTCAAACTTCTCCCCTCGACAGCCTATCTCCACTGTTTCCACTTCCTAACCTCTCCTTCACCTCTCAAATTACCTGGCTTCTCATCATGTGCCACCTACTACTTCCAGCACAAAATAAAAGCTTAAATATCTGTCACAATTCACAGAGCACTACCTACCAATGTCCCTGCCAGGGGGGCGTTCATGACGAAGGAAGAAGCGAACTTCGTTCCTCTGACTTCCAAATCGTTGAAGAACATCAAACATTCGCTCATTATCCCCAACTGGACGTTCTAAAGCAAATGAGTAGAAACCACATTATTTTCAGGTAAAAGAAAGATAAACATATCATTTACCATCTATCCTTCATGCAAATTATACATTATGGATACAGCAAATGCTTAGTATCTCAGGTAAATTTTTTTCATTAAAACACGTCTTAGAAAATGAAGTAACACAGATTTTCCACACACACAGAGTCAAGCCAGGGTGGCATACTAGAAAGGGCAATGCATCTCGGCCAGCTATCGGGAGCTCAGCAGTCTAAATCCAGTGGGCTCCGCGCTGGCCACAGGCGCTCCATTTAACTTTAGTGGTTCCATAAGTTTCTGTAAAATCTATATTAGATCAGACAGTCCCTTCTAACACTAATGTTCATGATTCTCTGAATATACAAAGAAAAAATTAAAAAGCAACTTTCTAAATAGCCTAGTCTTTTTTTTAAATCGTAGTCTTCAATACAGGCTATTTTTAAATTATAATTTTACAAACAGTGTTTAAAAAAATCAGCTATGCATTTCCAAATAAAAGTCTATTTACTGCTGTAAAATGTATCTACATTTGCCCCTCTTCCAGTGAGAATACCAGTGTCAGAATTTTTCTGGAAACAAAAAGAAGGGCACACCTAAATACCCAGTAAAAATAGAAGCTTCAGGAGAAACAATATATCTCAAGCTGTCCTAAAAAAATCTTCCAATCTCAAGGGATCTGGATATAAAAACGAGACACACTGTTTGAGGAGGCAATTGCTTAAAATCAATGAAACTCCAGTCATGTCAACATAATTTTTAAATATAAGAATGTTGAAATACCCTAAGAAAACTTAACACATTTATCAGTAATCAAGGACACTATCTCAACACCTTAAATAAACATAGGCAGAGAACAGAGCAGGCAGGCATTCACCAGCCAATTTGGTGAACCAACCCTGAACTTAATCTGCTTGGCTGCAACAAAATGCAGTTCTGGTTCTACTTCCAGTAACATAACATACTGAGTTGACACAGATAATCCCCTTTTATAAATCACACATATTCTAAGACCCCCCCCCTCAAAAAGATACACCATAGTTAGAGAGAAACCCTCCAAAAGAAATTCTGAGTAGCCCTTCCACCCACCCCTACAAAATACACACACACAAGCTGTACTCAAAACAAGTAAAATCTCCAGGTTCCAGGAGCAAAGAGAGAACTCAAAGGAAGTAAAGTAGCTTGCTGTCCACGCTGGACTGCCCCAGAAGGATATGGACTTTCTCACAAGCTCTAGGCTAACATCCCGATGGCCCTGTGATGGCAAAAGATCAGGCATAGGCCTGCATAAGCTGAAACAGACACTTCAAAGGCACTCAAAGCTCCCTACTAACACTCATGTGCCAACCACACCTACGGTCATGCACTGCATGTTGACAGCAGTCCCATAAGATTGTAAGGCCATATTTTTACTGTACCTTTTCCTATGTTTAAATATGTTCAGATACACAAATACATACCACTGTGTTACAATTGCCTACAGTATTCAATACAGTAACATACTGTACAGGTTTGTAGCCTAGGAGCAAAAGGCTGTATACCATATAGCCTAGGTGTGTAGTAGGCCATACCATCTAGATTTGTGTAAGTACACTCTATGATGTTCACACAACAACGAAATCACCTAATGACAAATTTCTCAGCACATATCACCATTATTGACACATGACTGTATCTCCTTGACAGGGCATTCCTGCCTATGTGACTCTGAACATGCCATTTCTATCATTCATCATCCCCCCCCCAGCACCCTTTTCTCCTGCAGATGAAACACATGTATTACTGCAACTATCACATTGTATTATAAATGTCTGTGGACACTTGTTTCTCTTTGTGCCCCGTAAGACACCCGGAGGCAACTTTCATCTCTGTATCCCTCTCAATCAAATGCAGTCCCTAGCACATAACAGGCATCCGAGAAATATTCATTAAGCAAATACACGAGTGGGTAGTGAGGAAATGGAAAAGGAAAGAAGAGAAGACAGGAGAGGAGAAGAAAGGCTTAACACTTAGAGAATTAAGTAATAGGGGAATACATTTACACCTCTGGAATAAGGAATTTTTTTTTTAGTAACACACAAATAGGCCTGAGATCCTGAATGGTTTTTAAATGCCTACAAATCAAGAGGGAAGGGAAAAAGCCAGAGTAAACACGAGCAAAGGATATAAAGAAACAATTTCAAAAACCAAAAAGCCAAATGGCCAATGAACAAATGAAAAAACAGGCAACCACATTTGAAATCAGAAATATGCAAATTTAAACAAAAGTCAGGTTTTCAGCTATCAGTTCAGTAAAAGTTAAAATATTATAACTTGATGAGGAATACATCTAGAAATAACTGGAAAGGGTATGAACTGATATAACCTTTGCAGAAGAAACTCTGACAACATATAGTACATTTTCAAATGTGTGAACCTTTATGTTAATGTGGTTCATGATAGTAACATTTTACTACCTACGGGTATCCCATAACATCATGTTGTATACCTTAAATATACACAATAAAATTTAAAAAAAAAAAAATGCGTGACCTGGCCAGGCACAGTGGCTCACGCCTGTAATCCCAACACTTTGGAAGGCTGAGGCTGGAGGATCACTTAAGCCCAGGAGTTCAAGACCAGCCTAGGCAACATAGCAAAACCCCATCTTTACAAAAAATACAAAAATTAGCTGGGTGTGATGGCACATTCCTGTAGTCCCAACTACTCAGGAGGCTGAGGTGGGAGGATCACTTGAGCCTAGAAGGTCAAGGCTGCAGCAAGCCAAGACTGCATCACACTGCACTCCGGCCTGGGCGACACAGCAAGACCTTGCCTCAATAAAAAAATAAAATATTTCACGTCAATTACTGCATGAGGAGGAAGGGGAGGGAAGGAAAGAAGAAGAAAAACAAAATTTGTTTTGAAAATTTAAAAAATGTATGAACTTTTAACCAAAGAATTCCATTTTTGGCATCCACCCCCTAGAGAAATGCTTGCATAGGATCAGAAGAGGTTCCTAAAAGGATTTTTACTGCAGCCTTATTAAAACAAGATAGTTTATTTAAATGTTTGTAAATAAAGCAATTGTTAGCTCAACTATAGTTTATGCATACTGGGGGAAATTATGTGATAATTTAAAAATAACGTGGTGGCTCATGTCTGTAATCCCAGCACTTTGGGAGGCCGAGATGGCGGATCACCTGAGGTACGGAGTTCAAGACCAGCCTGACCAACATGGAGAAAGCCCATCTCTACTAAAAATACAAAATTAGCTGGGCGTGGTGGCGCATGCCTATAATCCCCAGCTACTCGGGAGGCTGAGGCAGGAGAATTGCTTGAACCCGGGAGGCGGAGGTTGCAGTAAGCCGAGATTGTTCCATTGCACTCCAGTCTGGGCAACAAGAGCAAAACTCCATCTCAAAAAAAAAAAAAAGTTGTAAGAAAGAAAATCCTTTACATCTCTTCATCACATAGTAAAGGTTATTAAATTCAAGTGAGCAAGAGGAATAAGTGGGATCAAAAGTGTCAAGGAACAGAGTACAGCTCTGGCAAAGATAGAACACTTCTTCCTCTATGAAAATGAGAAGAAAATGAAGACACACAGAGGGAATCTGAGGTACAGAGTAAGAAAACTGAGGGGCTGGGCGTGGTGGCTCACAGCTGTAATCCCAGCACTTTGGGCGGCTAAGGCGGGTGGATCACGAGGTCAGGAGATCGAGACCATCCTGGCTAACACGGTGAAACCCCATCTCTACTAAAAATACAAAAAAATTAGCCGGGCGTGGTGGTGGGTGCCTATAGTCCCAGCTACTCGGGAGGCTGAGGCAGGAGAATGGCGTGAACCTGGGAGGCAGAGCTTTCAGTGAGCCAAGATCGTGCCACTGCATTCCAGCCTGGGCGACACAGCAAGACTCCATCTCAAAAAAAAAAAAAAAAAAGAAAACTGAGGAAGCACACAATGGATGGTTTCAATTATCTCCATAAAGAATAAAGCAAGGTAATTTGCTGAATGCAAGGAGGTTACCAGGAGCAGCTAGAAGTTCATTTCCTCATTCTGTAAATATTTCTACAGCATCTACTAGGTACAATACACTCCCCTTGAGCTGGGGATACAGCAGTGAACAAGATAAACAAGGTCTCTACCCTTAAATAGTTTACATTCTAGTGCATATGTTTGGGGCTATCAGGATAAAAGGAGCAATAAACTAATAAACACACACAAAGTCAGAGTGACGGGCCTTCTGCAGAGGATTACATCAGGATGATATAACTGAGAACTACATAGCTACTTTTGGCAGCGTGCTCAGGAAAAGCCTCTCCAAGGAGGTTAACATTTTAGCTGCAATCCAGAAGGAACCAGCAATGACAGTATCTGGAGACAGAGCAATACAATCAGTGGGAATGGCTATCACCAATGACTCTAAGGTGGGAATGAGCTTAGCATATTCAAGAAATATTTTAAAAGCTGCAGGAAGAAGCAGAGAAGAAAATGGTACCAGATAAGAGCAAAGACAAATAATCTACAGAACTTCACAATCTAATATTAAAAGTTTGGATTTTATTCTAAGTGGAGGAGAAGTCGCTAGTTTTAGGCAGGAAAGTGAAATTATCTAATTTTCATTTTCAGAAGATCCCTTGGGCTTCTTCATGTGATTGTTCTAATCTGGTTCCTATGTAAAGAGAAAAGAAAGTAATTCGGAGAGACTGCAGAAGACCTTCTAGAACATCCAACTGTAGAAAAGTCAACCAAAGATGAATAAAAGGACTTGCCTGAAAAGAAGTGGGGGTTCAGCTGAAGTTAGCTATCATGAATGGCATGAACTCAATTAACACAGTGTGTGACTTGCTCTAGGGACATCTGGCATCCCCAGAGGTGAAAAAGGAAACCAGCAGGAGTTCACCCAGCCTGTGTAGGAACAAGGCAGAAATGATGAAAAAATTACTCCCCACATCTACCAACTCCTGTGGAGCCAAAAAGAAACCAGGCTATGCCATTTTAGAGCTCCAAAGAACCATACAGAGGGATTGATTTCAAGGCTTACAATAATGCCCACGAATTCACCACTGCTGTCTGCCACTACAGTTCCTCAACACTGAGTAGCTTCCTCTAAAAACCTACAGAAATTGAGAGAGGGCAAACCAATTAGGATGCCTCAAATTTCTAATTAAGTAAAGCTTACACATACAAAGACACTGTTGAGCACCATCCACTGGACCACAACATCCCAGATGACCTTTTATATTTTATATTGTGGTGTCTCCATTTTATTGCAGAAAAAGAAAACAGCAAAAAGACTTCATGTATCATACCAAAGCTGGATCAGGAACACTATGTTCTGCCGGATGTGCTATTCTCCAGTTTCTCCCTGGAGAAACATGAGCATTCACACAGTGCCACGTCTACAAACCAACATTAATAGAAGACAGAAGAACTAAAGCACAAGGCTGTCAGCATCTCTCACCAGAGCCACACCACACTTCAGCCAAATGACAATCACTCTCGCCGGGTTCTTTGCACAGATCCACCACGTCTCTGCATATTGTTTCTGGAGTAACTGGAACTTCTGTGAAGTGCTGCTCATTGTTACTGAGATACACGGTGAGAAACATCTAAAAATTAAGAGAGAAACACACAGTTACTGGTACTGTCTGCCTAATGTGGTATTCACCTTAAATTCCTTTCTCCAAACAAAATCTCAGTTGGAAGTGCAAATGTACAACAGAACAGTCTGGCTGTCACCCGGCCAAAGGTGAGATGTGGACCGGGGGTTGAGGGAGACCTGGAGCCCAGCCTCTACCGTGGGCAGTAGCTCTAGAACCCTTGGTGACTCTGGAATACAGTCACATCAGTTCAAATTAAATCTGTTTCTGCCGGTTTTATTCATGTTGTTTACCAAATACTTATATATGCTGGACCCATACTACAAATATATCTTCCTGTCAGTCCTATAAAGGTTGATGCAACAACCTCATCCATATATACTTATTTATGCACAGTCTCTTTTTTTTGTTTTGTTTTGTTTTCATCACTTTATTTTATTTTATTTTTTTATTATACTTTAGGTTTTAGGGTACATGTGCACAACGTGCAGGTCTGTTACATATGTATCCATGTGCCATGTTGATTTCCTGCACCCATTAACTCGTCATTTAGCATTAGGTATATCTCCTAATGCTGCCCCTCCCCCCTCCCCCAACCCCACAACAGTCCCCGGAGTGTGATGTTCCCCTTCCTGTGTCCATGAGTTCTCATTGTTCAATTCCCATCTATGAGTGAGAACATGCAGTGTTTGGTTTTTTGTCCTTGCGATAGTTTACTGAGAATGATGTTTTCCAGTTTCATCCATGTCCCTACAAACGACATGAACTCATCATTTTTTATGGCTGCATAGTATTCCATGGTGTATATGTGCCATATTTTCCTAATCCAGTCTATCGTTGTTGGACATTTGGGTTGGTTCCAAGTCTTTGCTATTGTGAATAGTGCCGCAATAAACATACGTGTGCATGTGTCTTTATAGCAGCATGATTTATAGTCCTTTGGGTATATACCCAGTAATGGGATGGCTGGGTCAAATGGTATTTCTAGTTCGAGATCCCTGAGGAATCGCCACACTGACTTCCACAATGGTTGAACTAGTTTACAGTCCCACCAACAGTGTAAAAGTGTTCCTATTTCTCCACATCCTCTCCAGCACCTGTTGTTTCCTGATTTTTTAATGATGGCCATTCTAACTGGTGTGAGATGGTATCTCACTGTGGTTTTGATTTGCATTTCTCTGATGGCCAGTGATGATGAGCATTTCTTCATGTGTTTTTTGGCTGCATAAATGTCTTCTTTTGAGAAGTGTCTGTTCATGTCCTTCGCCCACTTTTTGATGGGGTTGTTTGTTTTTTTCTTGTAAATTTGTTTGAGTTCATTGTAGATTCTGGATATTAGCCCTTTGTCAGATGAGTAGGTTGCAAAAATTTTCTCCCATTCTGTAGGTTGCCTGTTCACTCTGATGGTAGTTTCTTTTGCTGTATGCACAGTCTCTTTTTTGGAAAGGACACGTAAGAACATAACATGCTGCTTCTGAAGTGGGAGGGGGATGGGAAAAGAGCTTGTGGGGCAGCTCTGTATAAACCTAATCTTTAACTCTTTATATAATGTACATATATTACCTATTCAAAAAATTGTACTTCTGTTTTTTTTTTTTTTTTTTTTTGAGACAGAGTCTCACTCCGTCTCCCAGGCTGGAGTGCAGTGGCATGATCTCGGCTCACTGCAACATCCACCTCCCGAGTTCAAGTGATCCTCCTGTCTCAGCCTCCCGAGTAGCTGGGATTACAGGCGCATGCCACGCCACACCATGCCACGCCATGCCACGTCCGGCTAATTTTTGTATTTTTAGTAGAGACGGGGTTTCATTATGTTGGCCAGGCTGGTTTCAAACTCCTGACTTCAGGTGATCCACCCACCTCGGCCTCCCAAAGTGCTGGGATTACAGGTGTGAGCCACTGCACCCAGCCAAAAAATTGTACTTCTAAAATGTTTTAAGCAAATTAAATACCTACTTTGAAGTATAAGATTTCATTAACAAAGTATAAGTAGAAATGAGTAGCTGTTACGTTAACACCTACCTGACCTCGTATATAAACACTGAGACCAACAGAAGGTTTACATTTAAAACTCACTAATAGGCTGGGTGTAGTGGCCTACACCTGTAATCCCAACACTTTGGGAGGCCAAGGCAGGAAGATCATGAAAGTCCAGGAGTTTAAGACCAGTCTGGGCAACAAAGCAACACTCCATTTCTACCAAAAATTAAAAGAAAATCAGCCAGACACGGTGGCACATGCCTGTGGTCCCTGCTACTTGGAAGGCTGAGTGGGGAAGACTGCTTGAACCCAGGAGGTCGAGCTATAATGAGAAGTGACTGCACCACTGCACTCCAGCCTGGGTGAGAGACCCTGACTCAAAAAAAAAAAAAAACCTTACTAACAATCTTAACAATCTTTCTCCTAGTAAAAAAAGACACTATATCTTAGAAACACTGCTACTAAAGAATTAAAGTTTTCACACCTATTAAATTACAAAAAAATCTTGTTAATTTCTAATGCTGAAGAAACTAAGTGAAACAGGAAACAAGTTTTTGACGGTGATGCAAATTAGTAAGGCCCTATGTTTATTCAATTCAATGAGTAACTCCATGCAAGTCAGTATGTATCAGGATTAAAAAACAGTAATTTGAAAGTGTTACCTCACAGTGAGAATACATCCTGTGAAAATAATTCCAATCAAAGAAAGAATGCATAACCTACAGAACATAAACTTGAGGGACAAGTTTAGTCTTTTAATTTTAAAATCATTAATGAAACTATGCTAAGCACTGGGAAAAGTTTGGGTTTTAAGACTGCAAAAAAGCAGGATAAGTAGGATATACCCTATGACCGCAATGACATGAGGACATCACACAGCAATCAGAGGGCCTGCCAACAGCCACACAACTCCCCTTCCAGCTTAAATGTCTCTGCCCATTACCCCCAAATGGAGAAAGCTGCATCAAGATGTTGTTTGCAAAAAGGCAGCACCTGATTAGGGATGATGATGGAAACTAAGACATCAGCCTCGGTGCCTCAAGATTTGGTCAGAGAAAGAGGAGATATACATGAGAGAAAGAGTGGACCCTTGCACTGAAGCCAGTCCAAGCCTCCACATTCTGCAACCAAAGCTGTTAACTCACATGAACAGGTATAACAGAGGGTGATCCAGAAAAATTAAAATAGTGAACACTGTTGAAACAATTTTTTAATGGAAAAAAAAAAACACTGCAGACTTTCCCAGTATGAGCTCAGAAGCTTTCAAGCTAATTATCTCAGGTTTTTCACATTTTGACTACATAAAGATACATAGTTCTAGAGTTCAACTTAGCCAACAAGGCAGCATTCAAAATTATTACACAAAAATCATAAAGGCTTGACTAAATCATTGAAAAAATAACAAAGATTAACAAAGCACAGAATTACACTCGTCTGCTGCTCCCAGAGTATACAGCATATTCAGTGATAAAGACAAACAATGTACACTTTAGCATTAAATACTCCTCCATACTCCCTGCCAATGCAAAAACTTGCTTTGAAGTTTATCACTTCAAAAATAGTAACTTTTCATTGTAAATATGAGACTTAGGTGTGTTAAGTTACAGAAATACTGGAAATACAGAGTATATGCTAAACACACACCTTATCAACAAATAAAAGCCTATTATGTGAGACAGCACCTTACCTCTGTAAACCTCATCTTTCAGACACATTATCTCAGAAACTTACATCAACTCTCAAATAAACAGCAGGTGTTATTTTCTCTTTATAAATGAAGAAAAAGACTCAGATAAGTGATCTATTTGCCTACTGAAATGAGAAGGATACAATTCTGTTCTTCTGATCTATCCTCTATTCTTTAAGCTGTCCTTTATAGAAAGAAAATATTAGGAAATGCTCCATTTAACCACAGTTACCCACACTTTAACAGAGATCTGATCTTTTACTTTCTGGAAAACCAACAGCTTCATTTATTTAAAAGTATAATTAAAAATAAGAATGATGACAGATGTGTTCTATTTATGGTTACTCTTTCCACAGGTTTAACACTGGTATGAACAGTAAGTGTACGAGTTGACCCCATTGCTACCTGTCATGTATGGAGATTAGCTCTGTTGTGATTTTAGTAATTGTACTGCAGTCCGCGATGCTGGGCCAGCAACACGCTATTTTTGTCGATTCCCAGGCAGAAGATCTGGTTCAAACTCCAGATTTCTTCATAATTAGACTACCTTAGGCAAGTAATGTCACCTCTCTGAAACTCAGCATCCTCATCTTCAAAATGAGTCTTTAAGTTCCCCAGTAGCTACATGTTTACCTATGTAACAAACCTGCACATCCTGCACCTGTATCCTGGAACTTAAAATTAATTTTTTTTAAAAAAAGTTCCCTAAGAGCTACTATTTATGTTTTACTAGGTACCAGAGTAAAAGTCAACATTTTTACAGCAGCCTACAAGGTCTGCTGTAGTCATGATCTGGCCCCCATTTCCTTCTAATCCCCCCTCACTCTGTGCTCTATCAGCGTCCTCTTTGCTGTTCATCAAACACACCAGGCATGTTCCCACGTGGGAGCCTCTGTACTTGCTGTTCCTCTATTTGGAATGCCCTTCTTTGTATGCCAGCATAACTCTCCCTTCCTCATCTCCGTCACGCCTTTACTCAGATGTCACCCTCTCAGTGAAGCCTTACCTAGGAACCCTACCTAGAATTCCAACACCAAACACACACACACACACACACACACACACACACACACACACACACACACACACACACACACACACACACACACACACACACACACACACACACCCTAGCCCATTCTTCTGCTTTATTTCCCTCCTTAGCACAGTCACTAACATGTCATATGTTATATTTATTTAACTCATTTTTATTATCTGCCTTTCCTACTAGAAAGTAAGCTCCATACAAAGGTTTTGTCTTTGTTCAGTGTTGTATACTCAGCACCTAGAACTGTGCCTGGTATGTAACAAGTACACACTAAGTATTAAATCCTGCAAATGTGATTGCATTTTACAGATGAAAACACTGAAGCACAGAGGGATTTAAGTAACTCGCCCCAGGTCACACAGCTATTAAATGGCAAAACCAAGATTGAGCCCCTTCCTCGAGAGCATACAGGTAAAGACTCTCCTGAATCTGGACCACATGGTGCCAAGTGTGTCACTGCCTCTAGTTCCGTCTTTTAGAGCAACATTTTGCCCACAATCCATCATCTCACCTCTGATTTATTTTCACGGTCAGTTTTGTTTCAGGTACTGCTAAACGGTATGGCATGTAACGTGTAGCACAGCTATATACTCTCAAATGAGAGAGTGTGTTGTCCTCTCATATCTTCAGCTTACATCCTGCTACCATCATTCTACTTCTGTTTCAACATTATTTTCATTCATTCAGTATTTACAGATCATCTGCTATATGGTCTCTGTTCTAATGTAGAAATAATCTTTACTAAACAGCTAATACTACAGACAGTACAAAATTCAAAGAGAGAGAAAGCAAGCTGTGAGAAGGACACAGCCAGCCCATTGGGAGGAAGTCAAAAAAATAAACACCACAACCTGGCTCCTTACCTCTCATGTCCACCCACTACTCCCCACTGGACAAACCCAACTACCTACCAGCTGGCAAGGGAAGCGGTTGATGCAGTTTAAAGAAGTCAACCTCCTAAGGCACAAAGCAGGGTGGAGGAAAGTGAAAAGTGAATGGAGAGGGGCAAAAAATATAGACACTCAGCACAGGAGCCCTCCTCTCCGTACTATGCAGTCAGCGGACTCTTGGGCAACCGAGCAACTATCTAAAGGAAGTGAGGACACAGCCCAGCTAAAGTCTGGGAGAACAATGTGCCAACCAGAGGCAACACATTTAAAGCCCTTGAGAAGGAAACAAGTTTGTCACATTTGCACAAGAGGACGGTCACTGCAGAGGGAGCAAGAGGAAAGGGTTAATTCAAGGAGGCAAGCAAAAGCCAGATCATGCATGTCTTTACAGGCTGGAGGTTCTCAAACTTTGGTGTGGACAGAGGGTTGTTATTAAACACAGATTGCTGGGCTCCACCCCAAGAATTCCTAAATCAATAGATCTGGGTTGGAGACTGAAAATTCTGCATTTCTAACAAGCCCTCAGGTGATGTTGATACTGCTGGTCTAGAAACCACGACCTGAGAACCACTGTCTAAGGCGAGGGCAAGGACTGTGGATTTTAATCTAAAAGCCCACTGGAGGCAAATCGTTAAAGTCAGAAAGTAGATCAGTGGGTGTCAGGAGCTGCGGGAAGGGGAAATGGGAAGTGACTGCTAATAGGTACAGGGCTACTTTCTGGGGTGATGAAAATATTCTGGAATTAGTGGTGATAGTTACACAACATTGTGAATATATTAAATACCACTGAATTGCGTATTTCAAAATCATTAGTTTTATGGTATGTGAAGCATATCTCAATTTTTAAAAGTAAGAGGTTACTGGAGGATTTTGAACGGGGTAGCTATTTATGCCCTTAAAAAAAATCACTATGTGAACAAACTACAGGAGGACAGACATGAAAGTCCAATTAAGAGGTAAATGCTACACATGAAATGAGATACGATGGTAGCACAGACTGCAAATTAATAGCAAAGGTGGTGAAAATGGCTGGATTTGGGTTATTAGTTGAAGATAGAGCCAGTAAGACTTGCTTGGTGGACAGAATGTGGGATTTGAAAGTAGAGAGAAATTAAGAGTGACTCTGGATCTGCTACCTAAGCACTAGGTACAAAGTGAGGAAGGAGGAACAAGTTGGGAAGGGCCCGCGGGATGAGGTCTCTATGTTAAATATGAGACACTTATGGAACATTCAAACGGAAGCATGAGGAGGCCATCTAATATGCAAGTTTAACTGAGATGAGAAAGCAAGAGATGAGCACGCAGAGGCATTTAAAGCCTAAGCCTGGATGAGAGCAGCTAGGCCAGCTAGAGACAGGAAACAACGCTGCGGACTGTGTCCTAAGCTAATCAAGCAACCTCCAGAGGTCCCACGGAGGACAAGGATCCAGCAGAGAAGCCTGAGAAAGAGCCACCAAAAAAAGACAGGAAGAAGTTCAGAAGAGTGCGGGACACCAGAAACCAAGCAAAGAAAGTGTGGGAGGGAGGAAGATGCAAAAGTGTACAATCAGATTTGGCAAGATGGTGGCTGCTGACTGCCTTGAACAGCACTGAGTCATGGGGATAAGGGCCTGGCTGGAACAGGCTAGAGAACCTGAGGGAAGGAGGCAAAGGTACAGTACAGACAACTAGTTCTTCCAGTGTGTTGTGCCCTGACCCAAGGCAGAGAAAATGGAGCCATCTAGGGAAGGAGACACAGGGTAAAAGGAGTGTTTTGTTTTTATCTCAAGATGAGAGTTTTTACAGATCATTTTAATTGATGGGAATGACCTAGTTGAGAGGGAAAATGGTGTTGATACGAAACTAACTACAGACCTAAGTATATCCTCAAGTTATAAAGGTTGTTTTTTCCAATATGTATCAACTCCCTTTTCCTTCATTTACCTGGAAGAGGAACAAAAAAATAAGAAAAATAATCGAAAGAGAGGCTGGTTTCACTAACCTATCATGTTAACATGAGAAAATGCAGGCAGGCACATGTGTTCTTTTTATTGCTACCATCCTTTTATTTTTGTTGTACAAATTTACTGTATTACAAAATGATTAAAGAATTATTCAAAAGTAATTGAATTTTCTGTCTAATAAAAAAATGAATTCACTTCTGTTTCATTTTGGTGAAGCAGTTTTTATCAGCATGTTGAAAATTTTACTTAGAAAAGAAATTTTAGGCTACTCTATCAACTAAGTCTTCAGAAAACAATTCTGGCCTAGAATCCACCACTTTTAAAGATAAAAAATAAAACTGTTAAATCTAAGAAGTTTCCTGCATCTGATACCAAAATATTTTTGAAGGCAATGAACAAAAAATGAAACTTTTTATTAAAAATATTTCAGTTATACATGTTTGTTTTGTTATAAAACAGTGCTCACTGTACCCTATTATGCATACACATCTACAGGCACAGAAAAAAGCCTGAAACTATATTCACCAAATTAACAGTAGTTATGCCCTAGTGGTGGGATGACTAAGTGAATTTTTAGGAACTTATCTACGTTTAAATTTGCTAGAATGTACCACGTGCACAATAAAATTGATTTTTTAAGCAATCAATGAAAATAACTATATACCATTTTTATTCATACACATTGTGCCTTCCCTGGATCCTTACTGTGAGATATGGAAGGCAAATATCTGTTGAGAGTGTTTTTCTTGGGTCACTATCTTGCCTCAAATTTAGTCAGGAATGATTAAAAACAAGCAATTAAGAAGCACATCTTGAAAGTCCACTATATTAGAATGGAATATTATTCAGCCATCAAAAGGAATGAGGTACTGATACATGCTACCGCACGGATAAATCTTGAAAATATTATGCTAAGTGATAGGAGCCAGACATGAAAGACACATAGCATATAATTCCATTTATATGAAATGTCTAGAATATGCAAATCCATACAGACAAAAAGTTGATGAATAATTGCCACGGGCTGAGGAAGGGGGAATAGGGAGTGACTGATAGAGGCCTGGGGTTTCTTTCTCGGGTGATGAAAATGTTCTGTAATTAGTGGTGATAGCAGCACAACCTTGTGAATATACTAAAAACCACTGAATTGTGTATTTTATATGGGTGAATTTTATGGTATGTGAATACATCACTTTAAAAAAAAAAAAAAACAGCCCACTGTATACTTAGTATGTGAGAGATACAAAAATCTCAGACCGGGCATGGTGGCTCACACCTATAATCCCAGCACTTTGGCAGGCAGAGGCAGGGGAATCACTTGAGCCCAGGAATTTGAGAGCAGACCATCCGGGGCAACATGGCAAAACCCTGTCTCTACAAAAAATACAAAAAATTAGCCAAGAGTGGTAGCGTACACCTATAGTCCAAGCTACCCAGGAAGCTGAGGTGGGAGGATCACCTGAGTCCAGGAGATCACTGCATGCCAGTCTGGGCATCAGAGTGAGACCCTGTCTCAAAAGCTATACATATTTACAAAAGAGAACAATTTAGTACTCTATTACATGAATGAGAATGTGGGTAAAATGGAAATTCAGAAATGAAAAGGATGATTATGAACTGAGGTAGATGAGGTTTCAGCAAACAGGCATAAATTAATAGTACGCATAAAGAAATAATGTTTTTAAATTATCTTTCATAACTTTACTTCCAAAATGCCTTCTCCTGACACTATATGTTCTTTAAATACCATATTCTCAAGAATGTAAGATGACTTCATTAGCTCCTTTCCCATAAGGCACCAAGCAAAATAGGGTTCCCTAGAGTTAAAGCCTCTGGGAAGCTGTTGTGAGAAATCTGACTATTCTCATTGAATCAAGTTATAAATGTGTTCCTGCCAACTTTTGAGGTAAATTGTTTTCATCATAAAGAGTGCAGCAATAATCAGGTCAAAAAAAAAAAAAAAACAGCTGTTACAGATTTACCCATACTACAAGGACAGCAAATTGCTGGGACATCTGAAAAGGCTCGTGACATCTTACTTGGTAACAGAGTACAGTTTTTCTTCCCCAGGTAGAAAAAGTGCGTATTAGATCAGCCCTTCTTGGTGACCACATACACATTAAAATGTTAACTTCCTTTTAACTTAGAAATCAGGAACATCATTTTTTATAGTAGGAACCACAAACAGAAGACATTAATCAATAAACAATAAACTCTAAAGCATATTTAAGAGCAGAAGATATAAATGACAGATCCCACAAGACAATACAAACATGAAGACATGCAGGGAAATAAATATTAATTAAAACAATGAGGTACCACTTAACAGCTACAGGTTGAGTATCCCCTATCTGAAACACTTGGGACCAGAAGTGTCTCGTATTTCAGAATTTTTTCAGATTTTAGAATATATGAATAACCAGTTGAGCACCCCTAATCCAAATATCCAAAATCCAAAATGCACCAATATGCATTTCCTTTGAGCATCACGTAGGTACTCAGAAAGTTTTCAATTTTGGAGCATTTCAGATTTCAGATTTTTGGATTAAGGATGCTCAACCTGTACTAAATTGTCTTCAATTAAAGACAAGATCCAACATAGATGAGGTTGCACAAAAGTTATTTACTCAAAGATACGATGGTAGTACTATAAATTACTAAAAATCCTATTTGGAAAGTAAAATAAACCATGTATCAAAAGCCACAGAATTATGTATATCTCATGACCTTACTCCTGGAAATTTATCCTAAAAAAAAAAAATTGAAATGAAGAAAAACTCTAAATGCCTGAAGATTTTCACTACAGTGTGAGGTCTACATATAGTAAGATGGAAAACTAAATATCCAAAAACATGGAAAAGTCTTTAAACAGGGAAAAAGTTAAGTAAATTAAAATCATTTGCCAGAAGGACTATGTCCAGCCACCAACTCCTGTAAGTATAGAGTGTTAGGAAAATGTTAAGAAAAAGTTATAAAACAGAACAATACTAAATTTAACTTTAAAAATATATGTACCATCAGCTGGGCACAGTGGCTCACACCTGTAATCCCAGCACTTTGGGAGGCCGAGGCAGGAGGATCACAAGGTCAGGAGATGCAGACCATCTTGGCTAACACGGTGAAAGTCCATCTCTACTAAAAATACAAAAAATCAGCCGGGCGTGGTGGCAGGCACCTGTAGTCCCAGCTACTCGGGAGGCTGGGGCAGGAGAATGGCATGAACCCAGGAGGCGGAGCTTGCAGTGAGCTGAGATCGCGCCACTGCATTCCAGCCTGGGGGAGAGAGTGGGACAGCAACTCAAAAAAAAAAAAATATATATATATATATATATATACCATCTTGGCCAGGCAGGGTGGCTCTTGCCTGTAATCTCAGTACTTTGGGAGGCTGAGACAGGAGGATCACTTCAGGCCAGGAGCTAGAGGCCAGCCTGGGCAACAGAGTAAGACCCCATTTCTCCATTTATATTAAAAGAAAAAAAACAGCTGGGTGTGGTAGCATGTACCTGTAGTCCGTCCTAGCTATTCAAGAGGCTGAGGTGAGAGGATCGCTTGACCCCAGGAATTCAAGGTTATAGTGAGCTATGATCGTGCCACTGCACTCCAGCTTGGGCGACAGAGCAAGACACTGTCTCCCAAAAAAAAAAAAAAGTAAAAATATGTGTGTGTGTCTGTGTGTACACGTGCACACACATATGTACCATCTAAAATATATATATATATATATACTGACCTGTATGAAATACACAGAAAATCAGCGACACCAGAGGCAAGTACAGCTATCGCTTTTAGATTTTTAAAATCTCAAAAGTAAAATATTTTTATAATAATTTACAATGTAAAAGTATATTTAATACAAACTGGGATAAAAGAACATGAAAATATTTCATTAAAAATGGTAAATGTGATTACAACTTGTTTCTACCTCCTATAGTCATCTATCTCAAGAGAAGGAAAGTTGAAGGAAAGGTAAAAAAAAAAAAAAAAAAACACTTTGTTAAGTTGTGCCGGGCCACCTACAGGCACACTGCATAGTAATTCATGTCAGCCATATCCAAATGAAGATTTGCCCTTCCAAAAATTCAAAGTCACAGATAATTTGCATTTAAAAACAATGGGTCATAGATTTATTTTAAGAGTCCTGTGTTTATAGAGCATGTATGTACTGTAACTATGATGTTATGCTATCAACATAAGAACGACTCATTTTAAAGAAGAATTATTTCAGATCAAAATCTGAAAGACTTCTAAAAGGAAATACAAAAAAAACTGATTAGGGCATCTACAAGATGAGTCAGAGGCTAACGTTTATTCATTTGATTCAGAAAATCATGTGAAGTTCTACAGAAAGAAGAAAGGAACCAAGAGTATAAGATGTTCCCTGTCACCAAAGGGAAATCAAGCTCTGCAACAGCACCTTCAGAGCTTTCATTTATAAAAACTCAAATCCTTCAAGTTTACCTAAGAGGAAGAAAGAGAAAATTATGAAATGAACAATCTATAAAAAGAGTGACACAAATCCTCCCCAAATTTTGCAACTCACAAGAAATACCACAGGAACAGCCAGGCAATTATGCTTGTAGAGAGATTAAGGGAAAATCTGAATGGTTTCTGTGTTTCACAATTCCTCTGTAGAAAGATAAATGTAAAACTATTACTTCAGTTTCTATATTTTGTTGTACCCCTTATGGAGGCAGGCCCGAAAATATTTCTTGTAAGAGGAGGATGCCACTAGGCTTCCTATAACCCAGTCAAGCAAAAACACCTCTCCCAACCCTGTGACACAGAGTGGGGATTAAATTAAGACATAACCAAAGTTTCTTTCAAACTCAGACACAGCCATTTAGCCCAACCATGGCTTCTAACACTGGGCGGGGTTTAGGAAGGAGATGCAGACCATTCCAGTCCTCAAGAGTATTCTGCCTGTCTCTGCACAGACCTGGAGCTCTGCTCCAGTGCTCACTGTGCCAGCTGGGACTGCACACCAAGGGCACTCGAGCTTGGCTCCCTAATTCAGACATGCTGCACCCTAGCTGTGAGCTAGACTTCCAGTCTTCTGCAAGAAGTGTGCTGCTCAACTACCCCAGCCTGAGCTGTCCTTCCTCATCTCTCCAGTATCTGGGTAGACAATCCACAGGGGTCTCTGTGGTACCTTCCTCAGGAGCCACAGAGACACTACGTATTTGAGTTCTTTCCCTCAAAGAGACACTCTCTACCTCCCTGACAATGGGTCCCAACCTTATTAAAGTTATCAGACAATCACTGCTTACAAAGGCCTATCATGATTTCTTAGCTGTTTCTCTAGAATTTACTCTTGGAGCCATTAAACTACTTTTAAAAATATTCACCAATTACCATGAGTTATGTCCTACCAATGTTCTATTAAGGCTCAATGATATTAAACCTACTTCTACACTAACTGTACCACTTTTTATGATGGCATATTTTTACATTAACCCATCAGTTCCTATCAGTTACATCTCAGTTTATTTAAAGCAAAATCATAAAATCATATTCAAAGGATTTTTTTTACTTCATAAACTATTCCTTTGCTCACTTACAGCAAGTTAGTAGAATTCAGAAATCAATAACGTGAAGTCTCAATATCAATTTGAACAATATTCTGTTAAAAACGTTAATCATGCATGGACTATCCTGACCATCCATTCAATATCATCTGGAGCACACAATCATATTCTGAAATAGTCAACATTCTGGAAGAAATGATAGAGCAAATATGAAGTGGTTACTTTGATTAAGGAAAAATTCATAAAGTAGCCTGCTGGTCATAGATGTCTGGTAAAAGAACCACTTCATATACATAAACAGGTAACAGGGACCTCTACATAGAAACTTATAGGAGTCATATCCTATCAAAGCCAGCCATGCCAAAGAAGCTCCTGGTTCTATGCCTTCCCCTCAATCCTAACTTCTTGCTGACTTCAACAAGAAGTTTCACTCATTCACCCATTAGTACTTACTAAATACCTACTAAGAAAGGACAGTGAAAGCAAAAGGAACACAGTGATGAAAAAGCTTGCCTTCTTTAGGGCAGAGAAGAGAGGCTGGTAGTACTCAAATGAGCATGGTATATAAAGTGATATGATAAAGAATTATGGAAGTGATGAGGGGAGGATGGCTGATCATGATTAGGAAAGACACCTCAGGGTGAAGGGGACTTTTGAGCTGAGACTGAAGAAGCCACAGCCACTTGAAACATCTAAAGGAAGACATTTCATCAAAGGCCCAGAGGTGGTAATGAACTTGTACTATTCCACGACCAGAAAAAAACTCCACATCAGGAATACAGACTTGTGCCAATGAGGGCAGAGGGAGAACAGGGGCTAGCTCAGGCAGGGCCTTGTAGGTCAAGAATAAGGACTATGGACTTTATTGCAAGGGAAGAGTCACTAGAGTAGTGATTTGCAACATGCAATTCTCAGACAAACAGCATCAGCATCACCTGGGAACTTGTCAGAAATATAAAGTTCCAGGCCCTGCTCCACATCTCCTGATTCAGAAACCCCAGAGGAGAGGCCCAGTACTCACACTTAAGTTTAAGAACCACTGCATTAGAAGGTTTTGAGCAGGAAGTAACATGAGGCTAGGTTTCTGAGTAATTTGCTGTAAATAATGTAGAGTATTAGTTTCACCAGCAGATAACAACAGTGTATGTTAATCTATGTAGTATATATTAATTATAATACCAGTAATTAACCCAACAACAATAGCAATACATTATGACCCATATACACTGGTATTTATATTTGCATATTTTGAATTTCAGGGAATTCCATTTCAATTACGAGAAATATTAAGAACTAAAACTTATATTATCTACTCCACAGTTATAGCCTCGAGTCACCAAATGAGAAATCTAAAAATAGCCACTTTTCCTCACTTCTCTTCCCAGAGTAGCTCACCTGAGTCCTACACTGTCCTGTAGTGTCAGTTCATCCCCACCCTTCCAGAATAACTCAAAGACCATAAAACTTCCTCCAATCCATCCATCCCTACCCATATACCCACCTCCAGCCAGAAGTAAACCAGAAGTAAACCATTCACACTGTAGTTGTTTGTATCCCTGTCTTATCTGTCCTACTGGTCTATACATTCTTTAGGACACAGGTTTTGGTTCTTAAATGCTTCCTCCCTGGTTTTTCTCCTCCTACATTATAACTCACTCCCCAAAAAACTCTGTCAGATCTCACACAAAGCAAATATGCAATACATGTTTGTTGGACTGAAGTGAAACTGTGACGCAGGGATTCAAAGTCCCACGAAGAGGAGAACGTTAACAGGCAACCAGAACATGACAAAGAGGATGTTCACATCCTGAAACAACAAGAAATGTTTATCTATAAATGTTATTACTTCACAGTGAATGTTTTCAAAGCCAGACAATGTCTCAAAGAATTCTGCTTTAAGTAAAATTAAGAAAGCTTTTATTTTCTTTGAACTATGCCTGAAGCTGAATTTAGATAGGTTTCAAATTCTGAACGTATCCTCTAAAGCAACTCATCTTAGGTTACTCTGCTTCAATATCTGTCATAGACAAGCAACGTATAAAGCAAAAGAACAAATACATTTAGTTAATTCCCCCCTGCTCCAACTATTGATAAGTTTAGTGTTGGTGTCTTTCCTTCTAAGCTGAGCCTTGTTGTTTGCCAGGCATTCGTCTTATTTTATGTAAAGGTTCTGTTACAGATTTCATTCTATTTTTTACTTTTACTCACTAAGCACTACATTTTTAAGATCTATCCGTGATGATCTAACTACAACCGATCCATTGCTTCTAGTTATTTCCTTCCTACCTCCCACTTTGCTATGGAAGTAGAGGCAAGAACTACACTCACCAAAGAAAATCCAAAATAAGAATATTCATTCATCCATTAACTCAAACAATATTTATTAAATTCCTACAGTGTGCCAAACACTGTGCTAAGTGCTAGAAACACAAAGATGAAAAGGCATGGTCCACGTCCTCACAGAGCTTATGGAACAATGAAGAAGCACTGCAAACCATGAAAAGGGTGCAATGTTGAGAAATGAGAACTTCCTGGTGAAGGTACATTTAAAGCATTTGAAGTCCAGTGAGAACAGAAAAAAACAATCCCCTCCAAGCAGTGGAAGAAGGCTTAACATAAAAGAAGTACTATTAAGCTGGAACTGTAGGATGAATAAGACAAGCAGGAAGAGGACCATCTAGGGAGAGAAACATTGTGTATAAAGACACAGGAAACTGTGGCATGCCCTCACAACTGTAGTCCTGGAACTGTTGAAGCATAGAGGTGGGAGGCAAGGCAGGACAAATAAGAAGAGATGGGTCAATTCTCAACCCACAAGCCACGAATGTGCTGCAAAAACTTTGAATGCACAAAATTTGTTTTATACACATGCTGTTATGGCAAAGTCCGATGGAGTGGAGCAAGTCATGGAGGGCAATATGCAAGAGTGGTGAGCAATTTGCAAGAGTACAACTTGCTGTGAGCAAGAGGAAACACAATTCCGAAGGAAGGCCGAATGAACCAGGAGGTGACCGGATGCTCTTCTGCACAGCACAAGGCATTCCCACTACTGTGCCATAGCTGATCCTATGTTTTAACAGCTGACTTGGTGTTTTCAGTTTTTCAATCATTTCCATTATGCAGCTAAAAATTCTGAAATGGAAACCTATCAGTGACACAAAAAGGCTGAAATCCACTGGGCTACACGATAAAGAAACTTTCTATCTCACTAAAGAGTTTATATATTTTATGTTGTAAGGAACAGAGGTCAGACTTGAATTCTGGAGAGGGAAGAGACACATTGCTGTTTCAAAAGACCACCAGGGAAGCAGTGTGTTAAATGGCCTGATGGGGCAGAGAACAGAAAAGGTAAGAAAACAGATAAGGAGAGCATTACAACAGTCCAGGCAGGAGAGGGGTGAGGCCAAACAGGCGCCCCAGGAAATGGAGAAGAGGGATCTGTGTGCCCTGGTGACTCAATAGCTCCAGGAGAAGACAGGAGAGGAAAGGAAGCAGGATGAAAGCCCAGGTCCCTGGCTACTAAAAGCAACAAGCAAAATCTATCAGAGAAAGATCCTATCTACCTTTAAAATAAATGCATTATCCAAAATAGATGTCCCCCAAACTTTTCAGGAAATTAACAAAATTTTTGAAAATTACCTACATATCACAAACTAAGCAGTTATTATCTAGATTTTGCTGTGATGCAGAAAACACTGCCACAAAGAGACCGTTCTAGAATTAAAGTTAACTCTGACTTGATTTTCCTAGGTCACTCGCTACTTTATGTCAGGAAAATGAAGATAATATTGTTTTAAAATTTTTTAAAAAGGGGGGGCGGGGGGGTCAAGGAACTTTTAGGTTGAAGCATCAGAAGCTTCCAGAGCACTCTGGTCATGTGGTCAAAAGTAAAGTTTCCTAAAGCATTTTAGGACAGACTATGGCTTCCCTGACAAACCTGATACACCCTACTCAGTTGTAAAGAAACATGGTGACAGAAGGCTTTTTCTCAAGCCTAAATTTAAACTGCTCTGTGTAGCTGTCAGAGCTCTCTGGTGATATAAAAAGTATGGTTTCTCTTTAGTCCCACAGGAAGGAGCTTGTGGATACAGAAGTGATCTTCCACCATTCCTGTCTTGTCTTACTTCCAACCCTGGGTAAGTGCTACTGTTTCTCCTCTCACCCCTGGGGCTTCTGAGGGTCACTAAAACAATTTATTAGAGCAAGTGACAAACCCTTGAGTGCCTTCACAACCAATTCTTACTGTCAGCTGGGCCTTAGGTGTGGTAAAAAATAAAAAGTAAATAAAATTAAAACCCTTTATTTTTGGCAGCTTTCTGTAGACTTTCCTACTCTTCCAAACTTGCCCAAGTCTTACACTCTGGCACCTCTAAGATCCACTGTCCACACAGCAACAGAGTGAGCTTTCCTAATCAATCAGGTTGTCACTTTTGCTAACTAAACTCTTCTGTAGCTCCCACGTCCCTTCCCATGCCACCTCCACCCTTCCCTCTGGCCCGCGAAAACCTATATGCTGACAGGTCTTTTGCTTCGGCTCTTGTCACTCTGCCCTCTGCCCACGAAGCCCTGCCCTGCCCCCGCCGCCACCTCTCCCCCTGCCCCAGCCTCCAGTGCCTCCTCCCGGCCTCTGCACCAGTCCCTAGGAATCGTGCCCACTTGAAATGGTCCACCTGCAAATCTTCACAGGACCAGCTCCTTCTTGTCATTCAGGTCTCAGCTGAAATGTCACTTCCTGACCATCCAATCTAAAGTAGCCATCGCAGTCACATTACCCTTCTTAAATCCCATTTAACTCTCATGTTTTTCTTTTTTGTTTATTTTCTCTCTCTCCCACCCAAATCTCCCATTAAGCACTATGAAAGAAAGCTAAGCTCCCTGAAAACTTCCTTTCCTGTCTCCATGGCATTTACAACAGTACCTGGAATACAGAAGATGTTAACTAAATATCTGTTGAGCAGATGTTATCCCCAAAAGGCCATCCAAAAACAATTAAATGGTTAATGAGGGAGAATGAAAAGCAATGATTTAATGTGATTTCATTCAAAATCAGCCCCTAATCTATTTCCAACAAAGGTATCTGACCACATTGAATTACTGCTCCCTACTACACGGACAGCCCTGAAGCTGCAAGTGGAGACACTCACTCCACTCCCATCTGGACACTTCAAAGTCATTGCTGCACCATTCGAGCAATTGGAAATGGCTGAATGACACTGGTCATCTCACAGCAGACATTCTATGTATCCCTGTCCTCCACTTCTCCCAACATGCCTATCCTACACTGCTCCTTTCCTATTAGGGTGATCCAAAAGTAATTGTGGTTTTGCCATTAAAGGTGATGGTAAGAACCGCAATTACTTTTGCACCAACCTAATACATCATCACCTTCAAGCCATATTTACAGATATCATCTCAAGAAAGACTATTCAACACCCCTCATACAAAAGCTAATTATCACACCCCTTCTCTTTCCCTGCAGATGTGGAAGATGTGAGATCTCCATGGTAGTATTAGATAGAGGTAGGAAGAAATCGCTATTGAGATGTTTCCTATGCCCAGGGGAAGGTAACCACCTCCACATCATTTGAAAGTTGGTAAGAGAACTATCTGCCAATCTTCTCATCAGTATGGATTTAAATAAGGGAAGATGTCTCCATTTTTTTCTTTTTTTTTTTTTTCCTTTTTCCTTTTCTACTTTAAAACTACAGTAAGGTTATGCTTTGAAAAGCAATTTTTGAAGTTACCATTAGCCAAAAGAACATCATTACCATTGTTTGTCCTGTCAAACATATAAAAATATTCTAACCCAAGCATTTGCCATCTTGAACAGAGCATGTTTGCAGGCAGACAGTTCAAATCTCATTTCTACTAGTGACCAGAAACAAATTACTTAAGCCCTTTGAGCTTCAAATTCCTTATCTGTTGAATGAGAGTTGGAAGATCAACCTCAGAGTGTAATAAGGGGATTAGAAGGGACGACCAACCTAAATCACCAGGCACAGTGTGAGGCACAGAAAGAGGGTTCCTCTTCATCCGTGGGAGGGAAGTTAGAGTGAAGCTTCCACTCCCCCTGCTTTTACATATAAATTGTTCACTCCCCTATGGAAGAACAATAAATTGCCTTAATCATTTTTTGTTACCACAAGTAGTTTAAACCGGTAATCTATAATAGTTTATTCATTATGATTTTCTACCACTTTTCCATGCTTGTGCCTTAAGGAATTTTGGGTTGATATATTTGAAATTTAAATAAAGTGGTATTAAGTTATAAATCTGTATCCAGAAAAACAATTGAAGTGAAAGTTCGGCCAAGTGCGGTGGCTCACGCCTGTAATCCCAGCACTTTGGGAGGCAGATCACTTGAGGTCAGGAGTTCGAGACCAGCCTGGCCAACATGGTGAAACTCCGTCTCTACTGAAAATACAAAAAAAAAAAAAAAACTTAGCTGAGTGTGGTGGTGCACTCCTGTAATCCCAACTACTTGGGAAGCTGCTGCTAGACAATCACTTGAGCCCAGGAGGCGGAGGCTGCAGTGAGCTGAGATGGCGCCATGCCACTGCACTCCAGCCTGGGTGATAGAGCAAGACTCTGTCTAAAAAAAAAAACAACAACAACAAGTTAAAGTTCAGTACTTACTGGTCATATGAACATATTCATCGAAAATCTGGTTCGATTATCATTCAAATAAATAATTTGTTTTCAAATATATTTTATGCAGAAAAAAAAGTTTCTAAATCTGTAAAACTACTTTTCCTGCCCATTATCTAATAATGTTTAAAATTTGCATTTCTTTAATAAGACACATTTATTTTGGTAAGATGGTATGCAGAGTGTTTTAAGAAATCACTGACTACTTAAAACTTAATGCTCCTAAAGGATCCCCGAATGACCAAACTTCTTGGCTTGCCCCAATAAGACATAGAATTTTAATGTCTCACCTACCACTGCAATATAACTATACATTTCATACATAGTCACATCATCGGTGTTTTCTTTTTTCAATTACATCTGATTAAACAGAATGTTCTGTTCAGTACCTAGCACACTATCAAAAACAAGTATTTAAATAATGTGTGGCTTAAGTGGCATGAGCTGAAATGAACACTCTGGATTCCTAAACTCTTAATTCCTATTCTTCCTATTCTGTGAGATCCTTGTGGAGAAGGCTGGTGAGAGGTATGGTATGCAGTCATCCCATTTAAGCTAAGGAGAGGCTAGATAACATGAGCTTCAAGAATACTCAGTGTTAACTTCAGAAAGACTTTTTAAAGAGTGCCACACACTATGGTAGATCACCAAAAGAGATAAAGGTCTACAGTATTCTTTAAAAGCTCCAGAAAAGAAAGTTTTGTTTTATTGTCTGCTGGGGCAGTGGGGATAAAGACGGAGGGAACACAGTTCTTCCTAGAAGTAGTGTATGTGAATAAATGACCCTCCATGTATCTTCCAGATAAATACATTCTCCTTAATTGTTAAATATAAGCAGGTGTATGCTTGTGTACATTTCTTTAAAAAAGTCTAAATCTGGTTTCTCTGAAACAGGTAAACACAGAAATTTTCAAACATCTTCCAGCTTTTAAGAGCTGAAGTCACAAGGCAACAAAACTAATGCACATGAAATGTGAGATACTGCTGGGTGCGGTGGCTCATGCCTGTAATCCCAGCACGTTGGGAGGCCGAGGCTAGTGGATCACGAGGTCAGGAGTTCAAGACCAGCCTGGCCAATATGGGGAAACCCCGTCCCTACTAAAAAATACAAAAATTAGCCGAGCATGGCCTGTAATCCCAGCTACTCGGGAGGCTGAGGCAGAGAACTGCTTGAACCCGGGAGGCGGAGGCTGCAGTGAGCCGAGACTGCGCCACTGCACTCCAGCCTGGACTACAGTGTGGTGAGACTCCGTCTCAATAAATAAATAAATAAAATGTGAAATGTTTTGCACATTTCTAAAAATAGATTATTTGTTTAACAGCCTTTGATAACTGTAATTCTATAAAGATAGGAACCTCTCTTTAGGGACCTAATCTAAACTTTATTCTGGAATAAAGCCTGATCTAAGCTAATTTGCTACACTATTACTCAAGCAAAAAGAATTCTTTCAGAACATGATATAATCATACAAATAAAATGTTCCAAATACATAACTTGAAGTCATACAAATATAATGTTCCAAATACATAACGTGAAAGATTTTTAGTTTCAAAACACAATTTCGGTTGTGTTTTCTGCAAATCTGTGCAAATAAAACCAGACCTTTGTAAATAATAACACAAATATTTAAGCAAAAGTTAAGCTACTGGTCTGTGGAGCTGCACACTTTGCAGTTATGCTCAGAAATATACAAATCCTACTGATCAGGTGGTCAAACTGCTATAGGAGATACTGTAATATCCCATTTTTTTCTAGACCCTCAAAATTAGAAGCCCAAATTTTATTTTGCAGCATCACAAAATAACTAGAAATAATTATGCCTCTGCAGCACTGAAAGATAAAATGCCATAAACCTAGAAATTAAACTATGATCACTTCAACTGAGCTTTTTAAAATAAGCTATTATTTTCTTTTTTTTTTTTTTTTTTTTTTTTTTCCCCCAGGCTGGAATGCAACGGCGCAATCTCAGCTCTGCAACCTCCGCCTCAAGGGTTCAAGCAATTCTCCTGCCTCAGCCTCCTGAGTAGCTGGGATTACGGGCACACACCACCACGCCCAGCTAATTTTTGTGTTTTTGGTAGAGATGGGTTTTCACCATGTTGGTCAGGCTGGTCTCGAACTCCTGACCTCGTGATCCACCCACCTCGGCCTCCCAAAGTGCTGGGATTACAGGCATAGCCACCGCGCCCAGCCCAGCTATTATTTTCTTAAAAATATCTGTATAAGGGCTATATGATGACATCCGTTTGACTGCATTGTCATACAGTAGCCACCAGGCATGTGGCTATTTAAATATAATTAAAATTAACTCTGAAGTTCAGTTCTTCAGTTCCCTTGGCCACATCTGAAGTGCAGTAGCCACATGTGGCTGGTGACTGCCATGCTGGACAGCACAGATACAGAGCATTTCCATTACAGCTGGACATTCATGCCAAATATACAGCATCTCCAACGACCAAATGACAGGCAAATTCAAGCCTTCTGGTCTTCCAGGTGGCACTACCAAATACTGTGTAGTTTTGTAAATAATTTTTTAAAATTTATTATTTCAACAGCAGATACAAACAAAAATTTTTATGAAACTATTACCTGAAAAGAGCAGAGAGTAGCTTTTAGAGTTAGCCAAGCTCTTGCTTAAGAACACATTTTTGTTTTGAGCATAACACTTCACAAAATCAAAGTAGTGAATAAAAGATATCTAATGTAATTTTCAAATGACTAAGAATTTTTGCTTTTGATAACTGCCTCCCTTTATTTGAAAATCAAATACAACATGCGGATCACTAAAAAGCCAAACTCTCAAAGTGCAAATAATCTCTTCTTTCATCAGGAAAAAGAAGATGTCAAGTATGAAAGTATAATCAGTTTCTCCTTAGCAAGTTGTGGAAATATCACAGAACTAGAGATACTAACAATGGCAGGTATCTGAAAGTGAGAGTAATTATCACTCCCATTTCTGCAGTACTCTATCATTCTCTCTACTGTGATTTGCAGAGCTTGCTATTTATTTTTAGTTAGCCTTCTAAAATACATCTTCCACTTTTGGTTTTGGATCCAATTATCACTTCATGTCCCACACAAAAGAAAGCCACTTGATCCTGTACCATTTGGTGAGAAAATACATGAACACAATTTATTTGCACTTTTTTTTTTTTTTATGGAGTCACTCTTAGTTACCAGGCTGGAGTACAGTGGCATCTCGGCTCACTGCAACCTCCACCTCCGGGGTTCAAGCAATTCTGCCTCAGCCTCCCGAGTAGCTGGGACTACAGGCGCACGCCACCACGCCCAGCTAATTTTTGTGTTTTTAGTAGAGACAAGGTTTCACCATGTTGGCCAGGAGGGTCTCGATCTCTTGACCTCGTGATCCGCCCGCCTCGGCCTCCCAAAGTGCTGAGATTACAGGCATGAGCCACCGCACCTGGCCTATTTGCACATTTTTAATATAATGCAGTCTAAATAGTAAACCATTATCTTCAGAATGCCTTTAAAAGCAAATCAAGGGTTGTACCTAATGCCACAGAACTGTACACTTAAATATAGTTAAAATGGTAAATTTTATTTTATGTATATTTTACCACAATAAAAGTACATCAAGGCCAATTGTCTACATTCTGAGACTATCCATTTTTTTACATTAAATGGTTTTTCCTGATAAATTGGTTCGAATTTTTCAAAGTAATGTAACAAAATTACATTTATGTTGGAATAAAAATCCAAGCATATTAAAAGCCAAAGATGAGAAATATACTTAATAAAATAGCTTTATTTTCAAATATCCAAAATATTACAATATAAAGACACATATAACATGTCTACTAAATGAAAAATTATTTCATATTTTTATATATCACAAATCTGAGAATCTCCACTTTAACCAACATTGGAAATTCAGAGGCTTTTATCTACCGCCTATTGCAAGCTAGACACTGTACTAATCACACTTCCTTCATAAACATAACTCTAATCCTCAAACCACCCTAAGAGCTGAGTACTATTATCCCCATTTTACAGATGATGCAACTGAGGGACAAGTTTTTTTTAAGTGGCTACCGTCACTAAAGGTAGTAGCTGAGCAATACTGAAGTGTTAAGTCTGACTTCAAAGCTGGTGTAAGTGCCATCATATCACACTGAGTCTGTGTTAGGATTCTATTCTGACATCAGAAAGGCAATCAGAAGAACCATATTGCTAAATTGAATGTAGTCTCAAGAGCCACATAACGTTTTATGAATTCGGCTACACAACGGATACCTTGGTAGGGTATCTCCAAAGGATACCTTGACAAAAAACAAGGAAGAAACCATATAGCAACAACTGATCCGTGTTTCTCTTGCTCCTACTGTTAGGAAAAAATTCACAGACAATCCGTACAAGTTATTTCAACACAAAGAAATGTAAATCCAGGAAATAAAAATCTTAACAGCAAAATCCATCACCCTTATCTATGGTCCATGATTTCAATATTGGGTATTCACACTACAAACCTGATTTCATAACCAGGTATTAAACTAAAATCAGATGCATAATGCTATTAATACTTTCAAATTCCTTGAATCCTGGCAGGACAAAATATCCCAAACCATCTAAACCCAATTACTAATTCTAGTGAATTGTTAAGTCGGCCCAGTGAGAGTTTAGGACGCCCTCCATGACACAAGTAGGGGGGCCAGGAAACAGCATATTATACTCTGTATGTGTGACTGCAAACTTTATCATCACTCCATTCCACAGACTTCATAAAAGTAAAAGCTTTTTGTTTCTTTGTCTGAACAAATGGAGCCACAGGCATAGGATGCCTGCAATATGTCCCCACTTCAGTGGGAGAGGTGCAAAGTACAACTTCCACGAAGAAACTCGCTACTGAAGTCTGCAGAAGCCATCGCAACCCACCGCAAACCTCCATTCCGCGATCGCTGAATGACAGAGACATTTCAGAAATGTCTCAAACCTGCGTTCACCTGTGGCCTGGTGGCCGTGTCAAAAGCCTGCGGAGCTCCTAAAGAACGCACTAATCCTCTCCGGAGGTCTTGCTAAATACGCTGTGGGAAACGAAGGGAGCCAGGCACGTACGCTTTCCTGCAATCTAAAACTTCCGAGATTGCATTTACCAAAACCAGTTTCCACAAAGAGGTAAGGTGACTTAGCTGCTACTGCGGATATCAAGATCGAAATTCAATTAAAAACAAAGAAAAGGTACCCGTTCCAGTAACGTATGTTTCACTCCAGTAAAAAGTAAAAAGACACAGCAAAGAACAAGGTCCCCGGTTCCCGTATTCTTGACCTTCAAGAACTGCAAAAAAGTCAAGACCCAGTGAAAGACGAAAAGTTTGAGTGGCTGCTGGGCTCGCGGGCGGCTCGCCTGGCTCCGGAGCAGCTGGGGGAACCCGCGTCGCGGTCAGGGTCTCGCCGCGCCCCCAAGACGGCTGTGGGCGCAGAGCCCTGAGGATGGAGCCTCCCCTTCTGAAACCCGCTCGAAGCTCGGAAAGCCCCGGCCCCTCTGCGCGGGCTGCGGCCCCCGGGCTCCTTCCCCGACGCGCCCGAGGGCGCGAACCAGCCCCCGGCACGCGACCCCGCACACTTCCGGGCCCGACGCCCCGGCCGCTCGCCCACTTACCGGCATCATCTTGGATCCGAACCGCATGGAAGCGGGTGGACAGACTGCGGCCCCGGCCGAGCGGAGGCGCCCCGGGGGTCGCGGATGCGGGGGAGGGGAGCGGAGAGCCAGGCCGCCCGGACCTGTTGCGACGCGGCGGCGGCGGCGGCGCGCGGGTCCGAAGGGCCCTCCGCGCGGGCTGGGGCACCAACAAGCCCCGGGCCCACCCGCCCCGGCCGGGCCCCCTGACGCGGCTTTGTCTCTTCGACGCTCGCGACGGTCGGGGCTCCCTCCTCTGCTCCGAAACCAACTAATCCCGGGCCGGGCCCCAGCCGAGCCCGCGCCGGCTCCGCCCCCCGCGCCGACCCCGCCCGCGGCGCGCCTGGCGACCTGGGGGAGGGGCGGCCGCGGGAACGGGAACCGCGCGCGCCTGCGCGGGCCCGGCGAGGTGGACGGAGAGCGGCGGGAGCGGGCCGCCTTTTCTTTCTTCGCCTCGGACTGAAGTGCGGTCGGGGCCGCGCGGCGGAGCGGCTGGAGCGCGCGCCTCCTAGCGGAGCCGAGGCAATTGGAAGGCGGCGCCTCAGGAAAACAGAATGGTAGTGGATGGCACCGAGCCGCCCCAGGGCTGCCGCCGTCACCTCCTCGGCGGCTCCGAGTCGTGCGAGGCAGGGGACCCCTTGCCTTCAAAACCGGGCGCCCGAGGTTGGGAGCGTAGACAGAGTTCTCCAGCGGCCGCGCCGCTGGGCCAGGCGGAGAGAGGCAGGCGGACTTCGGGGGAGGCCCGGGCCATGCCGCGGAAACGACCCGACTCCCTGGAGGCGGCCAGGACGGACCCCGTCCCGACAAAATGGAGTTCCCCGTGTGGGGTCAGCTCACGGCGCGTTCCCAGAACTCCTCGGTGACCCGGCTCTCGGATTGTTCGCCTTTCATCTCTTTTGCCGTTGTCCAAATTCTAATTTAAAACTCATGTGTTACTTGCTGCCAGGTTAACGTACATCGCAAACTGGATAAAGGGATAACTTTTATGTTGTGTATGTTTTACCACAATAAAAATAAATTTTAAAAAAAGCGTAAAAATGTGTCAGGCAGCATTCTAAGGAGCTTCCCTGGGGGGTGCTGGGAACACCCTGCAAGCAGCCTCCGATACGGGGAGCCGGGGGATACCATCCTTTTCCAGGGAGGGAGGCCAAGGCCTAGGGAAATGGCAGGGCTGCCTTCCAAAGAGCAGCAGAGCAGGTTCAGGCTCTTACTCCACCTTCCAGGGAGACACATGCTCCGGGAACCCTAACTCCAGGAAGCTTTGTTCTAGTAAGTTGTCAGTGCAAGCTCACTCAGAATCACTTTTCTCTGCCTTTATACGTGATTCTAGAACCTGAAGGGGGGTAAAGCCCCTGGGTTTATCTAGTATCAAGAACAGACAATTCTTTCTTAGCCCACCATATCCCTTACCAGAATCTCCATCGAACTCCCTATTGCACCATCCCAGCTACTGTATCTGGAAATACTAAATTACGGTTAATTCAACTAGAATTTAACGTTCTCGGCCGGGCGCAGTGGCTCACGCCTGTAATCCCAGCACTTTGGGAGGCTGAGGCAGGCAGATCACCTGAGGACAGGAGTTCGAGACCAGCCTGGCCAACGTAGTGAAACCTTTGTCTCTGCTAAAAATATAAAAATTAGCGGGCATGGTGGCGCATGCCTGTAATCCCAGCTACTCAGGAGGCTGAGGCAGGAGAATCTCTTGAACATGGGCGGTGGAGGTTGCAGTGAGCAGAGATCGCCCCACTGCACTTCAGCCTGGGCAACAAGAGCGAAATTCCAACTGAAAAAAAAAAAAAAAAAGAATGTAACGTTCTCAAAAAATCTGGTTTATAGTCTTGTTTTCTTAAGAGGGTTATACTGAGTTAAGCAAAATAAATTCATCCCTCATTCAGTAAATATTTATTAAATACCTACCACATGATAGATATTCTTCTATGTCCTAGGGATACATTAATGAACAAAAGGTTCAAAAGACAAGTGTAGTTATTGCGAAAAAAAGTAGAATAAGGTAAGGGAAGGGGATAAGGTGTACAGGTGCAACTTTAAATAGGGTGATCAAGGTAGGCCTCCCTGAAAAGGCCACCGCACAGTCTTGAAGGAAATGAGGGTGTGAACTCCACAAATATGAAGGAAGATTTCCAGGCAGAGGGAACAACCAACGCTAAGGCCTGTTATGGGAGCCTGCTTGGCAAATTCTGGGACCATCAAGGAGGCTGAGATAGCTGGAGCAGACAATGAGGGGAGAGTAGGAGGAGATGAGATGGAGTGATATGAAGGGCCAGACAAGGAGGGCCTTGTAGGCTATTCTAAGGACTTTACCTTTGCTCTGAGTGAAATGGGGAGTTATGGAAAGATTTTGAACAAAAGAGTGATGTCAGCTGACATATTTTAAGAGCTGCTGTGGAAAACTGAAAGTCAACAGAGAACGGTAAGAAACTCTTGTAATAAGCCAAGCAAAAGATGTAAGTGGCTTGCGCAAGGGTGATAACAGCAGCTATGGCAAATAGTGGTCAGGTTTTGGATATATTTTCAAGTCCAAACCCACAGAATTTCCTGACAGATTAGATGTAGAATATAAGAGAAAGAAGCCCAAAGTTTTTGTCCCAAAGGATGGAAGTTGCCACAAACCAAAATAGAGAAAACCATGAGTGGACGAAGTTACAGAAAAGAGGAGATCAATTGGGAACATGTTAACTTTCAGAATCTTAATAATAAAAGATACCCTAATACTGAAATTTAGCACATTTGTGGGAAGCAATAATTTTTTTTTTTTTTTTAACTTTTAGGTTTGGGGCTATATGTGCAGGTTTGTTACATAGGCAAACTCGTGTCACATGGGTTTGTTGTACAGATTATTTCATCACCCAGGTATTAAGCCCAGTACCCAATAGTTATCTTTTCTGCTCCACTCCTTCCTCTCACCCTCTACCCTCAAGTAGGCCCTAGTGTCTGTTGTTCCCTTCTTTGCATTCATGAGTTCTCATTATTTAGCTCCCTCTTCTAAGTGAGAACATGCAGTATTCGGTTGTCTGTTCCTACGTTAGCTTGCTAAGGATAATAGCCTCCAGTTCCACTCATGTTCCCGCAAAAGACATGATCTTGATATTTTTTTATGGCTGCGTAGTATTCCATGGTGTATATGTAGCACATTTTCTTTATCCAATCTGTTATTGATGGATATTTAGGTTGATTCAATGTCTTTGCTATTGTGAATAGTGCTGCGATGAACATTCACATGCATGTGTCTTTACGGTAGAATGATTTATATTCCTCTGGGTATGCACTCAATAACGGGATTCCTGGGTTGAATGGTAGTTCTGGGAAGCAACAATTCTTTTTTGGTAAACTGCAGTTCATAAAGGGACTATTTCACAACAAAAAACCTTCATATTCCACTGTTTTTTTTTTTAATTTTTTTGCAGACAAGCCCCCAAAACAGCCGAAGATATTGTGATCCACAGTCATCTAGAAAAAGAATTCTGGATATTGGTCACTAACCTTCCAGTTCTCACCAAAAATCTGTGTCTCATTACCACCCTGAAACTAGTTGTACACAATAGTAAATTATACTTAGTATGAGCGTTGGCAGCCCTAGCTTATTAATAAAATAATTACAATAGAAATGGAAGCAAGGAGAGAAGAATTGGAATAAGACAGTCCAGTTCTATTTCTTTACTAACTGTTTACACAAATGCCCTGCCCAAGGGAAGGGAGGAGAAAAGGGACAGCAATTGGCAATATGTCCTGAAACTCACTTCTAGCCAATTGAGAATTCCCAGCTGCCAAAGAGCAGGTATGTTGAGGACTTTTTTTTTTTTTTAATCATAGAAGCATGAAACCAAAGAACCCTTGTCTGTGCTTTGGTTTCATTCTCTCAGATTCTGTGACACTCAAACTTGGCTCTCAGATGGGTTGTTTTCTACCAAGTTTCACTTTCTCTCCGCTCCCACCCTCACCTGCTTATTCTTTCAAGAGCCTCTGTTTGGTTCTCCCCACCCTATAATTCTCTATTCAACTCAAAGAAAGATAAGTCAAATTGCCACATTCTGAGTGGGGAGGAGCTGTCTTCTCTTTTGGCTGTCACCCCACCCCTTGGCACAGTACAATTAATTATCTGTTTGGCTTGAATTCAAATGTTTAAGTTCCCAACTTTCTCCCTGTGTTACTCTTTCTCATCTTCCACAGATGTTCCAAACTTTGAGTCCCTCTCTCCTCTCAGAAGATGAATTCCCATCTTACTCAGCCAACGAAACAGAGACTATTGAGCTTGCTCTCCTGCAATACCTATTCCCTTCACCTCCAACTCATCTGGGTTCTTCTCTATCCTCTCCCCACTCCTTTTGTTTATCTATTTTACTAATACTCGTGTGGCTGTATTTTGCCAGGCACTCTTCTAGACTCTAGAGGTAACAGAGAAGAGACTTGCCTTCATGGAGCTTATATTCTAGTTGGGAGGAGCTAGACAACAAACACATGAATAAGGTAATAATAAATGCTACCAAAAAAAAGCAACTAGGTAAATCTGAGAGAATAGCACCTGTTTTAGATAGGCGGGCCAGAGAAGGCCTCTGAGGAATGAGGGGAGGGAGGGAATCAGACTCTAGGCAGTGGGAACAGCAAGGACAAAGAGCTTGAGGCAACCTTGTGCTTGGCATCTCAAAGACATGTCAAAAAGACCAGTGTCCCCAGGGCAGAATGAACAAGGAGAGGAGTGGTAAGAGAGGTGGAAGATGTAGCCAGTGCCCAGGTCATGTAAGATCATTTAATATTCCACCAATTATCCTCCCTCTTGAAACCGGAGATACTCCATTTTTACAGTTTCCTTAACCTACGGATTTATTCAGTTACCTCCTACATTCGCCTCAAGTTAGCAGTAATCTGAAAGAAAAATGGGGCAGAAGCTTGTGTATCAAGCCTCTTTGCATCCATTTATACTTTTCCCTCTGCCTTAAAAACCTTCCCCTCCCTCCACCTTACCCTATATGGTAAACTTTTATTCATCTTTCAAGTTCCTACCTAAATGTCTAAATGTCTTTTTTTTTTTTTTTTTAAGAAACAAGGTCTTACACTGTTACTGAGGTTGGAGTGCAGTGGCACAATTATAGCTCACTGTAACCTCAAACTGCTGAGCTCAAGCCATCCTCCCACCTCAGCCTCCCAAGTAGCTGTGATTACAAGCATGCATCACCATGCCTGGCTAATTTTTAAATGTTTTGTAGAGACAGTGTCTCACTGTGTTGCCCAGGCTGGTCTAGAACTCCTGGCCTCAAGCAATCCTCCTGCCTCAGCCTCCCAAAGTGTTGGGCTTACAGGCATGAGCCACTACACTGGCTAAATGTCACTCTTAAGGCCATGTTTGATGTTTCTCACACAGAATTAATCAATATTTCATGTATATTCCATAGTACCATGTTGTGGTATTTACAACGTGACAGAAAAAAACCACATCTGTCTCCCTAACTAGCTGCAATGGCAAAAACTATTTCTTATTCATTTATTTGTATACCTTTAGCCCTAACATTGTGCCTAGGGCATAATGGATACTCAATGGTATAGTACCTAATAAATGCTTACCATGCTGTCTTTTCTCTTTACTAGGTACAGGAATAGCAAGATTTTTGTCCTGATTCCTGCAATAGCCTTGAGCAAGTCTTCCCACAACTTCTCTTGCCTGCTGCAATTCATTCTCTACCCTAGGGCTTAGCAAACTACAGCCCAAATTTGGCCCTCTGCCTGTTTTTGTATTGCCTATGAGCAAAAATCATTTTTACATTTTTAAATTGTGAGGGGGAATATCAAAACAAGATGAAGAATATTTTGTGACATGAAAAACTATATGAAATTCAAATTTCAGTGTCCATAAATAAGGTTTTATTGGAACACAGCCACACTTACTTATTTACATATTGTCTAGTGCGGCTTTCAAGCTACAACAAGAGTTAAATAGTTGCAACAGAGCCTGTATGGCCAGCAAAGCCTAAAATATTAACTATCTGGAAATGTGCTGACTTTTGCCCTACCCAGCAGCAAGAATGGTCTTTCTAACACAAGTATAATCATGTCACTCCCGTGGTTAAATCTTCTCGTCTAAGTAGATGGGGTATGGATGGGCCAGGACTAAAGGCTGAAGGGTGTTGGGGTCAGGTGATGAATAATACCTGGGAGTGATGAGTTACATTTTTCTCTCTTCTTCTGTATGCTCTAAATTTTAGATAATAAAATGGCTTAAAAAAGAAAAACCTTCAGTTGCTTTTTATTGTTGTTAGGATAAAGAATACTTCAACATGGCCTCTAAGCCTTCACATGGTCTATTTCATACCCACCCTCCAAGGTAGTCGGAGTAGGAAGAAAGCCCAGCAGACGTATATCTCCTCATATTCATGACAAAAGATTCAAAATTGGTAACTTTGTAGGATAACTCAATGTTTGAAGACATACATCTGTGATTTATGACTCTAGCTTGATTTGGCTGAAGTAATTCCCTGTTTTATTGGTAGCCCATGGAACAAGGAGCTCATGATTTCTTTTCTTCTATTGTCAGTTCTCTCTCCATTACCTCACCCCCTCCTCACTCATTTAGTCTGCCTGTCAGCCTCATCCCTTCTCTGAAACAGCTCTTGCCAAAGTCACCAATGGCCTCTGTTTCACTGATCCAATAAACATCTTCAGTCTCGTCTTCCTCAACCTTCTAGAACCACTTAGCTGTCGCTCATTCCTTTCAAAACACCCTTTTCTCTTGACTTATATGACAAAGCTCTTACAGTTTTTCTCCTACCTCCCTGATTACTTCTTGGTATCCTTTGAAGGCTCATTTTTCTTCACCAGCCTTTACAAGTTGAAGGTCCTTTAGTCTCAGTCCTAGCCATTTCCTCTTTTCACTGACTACCTTCGCTTCTTCCTTAGAAAGTTGTCTTCACAGTCTTAAACCTCATCTACACACATCTCTGTCTCTTTTTTTTTTTTAAGAGATGGAGTCTTGCTCTGTTCCTGGGCTGGAGTGCAGTGGTGCTATCATAGTTCACTGCAGCCCCAAACTCCTGGAATCAAGCAAGATTTCTACCTCAGCCTCCTGAGTAGCTGGAACTACAGGTATGCACCATCATGTATGGCTAAATTTAATTTTTTTAATTTTTTAATTGTTATGTATTTATTTTTTTAGATGGAGTTTCACTCTTGTTGCCCAGGCTGAAGTACAATGGCAAGATCTCGGCTCACCACAACCTCCGCCTCCCGGGTTCAAGCAATTCTCCTGTCTCAGCCTCCCGAGTAGCTGGAATTACAGGCATGCGCCACTATGCCAGGCTAATTTTGTATTTTTAGTAGAGATGAGGTTTCTCCATGCTGGTCAGGCTGGTCTCGAACTTCTGACCTCAGGTGATCTGCCCGCCTCAGCCTCCCAAAGTGCTGGGATTACAGGCATGAGCCACTGCACCCAGACTATTTTCATATTTTTTTTATAGCTGCAGGATCTCACTGTGTTGTTAAAGCTGGTCTCAAATTCCTGGCCTCAAGCAATTCTCCTGGCTTGACCTCTCAAAGTGCTGAAATTACAGGCATAAGCCACCATGCCTGGCTAATTTTTTATATTTTCAACCTAGGCTGCTTCTCTAGGCTCTAGAACTGCACTGTCAAATGCAAAAATCACTAGCCATATATAGCTGTTGGGCACTTGAAATGTGGCTAGTGCAACTGAGAAACTAAATCTTTTAGTTTAAATGTAAATAGCCACATGTGAGTAATGGCTAAAATACTCAGCAGTGTAGATACAGAACACTTCCATCATCACAGAAAGCTCTATTGAATAGTGCTGGATTTCCATATCAACATGTCTCAACTCAGCATGTCTAAAACCAAGGGATAGTTTTTATTCCCAATTCTGGTTCTAATCTAGTACTTCCTGTCTCAGTGTATGCCACTAGTGTTCTTCCATTTTCTCAAGCCACAAACCTGAGAATCATGTTTGACCTTATTTCTCCCTCATCTCTAAGATCTATTCAATCATCAAGTTCTATTCATTCTGTCTCCTAAATATCTCATCAAACTCCCTTTCTTCCTTGACTACAGCCATGCTATTCAAGCTACCATCATTTCTCATAAATCTGATCACAAGATAGCACTGCTTGATGTCCTTCCTTAACTCTGCCTCCAAGCCCTTGAATGCCTGTCTCTGCCCATCCTTCAGTGGTACTAGGTACCATGGTCCTCTCCTTCTGTAAGGCTCAGCCACACCATCTTTTTCAGTTTCCCTTTTGCCCTTCATGCTTCCTCTAGCACATGCTGTAGCATAGCTCCAAGGACCTCACCTTCACACCATGTGTCACCACTGTATTCACTGTATTCATTACACTGGTTTGTGTTAGTCAATTAATGTCAGTCTTTCCCACAATACTGTAACCCACAGGTAGGGACTTTACTCATCCTTGTTTAGCATGGATTCTTCAGTATTTAAAACAGTGCTCAGTCTATAATAGTAGAATTAATTAATTAATTAATTAATTACAGAGTGACTAAATCAATGAATTATTCATTTGTCTGTAGCTTAGATGATTCGAGTCAGTGTTTTGTACATTTCCCAGTTCTATGGCCATAGATTATATCTGTCACCCCAAATAGCCATCTCATAAATGCCTACAAAAATTCTGATTGAATGAGAGTGAAAGGATCTGTGGAATGTAAACCTCTTGCTGAAATACAGACCTAAAGTGCTTGCCCTTCTGATGATTGGCCAGTGGTGGTGTCTTTTGTAAAGAACTATATTTATGAGGCCGGGCAGTGGCTCATAATACCAGTACTTTGGGAGGCTGAGGCAGGTGGATTACTTGAGGTTAGGAGTTCGAGACCAGCCTGGCCAACATAGTGAAACCCCATATCTACTAAAAATACACTGGCCGGGCACGGTGGCTCACTCCTGTAATCCCAGCACTTTGGGAGACCAAGGCGGGTGGATCACCTGAGATCAAGAGTTCATGACATGCGTGGCCAACATGGCAAAACCTTGTCTTTACTAAAAATACAAAAATTAGCCGGGCGTGGTAGTGGCCGCCTATAATCCTAGCTACTCAGGAGGCTGAGGAAGGAGAATTGCTTGAACCTGGGAGGCAGAGGTTGCAGTGAGTGGAGATCGCATCACTGCACTCCAGTGTGGGCAACAGAGTGTGACTCTGTCTTAAAATAAATAAATAAAATACAAATACAAATACAAAAATTAGCTGGGCGTGGTGGTGAGCACCTGTTAACTCAGCTACTTGGGTGGCTGAGACAGGAGAATCGCTTAAACCCAGAAGGTGGAGACTGCAGTGAGCCAAGGTGGTGCCACTGTACTCCAGCCTGGGCAACAGAGTGAGACTCTGTCCCAGAAAAAAAAAAAAAAAAAAAAAAAAGAACTATATTTATAACTACCGTGTTACCATGCAGCATTTGAGAAAAAAAAAAAAGAAAATCTATGTGATGAGACTTTAGAAAGAAAAAATAAGGCTTCTCTACTGACAAGCAAGAGAATTTTAGCCTGAAATACTGAAAATAGGGTTCCAAGTGCCAAGAACTCACGAAGGCCCATTGGCCACCAATGATGTCTGTTGCAGCTTCCATTCTCCCCCTTGCAAAGGGGCTTTATTCTACTGTAAGGAATGTACATGTATTTCTTCTTGGTCATCTCTTAAACACACAATGTTAGATGAGAATAAACTGAATGAACTGCATCCTAACCATTTTTAAATCATTTTTAAACTTGGGATTTATTCAAGTATTTTTCAAGAATACCTATGAAAAGCACACTGATTTTACAGCTACGTGGCCTAAATTCCTTTGAGGAAAGGACCAGTTCTTAAAGTTCTTGGTATTCCCTTGCCTAGCACACAATGTTTGACTCTCGATTACTAAATGAATGTAATTGTGTTGCTGCCACAAAAGTTTTTCTCTGAATAGCTAAAGATAAATAATTAGAAAAGGAAAAACTGGGCCGGGCATGGTGGCTCACGCCTGTAATCCAAGCACTTTGGGAGGCTGAAGTGGGCAGATTGCCTGAGGTCAGGAGTTCAAGAACAGTCTGGCCAACATGGTGAAACCCCGTCTCTACTAAAAATACAAAAAAAAAAAAAAAAAAAATAGCCAGGCGTGGTGGTGTGCGTCTGTAATCCCGAATATTTGGGAGGCTGAGGCAGGGTAATCGCTTGAATCAGGGAGGTGGAGGTTGCAGTGAGCCGAGATCACGCCACTGTATCCAGCCTGGGCGACAGAATGAGACTCATCTCAAAAAAAAAAAAAAAAAAAAAAGGAGAGAAAAGGAAAAACTAACTCTATGATTTTATATCATCATTTAAATCCCACTTATGAGGAATCCATAACTCACTTCTAATAACTGTTATGTATGACATGTAAGTTTGTCGACAGTTGAGAATATTTCACCCCACCCCCTATTGTTGCCCAATGTACATTAATTGAGAAAGAATAACTTTTTTTGTATTTTGTTAGGCAGCCCCTGAACCCCAGGACAGGTTCAGAGAGACTCCCAAGAGTAACATTTGTAAAAGTCTTGGCCAAGCTCAATTTTTATTCCTCTAGTTAAGGCTCAGAGGGAGCTTTTAAAAGGTCAGCAGAGAAGGTAAATTTAGGAGACTACAAAACTGAAAAAGGAGAATAGTAGCTGCTTAGAGAGAATTTTCACTTCAAACTGATGAGTCCTCAAACTGTAACCACTGAAGATTTTTTTTCCTAAAGTAATTGTTTTCTGAAATCTATTTTCTTTCTTTTTTTTTTTTTTTTAAATCTGAAGTGATTTTACCTTTATTTCCTTCACTTTAAGTCAATCATGAAATTTCACAGTGATTTCTGGGGTGGGGGCAGAATGGGGGCAGAAGGGAGGCTGTGTCAAGAATCACCGGGGCTGTGGCCCGATCAGCCCGCGGAGGTGGAGGCAGTGTGGGCCCTCACTGGGGCAGCTGGAGGAGCACGGACTGCCCCGCCGGCAGATAGGTGATGTTCCAAGAGCGTGAGAGGAGGTACGCGATGTCTTCCGCAGCTTCCTGCTCGATCAGACCGTCCCCTGCGGTGGCCAGTGAGTTGGCAATCAGCTCAGCTGCCTTGGAGTCGCCCTCAGCAGAGATGATGGCCACCTTTTTCTGCTGCTCAGCCTTTTCCACCACAAATCTGGCCCTCTCTACTTCCTGCTGAGCCACCTGTTTGGCTTCCACCACTTCTGTGAACTCCTTCCCGAAGGTCAGATGTGTCAAGGACACGTCGTCCAGGATGAGCCCAAAGGTGGCTGCTCGCTCCGTAAGGTCATTGCTTACCTACCTGGAGACCAGCTCTTTCTGGGTGATTAGTTCTCCAGCATCAAAGCAAGCCACCGCTGACTTGAGGATGTTGGTCGTGATGGACAGAAGCACACGCTCATCATAGTCCTCTCCGATGCTGGTGAAGATGCGAGGAAGCTGGCTAGCAATGGGCCGGAAGAGGATGCGCAGCGTGATGTCGACATTCTGTAAATCTTTGCTACCAGTGGTGACTGGCACTTTACGTGGTAGAGAACGGCAGTCAAAGATAATTGGTTTCCGTACCCAAGGGATGAGACAGTGAGTCCCTTCCCCTACCACAATGTCCTGTACTCCATGAAATCGGTCAAAGATGACAGCCCTGTGCCCAGCATCCACATTATATAAAGCAGAGTTCACCACGCCTCCTGCAACAGCTAAGGCCAGGCCAAACTTGCTGATGGACTCAAACACTTTGGCAGCCATGTTTTCTTCTGCTGGACCCTCTCACACCTGCCTCCACTCCGACCTCCACATGAATTCCCCAACCACACATACCCTGAAATCTATTTTCATTTACTACATTCCTCACATTTACTACATCTCATAGAATAAATATGAAATTGAAAGAAGTAATCAAAGTATGTTCATACAAAAGAACCGACTATGGCAAGTTCTCCCTGTCCATTTAAATATGCATTTAGCCCAGCATGGCGGCATGCGCCTATAGTCCCAGCTACAAAAATAAATAAATAAACATGCTTTTCTTTACCCCTGAAGATCAATTTACATTAAAGTTTTCAATTTAATTCAATAAACATGACTGAATGTCTATTATGATCCAGTCACTGTCTGGGGCACATCTATGTGAAATGAAGTACATATAAAATTGAAGGCATTTGGCCAGGCATGGTGGCTCACGCCTGTAATCCCAGTACTTTGTGAAGCCACAGTGGGTGGATCACCTGAGGTCAGGAGTTCAAGACCAGCCTGGCCAACATGGTGAAACCCCATCTCTACTAAAAATACAAAAATTAGCCAGGTGTGGTGGTGCAAACCTGTAGTGTCAGCTACTTAGGAGGCTGAGGCAGGAGAGTTGCTTGAACCTGGGAGGCGGAGGTTGCAGTGAGCCGAGATCGCCTGGGCGACAGGGCAAGATTCTGTCTCAAAAAAAAAAAAAAAAAAAAAAAGCATTATTTTAAGAACCCTACAGGTAGGAAATCTTTTCATTGCCATATTCGTGAAATTAGTACTTTTGTTCTCCTCATTTTATGAATGAGGAACTTGAGGCACACAGAGAAGTTAAGTAACTTGTCTGAAGCCTCCCAGTTGGTAAGTGGCAGAAGCTAGAAGCTAGGATTTGAATCCAGAAGCTTTGAGTTCAGAGTCTACATTCTTAATCCCTGTGCTATTGTCCCTTTACTACTGTTCTATTCTTCAGTACTTCTATACTGAGTATGAGAGAAGGCAAGGGGCCAGCCAGTGGGGATACAAAGGTAAGTAATTCAAAGCACATGCAGTCTAGCAGAGGAAAACGTACCTACAAGCACATGAGTGAAATCAAATGCACTGGTGCTCTGGCTGAAGTCCACACAAGGGATAGTCACCTTATACCCTGACCCTCCCAGGATGAGACAGTCAGGAAAGTCCTCATTGGGAGGAGGGCTAATTAGCTGAGTCCAAAAGATGAGCTCACCGTCTTTGGTTGGTTCAGTTGGTGTATTTTCTATTTCACTTATTTGAAACCTTGATTTACTAGGAAAAATGTTTATTTCATTGAAACTAAGTTTTATTGTCTACTATATCCATAGCAATATGAAATATACAAGTAAGACATCGTATATGCTCTGGAGGAGCTTATATACTCAGGAGAGGGGAAATGGAGGCAGAAATAATAATAACTCTGCCTACCCTTTATAGCACAATTACTAGATGTCAGGCGTCATGCTCAGCCCTTTACAAACATTTCCTCATATTATCTTCATTAACCCTATAGGAAAGTACTATTATCTCTATTTTACAGATAAACTAAAGCTTAGACATGCTAACTTACTGACTAATTCAATAGATAACTTTCTAAAAACCTGCTATGTATGTGCTGGGTGCAATTCTAAACTTTAGGGATACTGTGGTGAAAAAGACAGATAAGTTCCTCCTGCCCTGCCCTGCTCTCTAGATGTTTTTATTCTTTTTTTGTAGAGGGGCTCTCGCTCTGTCACCCAGGCTGGAGTGCAGTGGCATGATCACAGTTCACTGCAGCCTCAGCCTCCCCTGGTTTAGGTGATCCTCCCACCTCAACCTCTGGAGTAGCTGGGACTACAAGTGCATGGTACCGTGCCCAGCTAATATTTTGGTATTTTTTTGTAGAGATAGGATTTGGCAACGTTGCCCAGGTGGGTCTCAAACTCCAGAGCTCAAGCTATCCGCCTACCTCAGCCTCCCAAAGTGCTAGGATTATAGGCGTGAGCCACCATGCCCAGCTTAGAAGTTTTTATTCTAATTGGGGAAGAGAGATGATAAACAAGCAAATAAGATAAATGCTACGAAGACACTAAAATAAGATGGTGCAATAGTGACCAAGGTGGGGCATTTTAGAAATAATGATGAGGAAAGTTCTATCCAAAGAGCTGACATTTGAACAGAGATCTGAGTGACAAGAAGAAACTATCCTCAGAAGTCCTGGATGAAAAGGGTCTCAGGCAGAGAGACGAGCAAATGCAAAAACCCTGGAAAAGTGAGGCTGGCATGCTGGAGAGGCAGAAGAAAGGCCAGAATGGCTAGAGCAGAGGGCCTTACCCCAAATCACACAACTCATAAATAGCAGAGATGATTCAAATCTATGCCTGCCTAAGGTGAAAACCACTATGTAATATTGCCTAAAGAAACAAATGGAATGTTCTACGCATTGTCATCACTGGGTATGTTTTTAGGTTAACCTGAGCAATATCCAAAGGCAAGGGAACATATGGAATCAAAAGTCGAAAGAGAGGAAACTCTTGCAAACAGAAAGGCTTCTTCTAAAACAGGAGATACAAAGACAAATAAGGCATTGTATGCACGAGCTGTATCAAACCCCGCTTCATTAAACTCTGGTCTTAATCTCTACCCATTATGCATCCTCAATTCTTATCTTAGACTGGAATCCCTTGCAGGGGTGATGGAATGCAGCTTTGATACTTCAGATTAGAAGTTCAGATAAGCATAATCTAAAAATTTCTTCCTGCTTCTCCCAGGTGCCAGCAGAGAGTTAGTCAGTCTGAAGGGTTCACTCTTCTCATGGCTCCAAGAGAAGAGCCATCTGGGCAAGAAGGCAGCAGCCATCTGGGCAAGAAGTTCTGCAGGAGGTGGTGCAGAGCTGGCTAGTCAGGCTGTGATTAAACTGGTGTGTGAGTGCTAAGTTCAGACAGGAGCTGTTACTGAGATAGTAATCATAAAGTAAGTGGCAGAGAACCAAATTGTGGGCAGAGCAGGCTCAAGTTGCCAAGCAAGCTGTCATAGACAAGGAGGGCAGAAAACCTTAGTGAAACATAACACCACAGATGAATCTAAGACAGACCTGTTGTTCTGACACCTAGCTGGGTCAGATGAGCCCATTTTTACTCAAGTCAGCCTGGAGTAGCTCCAGGCTAACTGGGTAGCTCTGCTCCAAAGAAATCTCAATTCATATTAAAAGATTGGGCCCCTCCCTGTATCCAGGCACACAGATTGTCATACTCTAGCTCAGCTGGGAGAGGAAGTTTAGCCCAATTTCCCTGCTGATAGTTGGCATTAAAGAAGGTGCTTTTCCAGAGTATGGTCTGTATGTTCTGCCTGCCTGATCTGTGGGTGGTAGGCAAAGGTGCACATCTACTCTGAGATCTATAAAGGCAGCTCTTCTGAAAAATGGGTTGAATTATCAACCGCATCCTTTCATGATGTGATTAGAAAAAAACCATGTGTAGTAGTAACAGGAACTACCTTTGATTTTTAAGTTCCATGACAGATCTTGGAAGTATACAACATGTAATATCTTATTAAATCTCACAACAACCCTATGAAATTGATACTATTAATATTCCCAGTTTACAGATAAAGAAATTTGAACTTAGATAAGTAACTTATACAAGAGGTACAAGTGAGAAATAGTAACAGGTCACTCTAATGCAAAAGCCTGTGCTCTTCATTTTTTAAATCAACTTTATTGAGATATAATTTATATACAAAGTAATGCACGTATCTTAAATGTATAGTTATTTGAGTTTTGACAAATGTGTACACCCTTGCAAATACAAACAGATCAAGTTATATAACATTTCCTTCATCCTTATACCCCTTTGTATTAGTCTTCCCTACACTGGCAACCATAGATCTGCTTTCTGATGCCAGAGAGTAGTTTTCCATGTTCCAGAATGTCATATGAATAAAATGAAATAATGTGTACTCTTTCGTGTTGCTCTTCTTTTGTTCAGTATAACGTTTTTGTTGTTGTTGTTGTATTTTGGGGGGAATTATAATTTGAAATTCCTGTACCCTACACAGATAAGTATCTGTTTCTCAAAGAGAGATTTCAATTTTGAGTCTCTCTCTCTCTTTATTTTTTTATTTTTTATTTTTTTGAGATGGAGTTTCGCTCTTGTTGCCCAGGCTGGAGTGCAATGGCGCAATCTCGGCTCACCACAACCTCCGCCTCCCGGGTTCAAGCAATTCTCCTGCCTCAGCCTCCCGAGTAGCTGGGATTACAGGCATGCACCACCACGCCCAGCTAATTTTGTATTTTCAGTACAGATGGGGTTTCTCCATGTTGGCCAGCCTGGTCTCGAACTCCTGACCTCAGGTGATCCGCCCACCTCAGCCTCCCAAAGTTCTGGGATTACAGGCATGAGCAACCACACCTGGCCTCAGTCTCGTTTTTATATACATTTAAAAAGTCATGGCCAGGCACGGTGGCTCACGCCTGTAATCCCAGCACTTTGGGAGGCCGAGGAGGGTGGATCACGAGGTCAGGAGATCGAGACCGTCCTGGCTAACACGGTGAAACCCCATCTCTACTAAAAATACAAAAAATTAGCCAGGCGCAGTGGCAGGCACCTGTAGTCCCAGCTACTCGGGAGGCTGAGGCAGGAGAATGGCCTGAACCTGGGAGGCGGAGCTTGCAGTGAGCAGAGATGGCGCCACTGCACTCCAGCCTGGGCGACAGAGCAAGACTCCATCTCAAAAAAATAAATAAATAAATAAATAAATAAAAAATAAATAAATAAATAAAAAGTCATATGAATAAGATTAAACCTTGCTTGTATTGTACAAAGCAGAATTGCCATCTGTTTACCTCTTACGGTGTTATATTTTTTAAGTGTGTAAGGGTTTTCCCAAGCTTTATTGAGGAATAGCTGACAAATACAATTACATATATTTAAGGTATACAACACGATGCTTTGATATACATATAAATGGTAAACTGATTACCATGATCAAGTTAGTTAACACACCCGTTACCTCACATAATTACCATTTGTGTATGTGTGGTGAGAACATTTAAGACTTACTCTCTTAGCAAATTTCACTAGTCAGCATAATCTTTTGAGATTCATTTATATTATTGCATATATCAGTAACTCATTTCTATTATTGCTAAATAACTTTCTACTATTTATATGTACCACGATTTTTGTACTCATTCACCCACAGAGAGATATTTGGGTTATTTCCTATTTCTCTGGCTATTGTGAATAAATAAACCTGCTATGAACATTTATGTACAAGCCTTTCTGTGAACACGTTTTCACTTTTTTTTTTTTTTTTTTGAGACAGGGTCTCACTCTGTCGCCCATGCTGGAGTGTAGTGGCATGATCTCAGCTCACTGCAACCTCCACCTCCCAGGTTCAAGCTATTCTCCCACCTCAGCCTCCCCAGTAGCTGGGACTACAGGCACCCACCAGTATGGGCCCAGCTAATTTTGTATTTTTTGGTAGAGTCAGGGTTTTCACCATGTTGGCCAGGCTGGTTTCAAACTCCTGACCTCAGGTGTTTGATCCACCCACCTTGGCCTCCCAGAGTGCTGGGAGCCACTGCACCCAACCTGTTTTCACTTTTCTTTGATACATATCTAGTAATAGAATTGGTGGGTGCATGTTTACCTTTCTTTTAAAAATTGGCAGACTTTTCCAAGATAGTTGTACTGTTTCACATTCCCACCAGCAATGTACAAAAGAGTTCTGGTGCTCCACATATTTGAGAACACTTGCTATTGTCTGATAATTTGTGATAAGCATCTTTTCATATGCTTGTTGGCCATCTGTATTTTTTTTGTGAAGTATCTGTTCAAGTGTAAGCCCATCTTTAATTGAATTATTTATTATTGAGTTGTAAGAATTTTTTATAGATTCTGGGAAAATGTCCTTTAACAGACGTGTATTGAGAACATTTTCTCCCAAAGGTGCATTGCTTTCATTTTCTTTTTTTTAATTAATTTATTTATTTTTCAATTTTTTAAATTTTACTTTAAGTTTTTGGATACATGTGCAGAACATGCAGGTTTGTTACATAGGTATACATTTGCCATGGTGGTTTGCTGCACCAATCAACCCGTTATCTAGGTTTTTTTTTTTAAGGTGTGCACTTTTATTCAACTGGTCTCAAGTCAGTGTACAGGTAAGCCCTGTCTGCCTCCACCCACTCCCAGGGAGACCAAAAGCCTTCATACATCTCAAGTTGGGGGACAAAAAAGGGGGCCACAAATGCTGAGCATTCAAAATAAAACAAAATAAAAAAGTGTTAAGGCGAAGATTTTTAAAAATTTGCATTACGTAATTTACACGAGAGCAATGCTGTCACCTCCCTTGTGTGGATATGGGAGAGGACTGGGCCATTCTCCTTAGAGAGAAGTGGAGTGGCTTTTAGGAGGGCAAGGAACTTCCTGTAACAATGCATCTCATGATGTTTGGAATGACTATTTTTAAAAAAAGAACAACGTACAATCAATGTCCTCGGCCACATTGTAGAACTCTGGGGGATGCTCGCTCCGACAGACTGCTGTCACCTTCACCGTTCCAGTTTTTAAATCCTGAGTCCAGCCAAAAAAAAAAAAAAGAAACAAAAAAACAAATAAAGCCATGTGAATCTCATATTGTTTTCTGCTCAAGTTAGGTTTTGACAAGAAAGGGTGTAATGTAACCAAGTCACAGTCCGCCTAGAAGCATTTGCAGTGGACAACGGAGGGGCTGGACTCGTCACACTCCTGCTTGCTGATCCGTATCTGCTGGAAGGTGGACAGAGAGGCCAGGACAGAGGTGCAGATCCACACAGAGTACTTGCACTCAGGAGGAGCAATGATCTTGATCTTCATCGTGCTGGGGGCCAGGGCGGTGATCTCTTCTGCATCCTGTCCGCGATGAAGGCCAGGGTACATGGTGGTGCCGCCAGACAGCACTGCGATGGCATACAGGTCTTTGCAGATGTCCACGTCACACTTCATGATGGAGTTGAAGGTAGTTTCATGGATGCCACATGATTACATGCCCAGGAAGGAAGGCTGGAAGAGTGTCTCAGGGCAGCGGAACCGCTCATTGCCGTTGATGATGACCTGGCCTTCAGGCAGCTCATAGCTCTTCTCCAGGGAGGAGCTGGAGGCCACTGTGGCCATCTCCTGCTCGAAGTCCAGGGCGATGTAGCACAGCTTCTCTTTGATGTCACGCACGATTTCCTGCTCAGCCGTGGTGGTGAAGCTGTAGCCACGTTCAGTGAGGATCTTCATGAGGTAGTCAGTCAGGTACTGGTCAGCCAGGTCCAGACACGGGATGGCGTGGGGGAGGGCATACCCCCCGTAGAAGGGCACAGTGTGGGTGACCCGTCACCAGAGTCCATCACGATGCCAGTGGTACGGCCAGAGGCATACAGGGGCAGCACAGCCTGGATGGTCACGTACATGGCTGGGGTGTTAAAGGTCTCAAACATGATCTGGGTCATCTTCTTGCAGTTGGCCTTGGGGTTCAGGGGGCCTTGGTCAGCAGCACAGGGTGCTGCTCAGGAGCCACACACAGCTCATTGTAGAATGTGTGGCGCGAGATCTTCTCCATGTCGTCCCAGTTGGTGACGATGCCATGCTCAATGGGGTACTTCAGGGTCAGGATGGCTCTCTTGCTCTGGGCCTCGTCACCCACATAGGAATCCTTCTGACTCATGCTCACCATCATGCGCTGGTGCCTGGGATGCCCCACCATGGAAGGGAAGACGGCCCGGGGGGCATCATCGCCCGTGAAGCCAGCCTTGCACATGCCGGAGCTGTTGTCGATGACGAGCGCCGCGATATCATCATCCATAGTGAGCTGGCGGCGGGTGTGGACAGGCAGCAGAGCAGCGAGGGCAAGGCTCTGTGCTCACCAGGCAGACATGGTCTTGGCGGTCCATCATCTAGGTTTTAAGCCCTGCATGCATTAGGTATTTGTCCTAATGCTCTCCCTCCCCTTCACCCGCACCCTGGAAAGGCCTCAGTGTGTGATGTTTCCCTCTCTGTGTCCGTGTGTTCTCATTATTCAACTCCCACTTATGAGTGAGAACATATAGTGTTTAGTTTTCTGTTCCTGTGTTAGTTTGCTGAGAATGATGGTTTCCAGCTTCATCCATGTCCCTGCAACGGACATGAACTCATTCTTTTTTAAGGCTGCATAGTATTCCATGGTGTATATGTGCCACATTTTCTTTATCCAGTCTGTCATTGCTGGGCATTTGGGTTGGTTCCAAGTCTTTGCTTTAGTAAATAGTGCTGCAATAAACATACGTGTGCATGTGACTTTACAGTAGAATGTTATAATGCTTTGGGTATATGCCCAGTAATGGGATTGCTGGGTCAAATGGTATTTCTGGTTTTAGATCCTTGAGGAATTGCCACACTGTCTTCCACAATGGTTGAACTAATTTACACTCCCACCAACAGTGTAAAAGCGTTCCTATTTCTCCACAGCCTTGCCAACATCTGTTGTTTCCTGACGTAGAATCTCCATTCTAACTGGCATGAGATGGTATCTCATTGTGGTTTTGACTGGCATTTCTCTAATGATCAGTGATGATGAGATTTTTTTGTCATATGTTTGTTGGCTGCATAAATGTCTTCTTTTGAGAAGTGTCTGTTCATATTCTTTGCCCACTTTTCGATGCGGTTGTTTGTTTTTTTCTTGTAAATTTGTTTAAGTTCCTTGTAGATTCTGGATATTAGACCTTTGTCAGATGGGCAGATTGCAAAAATTTTCTCCCATTCTGTATGTTGCCTGTTCACTCTGATGATAGTTTCTTTTGCTGTCCAGAGGCTCTTTAGTTCAATTAGATCATATTTGTCAATTTTGACTTTTGTTGCAATTGCTTTTTGTGTTTTAGTCATGAAGTCTTTGCCCATGCCTATGTCCTAAATGGTATTGCCTAGGTTTTCTTCTAGGGTTTTTTATGGTTTCAGGTTTTAGATTTAAGTCTTTAATCCATCTTGAGTTAATCTCTGTATAAGGTGTAAGGAAGGGGTCCAGTTTCTGTTTTCTGCATATGGCTAGCCAGTTTTCTCAGCACCATTTATGAAACAGCAAATCTTTTCCCCATTGCTTGTTTTTGTCAGGTTTATCAAAGAGCAGATGGTTACAGATGTGTGGTGTTTTTCTGGGGTCTTGGTTCTGTTCCATTAGTCCATATATCTGTTTTGGTACTAGTACCATGCTGTTTTGGTTACTGTAGCCTTGTAGTATAGTTTGAAGTCAGGTAGCATGATGCCTCCAGCTTTGCTCTTTTTGCTTAGGATTGTCTTGGCTATATGGGCTCTTTTTTTGTTCCATATGAAATTTAAAGTAGTTTCTTTTCTAATTCTGTGAAGAAAGTCAATGGTGGCTTGATGGTAATAGCATTGAATCTATAAATTACTTTGGGTAGTATGGCCATTTTCACAATATTGATTCTTCCTATCCATGAGCATGGAATTTTTTTTCCATTTGTTTTTGTCCTCTCTTATTTCCTTGAGCAGTGCTTTGTAGTTCTCCTTAAAGAGGTCCTTCACATCCCTTGTAAGTTGTATTCCTAGGTATTTTATTCCTTTGTAGCAATTGTGAATGGGAGTTCACTCATGATTTGGCTCTCTGCTTGTCTATTATTAGTGTATAGGAATGCTTGTGATTTTTGCCCATTGATTTTGTATCCTAAGACTTCACCGAAGTTGCTTATCAGCTTAAGGAGTTTTTGGGCTGAGACAGTGGGATTTCTAAATATACAATTATGCCATCTGCAAACAGGGACAATTTGACTTCCTTTCTTCCTATTTGAATACCCCTTATTTATTTATCTTGCCTGATTGCCCTGGACAGAACTTCTAATACTATGCTGAATAGGTGTGGTGAGAGAGGGCATCTTTGTCTTGTGCCAGTTTTCAAAGGGAAAGCTTCCAGCTTTTGCCCACTCGGTATGATATTGGCTATGGGTTTGTTATAAATAGCTCTTACTATTTTGAGATATGTTCCATCAATACCTAGTTTATTGAGCGTTTTTTGCATGAAGGCATGTTGAATTTTATTGAAGGCCTTTTCTGCATCTATTGAGATAATCATGTGGTTTTTGTCATTGGTTCTGTTTATGTGATGGATTACATTTATTGATTTGCATATGTTGAACCAGCCTTGCATCCCAGGGATGAAGCCAACTTGATCATGGTGGATAAGCTTTGGATGTGCTGCTGGATTTGGTTTGCCAGTATTTTATTGAGGATTTTCACATTGATGTTCATCAGGGATATTGGCCTGAAATTTTGTGGAGTTTTTTTTGGTGTGTCTCTGCCAGGTTTTGGTATCAGGATGATGCTGGCCTCATAAAGTGAATTAGGGAGAAGTCCTTCTTTTTCTATTGTTTGGAATAGTTTCAGAAGGAATGGTACCAGCTCCTTTTTGTACCTCTGGTAGAATTCGGCTATGAATCCTCTGGTCCTGGGCATTTTTTGGTTGGTAGGCTATTAATTTCTTTCTCAATTTCAGAACTTGTTATTGGTCTATTCAGGGATTCAACTTCTTCCTGGTTTAATCTTGGGAGGGTGTATGTGTTCAGCAATTTATCTATTTCTTCTAGATTTTCTAGTTTATTTGCATAGAGGTGTTTATAGTATTCTCTGATGGTGGTTTGTATTTCTCTTTTTTTTTTTTTTTTTGAGACGGAGTCTCGCTCTTTCACCCAGGCTGGAGTGCGGTGGCGCGATCTCGGCTCACTGCAAGCTCCGCCTCCCGGGTTCACGCCATTCTCCTGCCTCAGCCTCTCCGAGTAGCTGGAACTACAGGCACCCGCCACCACGCCCGGCTAATTTTTTGTATTTTTAGTAGAGACGGGGTTTCACCATGGTCTCGATCTCCTGACCTCGTGATCCGCCCGCCTCGGCCTCCCAAAGTGCTGGGATTACAAGCGTGAGCCACCGCGCCCGGCCGGTGGTTTGTATTTCTGTGGGATCAGTGGTGATATGCCCTTTATCATTTTTTATTGTGTCTATTTGATTCTTCTCTCTTTTCTTCTTTATTAGTGTAGCTAGTAGTCTATCTATTTTGTTAATTTTTTCAAAAAACCAGCTCCTGGATTCACTGATTTTTCGAAGGGTTTTTCGTGTCTCTATCTCCTTCAGTTCTGCTCTGATCTTAGTTATTTCTTGTCTCCTGCTAGCTTTTGAATTTGTTTGCTCTTGCTTCTCTAGTTCTTTTTTTTTTTTTTTTTTTTTTTTTTAGACAAAGTATCACTCTGTCCCAGGCTGGAGTGCAATGGTGGGATCTCAGCTCACTGCAACCTCCGCCTCCCAGGTTCAAGCTATTCTCCTGCATCAGCCTCCCGAATAGCTGGGACTGCAGTCACCCACCATCACGCCCAACTAATTTTTGTATTTTTAGTAGAGATGGGATTTCACCATGTTGGCCAGGCTGGCCTTGAACTCCTGACCTCATGATCCACCCGCCTCAGCCTCCCAAATTGCTGGGATTACAGGTGTGAGCCACCGTGCCTGGCCGCTTCTCTAGTTCTTTTAATTGTGATGTTAGGGTGTCAATTTCAGATCTTTCCAGCTTCCCGATGTGGGCATTTAGTGCCATAAATTTCCCTCTAAACTCTGCTTTAGCTGTGTCCCAGAGATTCTGGTACATTGTCCCTTTGTTCTCATTGGTCTCAAAGAATTTCTTTATTTCTTCCTTCATTTTTTTATTTACCCAAAAAAAATGCTTTTTTTTTGCTTTCCATTTGCTTGGTAAATATTCCTTCATCCCTTTATTTTGAGCCTATGTGTGTCTTTGAACATAAGATGGGTCTCTTGAATATAGCACACTGATGGGTGTTGACTTTTTATCCAATTTGCCAGTCTGTGTCTTTTAATTGGGGCATTTAGCCCATTTACATTTAAGGTCAATATTGTCATGTGTGAATTTGATGCTGTCATCATGATGCTAACTGGTTATTTTGCACATTAGTAGATGCAGTTCCTTCATGGTGTCAATAGTCTTATATTTCGGTGTGTTTTTGCAGTGGCTGTTACCAGTTTTTCCTTTCCATATTTAGTGCTTCCTTCAGGAGCTCTTGTCAGGCAGGCCTGGTGGTGACAAAATCCCTCAGCATTTGCTTGTCTGGAAAGGGTTTTATTTCTCCCTTGCTTTTGAAGCTTAGTTTGGCTGGATATGAAATTCTGAGTTGAAAAATTCTTTTCTTTAAGAACGTTGAATTTTGGCCCCTACTCTCTTCTGGCTTGTAGGGTTTCTGCAGAGAGATCCACTGTTAGTCTGATGGGCTTCCCTTTGTAGGTGACCTGACCTTTCTCTCTGGCTGCCCTTAACACTTTTTCCTTCATTTCAACCTTGGAGAATCTGATGATTATGTGCCTTGGGGTTGATCTTCTCGAGGAGTACTTTAGTGGTGTTCTCTGTATTTCCTGAATTTGAATGTTGGCACATCTCACTAGGTTGAGGAAGTTCTCCTGGATAATATCATGATTGATTCCATTCTCCCTGTTGCTTTCAGGTACACCAATCAATCGTAGGTTTGGTCTTTTCACATAGTCCCATATTTCTTGAAAGCTTTGTTCATTCCTTTTCATTCTTTTTTCTCTAATCTTGTCTTCACACTTTTTTTCAGCATGGTGATCTTCAATCTCTGATATCGTTTCTTCTGCTTGATTGATTCAGCTATTGATACTTCTGTATGCTTCCTGAAGTTATTGTCCTGTGTTGTTTTTTTTTTTTCAGCTCCATCAGGTCATTTATGTTCCTGTCTAAACTGGTTATTCTAGTTAGCAGTTCCTGTAACCTTTATTAAGGTTCTTAGCTTCCTTGCATTGGGTTAGAACATGCTCCTTTAGCTCAGAGGAGTTTGTTATCACCCACCTTCTGAAGCCTGCCTCTGTCAGTTTGTCAATCTTATTCTCCATCTAGTTTTGTGCCCTTGCTGGAGAGGCATTCTGGTTTTTGGAATTTTCAGCATTTTTGTGCTGATTTTTCCTCATCTTCATGGATTTATCTACCTTCGATCTTTGAGGCTGATGATCTTTGGATGGGGTTTTTGTGTGGGGGTCCTTTTTGTTAATGTTGTTGTTGCTTTCTGTTTGTTAGCTTTTCTTCTAACAGTCAGGCCCCTCTTCTGCAGGTCTGCTGCAGTTTGCTGGAGGTCCACTCCAGACCCTGTTTGCCTGGATATCACCAGCGAAGGCTGCAGAACAGCAAAGATTGCTGCCTGCTCCTTCCTCTGGAAGCTTTGTCCCAGAGGGGCACCAGCCTGATGCCAGCCAGAGCTCTCCTGTATGAGGTGTCTGTCGACCCCTGTTGGGAGATTTAATGTGTAGCTTCAGCACATCTTTAACTCTCTAGTCAGCATTGGGGTTGGGGCCCACTTGAGGAGTCAGTCTGTCCCTTAGCAGAGCCGGTGTGCTGTGCTGGGACAATCCCCCTTGTCAGGATCAGCTGCTGTCTTCAGAGCCAGCAGGCAGGAAAGATTAAGTCTTCTGAAGCTGTGCCCACAGCAGCCCCTCCCCCCAGGTGCTCTGTCCCAGGGAGATGAGCATTTTATCTGTAAGCCCCTGACTAGGGCTGCTGCATTTCCTTCAGAGATGCCCTGCCCAGTGTGGAGAAATCTAGATAAGCACTCTGGCCACAGCCGCTTTGCCGCACTGTGGTGAATTCCGCCCAGTCCATACCTCTCAGTCTCCTTAGCACTGTCAGGGAAGAACTGCCTACTAAAGCATCAGTAATGGCCGATGCCCCTCCTCCCCCAAACTCAATCGTCCTAGATTGACCAGACTGCTCTGCTGGCAGCAAGAGTTTCAAGCCAGTGGTTCTTAGCTTGCTGGGCTCTGTGGGAGTGGGACCTGCTGAGTGAAACCATTCGGCTCCCTGGCTTCAGCTCCCTTTCCAGGGGAGTGAATAGTTCTGTCTCTCTGGGGTTCCAGGTGCCACTAGGGTACGAAAAAACTCCTGCAGCTAACTGGGTGCCTGCCCAAACAGCCACCTAGTTTTGTGCTTGAAACCCAGGGCCCTGGTGGTGTAGGCTCACCAGGAAATCTCCTGATGTGCTGATTGCAAAATCCATGAGAAAAGTGTAGTACCCGGGTGGGTAGCACAGTCCCTCATGGCTTCCCTTGGCTGCGGGAGGGAGGTCCCCTGGCTCCTTGCACTTCCTGGGTAAAGCAATGCCCCACCCTGCTTCTGCTCACTCTCCATGGGTTGCACCCACTGCCTAACCAGTCCCAGTGAGATGAACTGGGTACCTCAGTTGGAAATGCAGAAATCACCCTCTTCTGCATTGGTCTCACTGGGAGCTGCAGACCGGAACTGTTTCTGTTTGGCCTTCTTGGCCCCTCCCCTTCATTTTCTTAAGCGTGTCATTCAAAGAGGAGACATTCGAATTTTGATGAAGTTAAATTTACCATTTTTTCTTTTATGTGTTGTGCTTTTCGCATCCTAAGAAATCTTGCTTAACCCAAGGTTTCATTTTCTCCCATGTTTGCTTCTAGCACTTTTATATTATAATTTTAGGTCCATGATCCATTTTTAGTTATTTTGTGTATGTCTGGTATGGTTGACTGTGTCCCCACCCAAATCTCATCTTGAATTATAGTTCCCGTAATCCCCAGGTGTCGTGGAAGGGACCAGGTGGAGATAACTGAATCATGGGGCAGGTTTTTCCAATGCTGTTCTCATAATAGTGAATAAGTCTCATGAGATCTGATGGTTTTATAAAGGGCAATTCCCCCGCACATGCTCTCTTGCCTGTCGCCATGACTTTGCTCCTCACTCGCCTTCAGCCATGATTGTGAGGCGTCCCTAGTCATGTGGAACTGTGAGTCAATTAAACTTCTTTCCTTTGTAAATTACCCAGTTTTGGGTACGTCTTTATTAGCAGTGTGAGAACAGACTAATACAATGTTGTGAAGTAAGAGACAAAGTTCTTTTTTTTTCTATATGGATATCAGTTTTCCCAGGACAATTTGTGGCATAGATGATCCTTTCCCTGTTTAATTATCTTGGCCGTTTTGTCAAAAACCAATTGACTGTATACATGCAGGTTTGTTCCTTGGCTCTCCATCCTGTCCCACTGATTTATATGTCTCACGATATCCATGCCCCCTTTCCCCTACAAAGCGTTCTCTCTTCTTCAGTGCCCTGTCCCACAGGTTTAAACCTTATCAGCAGCACTAATCTCTAATCTCCGCCTCCTCAGGTCAGAGGAGTCCCCTCATCTCTTTTTTTCTCTACCTAGTGATGTCATAGTCTAGTAATTGCTCCCAGATAGACAGCCAGGGCAAATGGGGCTTACCCCATGCATTTTCTTTTCCTCAAGGATCACAATCCTGGACTGTCTTGTTTAATGCCTGAAAACAGTTGCCTCATATGTTTTATCTAGTTTTATGTTTGTTTATGGCAGGAAGGCTAGTCCAGTGCCAGTTATTGCATCTTGACCAGAATTAGAAGTTACAGCTTTGGCTCCTAACCATAAGTTGTACTGCCTCCTAAAGCTGAATGAAACCTTGCAGGAACTCTGAGCAGCAGCAGCAGCAGCAAGAGCAGCAGCTACAGCTTGTGAGTTAACCAGCAGAGGCTGAAGCATGTCACTTTTTTTAGTATGCTCAAGGCTGCAAAAATTGAAGTGGGATAGGGTATGCATTAAAAATTCTCAAGAAGGATTTAATCATCTCTTAGAATTCCATGAGGACTGGGAGAGGTTTCTTTTGGTCAGCTTATCTGCTTCTTTATATGAACACAAATGCATAGGTGTTTGCTAACTATCCGATTTCTTCCCCAAATTCAAGGCTACCAAAAGTTCTAGGTAACCATAAAAAGGGCTATAAATCACAGCCCTTGTGATTTTGAGGTAGGGCCCAAATACATGACGCAGGTCTAAACATCCTAGCAAGGACATACATGGAACCATACATAGTATCTTCTTGGGCTTCAGGTTAACTGACAACTCATTGAACCGGATAATAGGCTGGCTATTCCCGGAAGGCAAGGTTGAGATGAACTGAGGCCTCATAGCTACAAACTGGTACAGTCATTTCCGGTGAGTATATATGTAGGTTTAGATAAGACAATGTTGACTATAGAGTTAAAGATGTGCTGAAGCTGCACATTAAATCAGGGGGTAAGTTAGCCTATGAACACAAAATTGATTGAACCTAAAAATGGTGAGCGGTTTTTGCAGATCTTGGTGGACAATGGTAAGGTAAGTGGTCCCTTTCAGATAATGCCAGCAGCCTAAAAAATTTTTTTTTTAATTTAAGCTTGAGAATAAGTTTCCAAAAACAAAGAAAGTACAGGGCAATAAACAAAAGGATTTTTCAACAGACTAGAATAAAACCTCTACCAAGTATGTTAGTTCTTGGGCAGGAAGACCTTCAGGACAGCAACAGATTGGTCCATCAAGAGGGCATGGTGGCTCATGCCTATAATCCCAATACTTTGGGGGGCCAAGGCAGGAGTATCGCTTGAGGCCAGGAGTTCAAGACCAGACCAGGCGATATAGCAAGACTCCATCTCTACAAAAAAATTTTAAAACTTAGCCAGGCATGGTGGTGCATGCCTACTGTCTCAGCTGCTTGAGAGGCTGAGTCAAGAGGATCGCTCAAGTCCAGGAGTTCAAGGCTGCAGTAAGCTATAATCATTCCACTGAACTCCAGCCTGGGTGACAGAGAAAGACCCTGTCTCAAAAAAAAAAAAAAAGAGAGAGAGAGAGATCAAAGACCTACTGAGTCTCTGTTAACAAATGTTTCTTAGACACAAGCAGGGGAAAATTAGCTCCTTTAGGGACAACGTAAGTCCACCTAGCTATGACCCTGAAATAAAGCCCACTTGGTGTTCAAGAATGTCAGTCCCTGAAAAGAAATAGAGTGGCTAAAATTATGGGTGCAGTGTCAAACAGAACCCTACTGGAAGCCACCTCTGCCACTTAATAGCCATGTGGTATTGGACAATGTATTTAATCTCTGGAAGCCTCTATTTCCTCATCTGTAAAATGAGGAAAACATTTACTGTGAGAACTAAAGGAGATGGTATATGTAAAATATTTGGCCAAGACCCTGGCCCATAATAAGCATTCCATAAGGGGTAGCTGCAACTATTTTTACACAGTATTAGAGTCAGACCCCTCCCCACTCAGGACTACTTGCTGTTGGTATTGATTAGTAAAGCAAAGTCTTTGGGAAAGTCTGAATCTCTCTGTCCAGAGTCCTCGTCTCCCTTGGCTGTGAAGCCCAGGTCTCCATGGTATTCTTTAGATTCTTCATTCCCCAAGCAAAGTAGCTGTCCAGTCTTACCACAAACAGTCTGCTATGGTGTGAATGTTCCTCAAAAATTTATATGTCGAAACTTAATTGCCAATGTGATACTATTAAGTGAGGCCCTGGCTGGGTGTGGTGGCTCACACCTATAATCCCAGCACTTTGGGAGGCTGAGGCAGGCAGATCACCTGAGGTCAGGAGTTCAAGATCAGTCTGGCCAACATGGTGAAACCCCATCTCTACAAAAATACAAAAATCATCTGGGCATGAGGTGGGTGCCTGTAATCCCAGCTACACAGGAGGCTGAGGCCAGAGAATTGCTTGAACCCAGGAGGCGGAGGTTACAGTGAGCCGAGATGGTACCATTGCACTCCAGCGCAGCAACAAGAGCAAAACTCCATCTCAAAAAAAAAAAGAAAGAAAGAAAAGAAGTGAGGCCTGTAAGAGGTGACTAAGTCATGAATGGGATCAGTGACCTTATGTAAGGGATAGTGGGAACTAGCATTGCCCCTTTTGCCCTTCTACTTTCTACCATGTGAGGACACAGTGATTCTCCTCTCCAGAGGATGCAGCAGCAACATGGCATCTTGGAAGCAGAGAGACTGGGTCCTCACCAAACAGTGAATCTGCCGGTGCCTTGATCTTGGACTTCCCAGCCTCTAGAACTATGAGAAATAAATTTCTGTTGTTTATAAACTGCTCAGTCTCAGGCTCAGTCTCAGTCTCAGGTATTTTGTTATAGAGCACAGACTAAGAATCTTTTTTTTTTTCTTTATGGGATGGAGTCTCGCTCTGTCACCCAGGCTGGGGTGCAGAGGTGCGATCTCAACTTACTACAACCTCTGCTTCCCAGGTTTAAGTGATTCTTGTGCCTCAGCCTTCCAAGTAGCTGGGATTACAGGTACGCACCACCATGCCCAGCTAATTTTTGTATTTTTAGTAGAGATGGGGTTTCATCATGTTGGCCAGGCTGGTTTCGAACCCCTGACCTCAGGTGATCCACCTGCCTCAGCCTCCCAAAGTGCTGGGATTACAAGCGTGAGCCACAGCGCCTGGCCAGAATTTTTAATTCAAGTCATTCCCTCACAGGTCTATGCCTTCTCAAAACCCTACATGACTCCTTCTAAGTCTCAGTTTTGTCTTTAAGTGGGGATAATAATGCCTATTTTTCTTACTTCACAGGATTGCTATGGGGATCAGATATTATTATACAGGTGAAGTGAAACCTCACAGAGAAATGGGAGACTGAAGTCAAAATCATTGACTCAACTCAAGAAACAACATCTGAAGAGATGCCGGTGCCTTGACCTTGGACTTCCCGGCCTCTAGAACTATGAGAAATAAATTTCTGTTGTTTGTAAACTCCTCAGTCTGTCTCAGCTATTTTGTTATAGAAGCACAAACAAACTAAGAATCTTTACCCCTTTTGAATCTAGGGAGATGCTGGTTCTTGAGTTGAGTCAACCATTTTTGGAAAATAATAAAAGGGTGTCTTTCAGGAAAGAGCAAGCAAGTGAGCACAATTCAGGCCACCCACCACAGCACTGGAAGAGGAAAAGAAAAGACAACCTAGCTACCAACTACCAAAACGGTCCAAGACCAAGATAGGGTGCATAGCAAGTGGTCAACTCTGTATCCAGAACCCAAGCAGTTAACTAGAAGGCTGGGAAATGAGATCATCCAGCTGTTCACTCAGTGTGCTTCAGAGAAGAGGTGCTTTCTACAACAGAAGCGCTGCAGAGGGCAGGTAGAATCTCTGGGTATGGGTGTTCTAACTGCAAACAAAATGCCACCCAGATGCCTCAAGCAGCAGTAGCAGCACAATGTACTGAAATAATCTAGGGGCAACTAGGGCACCCATGGAGTGGCTGCTAAGAAGCAAGTCAGGATGTGTAGGAACTGGAGGTTTGTAAGACAGCCCCAGGGAATAGCAGACTTATTATTTCATCTCAGGTATTACATATGTGAAATATGTATATGTTTTTGCATATGCTACATATGCAGATATGTTTTGCATATGCTGATATGTTTTGCATATGCAGATATGTTTTGCATATGCAGCATATGCAGATATGTTTTGCATATGCAGATATGTTTTGCATATGCAAATATGCAAAAACGGCAAAATATACATTTATACATACAGTTGCAATAAGGTTATGAAAAATTGAATTAACAATTAAGTTATAACAAAACATTTGCAAAAATAAACTTTCAGTGGATTAAAAAATGACATGTTTTTTATAATTGTGAATTCTATAAAGGCATTACTTTTTACATTTTAACATCATTGTTTTGTAAATCTGAATAAGGTTTTTGCCAATGACAAAGTATACATGGTTACTCAACTTTCCCAGTAAGCCTGTTTCTATCATTATCATGTGCACAAAAATTGTCACCACGTGTAACTTGGAGGTGAAATTATTTACCCCTCTTCTGAGTGTCTGATGTTTTTTTTCTTAAGTCAGAAAGATCTCTTCATGAAAATTGTTTCAAAAAAAAAGATCATATGAGGCTGGGTATGGTAGCTCAAGCCTGTAATCCCAGCACTTTGGGAGCCCGCAGCGGATGTATCGCTTGAGTCCAGGAGTTTGAGACCAGCCTGGGTAACGTGGTAAAACCTCGTCTCTACAAAAAATACAAAAATTAGCCAGGCATGGTGGTGGGTGCCTGTAGTCCCAGGTACTCAGGGAGCTGAAGTGGGAGGATCACTTGAGCCTGGGAGGTCAAGGCTGCAGTGGGCTGAGATGGCACCACTACACTCCCGCCTGAGACTCTGTCTCAAAAATAAATAAATAAATAAAGATTATATGCTTAACCAATAGGAGTAAGTCATTGAATAGTTAATGATATTATGAGATTATTGTAAATGTAAGAGTAATAATAATATTGTGGTTATTTTTTAAGTTCTCTTCTAGTTATACATACAGAACTATATATGGGTAAAATTATATGAGATCTGGGATTTGCTTCAAAATAACAAAGGATGGAAGAAGTAGATGAGGGTGTAAATGAAATGAGATTGGTCTGGAGTTGATAATTGTCAAAGATGAGAAATGGGCATAAAGGGGTTCATTATATTATTCTATTTTTGTATAGTGTTTCCATTTTTTCATAATAAAATGATTTTTAAAACTAAGGACATGTCTTCAAATATTTAAGGAGCCACAGCATAGAAAAGGGCTTAGATTCAATGAGTAGAAACCTCAGGAGGAAGTCTGAGTTAACCAAGAAGGAAATGTCGTGCCTTGAGAGGTCATCACTAGGAAGTGATGATGACTTAATGGTTCTAGGCAATAATCTAGGCAATTGATGGCAGCTAACATCACAGATAGGTAACCAGACTTTATAAGCCTCCTGACAGAAGTATGCAACACAGTCTATGAAGTGCTATTTTAAAAATAGATACATTGTAAAAAAAAAAAAATAGCTTTATTGAGTATATTAGTTTGCTGCTGTAACAAATGTCCATAAACTTAATGGCTTCAGACAACACAAACTTATTATTTTGCAGTTTTGTGGATCAGAAGTCCAGTATGGGTTTCACTGGACTAAAATTAAGGTGTCAGCACACTATACCCTTTTCTGGAAGTTCTAGGGGAGAATCCATTTCCTTGCTGCTGGCAGAATTCAATTCCTTGTAGATGCAGAGCCAACATCCCCATTTTCTTGCTGACTGTAACATGAGGGCTGTTCCCAGCTTCTAGAAGCTGTTGTTTTCCTTCACTCACAGCCTCTACCTTCAAAGTCAACTCAAATCCCTCTCCAGTGGCATCCTTATGGTCAACTTTTCTGCCTCTTCTTCCACTTTTAAGGACACTTGTGATTACATCGGGCCCACTCAGATAATCCAGGATAATCTGTCTATTTTAAGGTTAACTGATTAACAAACTTAATTCCATCTGTAACCTTAATTCCTTTTTTGCCATAGAGGGAACATATTCATTCACAGGTTCTGGGGATTAAGACTTGAATATCTTTTAGGGCCATTTTACTGCCAACCACACTGAGGTACAATTGACACATAAAAAATTGCAATATTTAAAGTGACAACTTTGACACATGTACAAGCCTGTGAAAAGATGTCACAACAATCAAGATAATGAACATGTCCATCACACCCCAAAGTTTCCTGGTGCCTGTTTGTCTTAGTTTATTCAGGCTGCTATAATAAAATACCTTAGATGGGATGATTTATAAACAATAGAAATTTATTGCTTACAGTTCCAGAGGCTGGGAAGTCCAAAATCAAGACACCAGCAGATTTGGTGTCTGGTGGGGACTCTCTGCTTCATAGATGGCACCTTTTTGCTGTGTCCTTACATGGCAGAAGGAGTGAACAAGCTCCCTTGGGCCTCTTTTGTAAGGGCACTAATCCCTTCATGAGGACAGAGCCCTCATTACCTAATCCCCTCCCACAGACCACACCTCTTCATATTATTGCATTGGGGATTAGGTTTCAACCTAACATTCAGCACCCTTTGAAATCCCTACCTCTTTTTCCTTCCACCCCGACTCCATCCCCAGGTAGCCACCATCTGATTTCTCTCATTATAGATTACCTTGCACATTCTAGAATTTAATGTAAGTGGAATCAAACAGTATATACTTAGGGGAGCTGGCTTTTTTCACTTAACAATTATTTTGAGATTTATCTATATTTTTATGTATCTCAATATTTCATTTCTTCTTTGTTGTTATCGTGATTGTTAAGTAGTATTTCATTGTCTGGATGTACCACAGTTTGTTTGTCCATTAATCTGTTGATGAACCTTTGAGTTGTTCTCAGGTTTGAGCTATTTCAAATAAAGCTGTTAGGCCAGGCGCGGTGGCTCACGCCCATAATCTCAGCAATTTGGGAGTCTGAGGCAAACAGATCACTTAAGGTCAGGAGTTCAAGACCAGCCTGCCCAACATGGTGAAACCCCATCTCTACTAAAAATACAAAAATCAGCCAGGTGTGGTAGCACACACCTGTAATCCCAGCTACTTGGGAGGCTGAGGTGGGAGGATCGCTTGAACCCAGGAGGCGGAGGTTCCAGTGAGCCAAGATTGCACCATTGCACTCTAGCCTGGGTAACAAGAGTGAAACTCTGTCTCAAAAAAAAAAAAAACAAAAAAAATGAATAAAGCTGTTACGAACACATTCATGTATTCGTCTGCCTAGACACATCATGTTCTCATTTCTTTTGGGTAGATAAGTAGGAGTGGTCATATAGTAGCTATATATTTAACTTTTTAAAAAGCTTTCAAACTATTTTCCAAAGTATTTGCACCATCTTATGTTCCACCAGCAGTGTATGAGAATTCCAGTTACTCCACATTCTTGCCAACACTTGGTATGGTCAGTCTTTTTTCATTATAGCCATTCTAATTAGATTACTAGTTAGACAGTGATGTTTCATTGTGCTGTTAATTTGTTTTTAACATAAAAATTTAAATACATTAATGCAAGTAATTTTCGTGATTAATTTCATAATTTTTATTAACGTAATAATCATTTGTTTATTAATTAATTAGTTTAAATAATTAAAATTAGATCATTTACTAATGACTAGTGATGAGGATCTTTTCAGGTATTTACTTGCCACCTATTTATCTTCTTTGGTGAAATATATCTGTTCATATCTTTTATGCATTTTTAAAGTTGGGTTGTTTGTTTCTGTATTATTGACTTTTGAGAGTTATTTATACATTCTGGATATAAACCCTTGCCAAAAGCAATCAAACCTGAAGGATTAAGCCTCTGATCTAACTACTGGCTTACAGGAAATATAGGGGACCAAACAACAGGTTAGATCAGCGGTCCCCAACATTTGTGGCATGAGAGACCAGTTTTATGGAAGACAATTTTTCCACAGATGCAGGCGGGGAAGAGGGATGGTTTCAGGATGAAACTATTCCACCTCAGATCATCAAGCATTAGATTCTCATACAGAGCATGCAATCTGATCCCTCACATCTGCAGTTCACAATAGGGGTCATGCTCCTATAAGAATCTAATGCTGCCACTGATCTGACAGGAGGCAGAGCTCAGTCAGTCATGTTTACTTGCCCACCACTCACCTCTTGCTGTGCGGTCCCATTCCTAACAGGCCACGGACCGGTGGGTTAGATGATACCCAGGAGACACAATTAGAAAAATCCAAAAGATGAGAAACTCTATAGGTCACATGGTCCCATTTCTTCAAAAGCACCTTGCAAAGGAAAGAGGGAGTGAGAGAAGGACATAGGAAGAGCGCACAGATCAAGAGACTGTGTCTGCACTTTATTTGAATCCTGATTTAAATATGAAACTATGGGGAGAGGGAGAGAGAAGAGAATTGAATTGGGGAAATGTAAACACTGACTGGATATTTGATGATAGTAAGGAATCATTGTTTTTTGTCACTGCAAGGATAATGTGAAATTTCTTCAAAATAATCAATAGCCAGTGGGAGCGAGTAGAAGTAAGGATATCGATGAAATGATGTCCGTGCACTAGTAGTTGAAGCTGTGATGGATACGTGAAAGATCATGATGCATTTACTTTTGAATATATTTGAATTTTGTTATTAAAAAATTTTAAAACAAATCAAAAAAAGTAATTATTCATTTCACTCCAGCATAGACAAGCTGAAACTCAATGAGCCAATGAGAATCCATCTAAGAGAGTTATATAAAAATAGCAAAATAAACTCAAAGAAAGCAGAAGGAAGGAAATAATAAAAAAAATACAAATTGTAAACAAATATACAAGACAGAAGAACAACAGAGTCAAACTTGGCCCCTTTGGAAACCCCAATCAAATGATGAACCCCTGATGATAATGATCAAGAATAAAAAAAGAATGTTCAAATAACCAACATGGTAAATGAAGAGGGAAATATCTTAATAGAAACTGAAGACATGAAAAGTATTTTAAAAGGATGCTTTGAACAAGTTTACGCCAATGAATTTTCCAATTTAGGTGAACTTGGCTAATTCCTAGTACAGTACAATTTACCAAGCTAATTGATGAATAATTAGAAAACCAATAGGATTCTAAGATGTACAACACCCCTACTAAGAAAAGTATAAGCCATTATTGAGAAAAATTAAGAATGATGTAATAAATGAAAGGATGAAATTGTAAGACTGAATATTTAAAATATTTCCCCAAAATTGATCTATATATTCAATATTATCTCAATCAAAATCCTAACAAGTATTTGTGCACGTGTATGTGCATGCACAAGTGTGTGTGTGAACTGACAAATTGGTTCTAAAATGTATCTGGAAATACGAAGTGACACAAATAGCCAAAACAATATTTTAAAAGAAGTACAACTTTAAAATGCCTATTACTAAGTGAAAAAAGCCGATATGAAAAGGCTACATACTGTATGATTCCAACTATATGACATTCTGGAAAAGGCAAAACTATGGAGTTGCCAGGGGTTAGGGAGGAGGGATGAATAGGTAGGGGGAAAAAAGTAAATTACTTTAAAATAAACAATGACTTAGAACGTTTATTGCCCAAATACTCTCACTGAAAAATTACCAAAGGATAGAAATGAATAAGGAAGCTGGGCATGGTGGCTCAACGTCTGTAACCCCAGCACTTTGGGAGCCCAAGGCCGGCGGATCACTGGAGGCCCAGGTGTTCGAGACCAGCCTGGCCAATATGGCAAAACCTCGTCTCTACAAAAAATACAAAAATTAGCCAGGTGTGGTGGCTCACGCCTGTAATCCCAGCTACTCGAGAAGCTGAGGTGGGAGCATTGCTTGAGCCCAGGAGGTCAAGGCTGCAGTGAGCCATGATCACACCACTGCACTCCAGCCTGGGTGACAGAGTAAGACTTAGTCTCAAAAAAAAAAAAAAAAAAGAAAGAAAGAAAGAAGGAAGGAAGATACAGAATATGAAAAATAGGAATGAACAGAAATATTGGTAGTACATGATAACACAGTAATGTGACACATAATGACATTTCAATCAACAATGGACTGCAATACAACAGTGGTCCCATAAAATTGTAATGAAGCATATATAGAAATCTGATATGTGGCATTTGGTATTGGCATTGCAGATCAAGTGGGGGAAATGATCAATATTCAGTAATAGTGCTGGGACATTTGATTTTCCATATTTAAAACTACAAATAAATTTAAAAATACCATCTAGGTTTTTGTAAGTACACTCTTTGATATTCGCACAATGACGAAATCACCTAACAACTAATTTCTCAGAACATATCCCTGTCATTAAGTGATGCACGACCGTATAGCTAAATATAAAAACGTATTGACCACTAGTAGTCAATTAACAATAATAATAATGGGGCTGGGCGCGGTGGCTCACGCCTGTAATCCCAACACTTTGGGAGGCCAAGGCGGGTGGATCACTTGAGGTCGGGAGTTTGAGACCAGCATGGGCAACATAGTGAAACCCTGTCTCTACTAAAAATACAAAAAAAAATTAGCTGGGCGAGGTGGCGCATGCCTGTAGTCTCAGCTGCTTGAGAGGCTGAGATATGAGAATCACTTGAACCCGGGAGGCAGAGGTTGCAGTGAGCTGAGATCATACCACTGCACTCCAGCCTGGGTGACACAGTGAGACTCCGTCTCAAAAAAAAAAAAAAAATAGTAATAATAATAATGGGCTTTGTAGGTTTAAAAACAAACTGAACCAAATACCAATATCAGACTAAGTATGGGAGTGCAGTTTGGAAGGAAGTTGAAATGCACTAAATTCTTGCCTCATTCAGGAAGAGGATATAAATACTGATTAACTTTGGAAAATAGTGAAAGGTTATTGGAAGATGGCCGAATAGGAACAGCTCCGGTCTCCAGCTCCCAGCCCCAGCGACACAGAAGACGGGTGATTTCTGCATTTCTGCTTGAGGTACCGGTTTC